>NC_134404.1:227626017-227982267 GCF_038048845.1 Mixophyes fleayi
ACAATGCGGCCCGCATACTATTACCGATACTACGGTAACAGCTGCGCATTATTACTGTTACTACGATAATTTATCTGCTGATTTTTGCTCGCACCTCTGTGAGGCGCGAGCAAAAATCTGCGTTGATATTATTGTAATAATGGTAATAGTGCGCAGGCCGTGTTGAATCTACCCCTAAGTGTCACATCCTCCTACCACTTCAGCCCCTCCCCTATTATCAAATTACACAAAAATAGTGCTCAGTTTAGCCTCATTTGTGGGTTAAATTGATCGTGGGATATGGAGAGGGTCTTTATTACATGTGGCAATTTTGTGTGAATGAAAGTTTTTTATTGCATTGCTTGGAGTGCATCTAGAATTGTGCTTTTCCACCAAAGTGGAACATAGAGGTGCAAAACAGGTCCCATTAAAAGTATGGGAATCTAAATGCACTAGCACAATTTAATGCAGTGGTTTTTCTGCTTCAAAAATGACGTTCGTGGAAAATAGATGATTATGAATTAAACTGTTTCATGGATTGCTATTAAACTTGAGATATTTTGTGATGCAAGAGCAGCTAATCACATCGCATTAGGTGTTTTTAGGTAAAAACTAAGCAAATTCAGAATAGTATGTGTTCACTAGGACTGCATCCATTTGAATGAATGAAAAAATGAGCATAGATGAAAAAAAAAGTCAATGCTCAACAGTCTCAAATAAAAAAATATGAATAGTGTAGTAGAAATCATATATAAAGAATAAATGTGGCACATAGAATCTGTAGATGCACAGTTGCACATGTTTTAACAGGTGTGGACCCGTTACATTGAGATAGGTCCATATGGACATCAGATGGTCATTGTGGCTTTATAGCATACTTCCCAACTTTGACAAGTTTTGCTCCGAGAGATCGGGGGGAGGTGGGTATGTTGGGATGGGGCTCGGCCAATCACACCATTTGGCCCCACCCCCTAAACTGCCATCATATTTCCTGGCCTATTACAGCAGGGGCCACAATGACTCGCAGATCATGTCACTAAGCCCCACCCCTGCCACTTAACTATTGAAGTGGCTGGGAACCGGGAAGGTTGTCCTGCTCTCCTGGGAGTCCAGGAAGACCTCCAGAAATTGGGGAGTCTCCGAGACATTCCGGGAGAGTAGGCAACTCTACTTTATAGTGTTGACTGGCAGGCACAAATCTTGCACAAACCTAAGCCTCTCAAGCACAGGCATTTATCACATTTCTCAGAGGCGACATTTGTACAGATACAAAAAACCATGTGGTGTCCATGCAACATTAGCTACACCTTCAATCTCCATCCCTTTATGTTAATGTAAATATAATTTTTGTTGGCACATAACTAGCAACACTGAGGACCGTGGCCCACTCAGATTGCTCACTACGCAATGGTCACGATCTTGTCGTACAATTACACGGCAGTCCTGTAAATGCAATCAGCGGACTGTTAATAAATTCATATTCACAATTTGTCACCTGAGGCATTAAGTACAACGTGATCATTTACTGTGCTACGTTCTCAGTAATATTGGTTCAGCCCACAGAACGGCTGGTTCCACAGTGTGTAGGACAACAACTACACTGTCACTTTATGGTGTACTTTGCAAAGCACTACTGGCAAGTGAAAAACAAAAACACATATTTTGATAATATAAGCCATATACCAGTTCCTCATCATGGTAATTCAAACAAGTTAAATCTGTTTACTAACGTACTGAGGTTTTGTTCCCTGAGATCGCCCTGTTCAGTTCAAACGAAAACAAAATACAGAAAGAAATACTAGGAATTAGCACTTAGATGTTGTTCATTGACAGACCTGTTGTTTTTACTTTGCATGCCTTTCTGGCTATGGCAGTTGAAAGACATACTCATCATCACCGTATATTTTTACTGTAGTTACATTAACAACTTCCTGCTGCCTGCTGCAGACAGTGTATGAATGTCACTAGTAAATGTGCTGCTATATAACCCTGTTTTCTATCTCTAAGACAATTTATCACATCTATCATGCATTTGATCTACTTCTTGTTATACAATTTTAAGCTTACAAATGCCCTGCAGTGAAACATAATACTAACGTGTAATATATGTGTGATACAAGGAGTCATTTGTTTTTAAACATACATAGCAACACTGGGAGTTGAAGTGCCTCAGTATAGTGTTGTTTACCTTTTTAGCAAATACCTTTTTAATCCTGCACCAGTTCAAGTAAGTAAACCAAGTAAAGTGCCTCTTTAGTTGAAGAGCCCTTTATTGGGGGTCAGATACAATAGGCGAAGTCAACGTTTATGTCATGGTGTCGTCATAATGAGATTGTGAGTGCGCACAGAACTTTACTATGCAAAGGAATGTTAAGGGCAGTCAGCATGTGTTGTTAGATGTGCATCTGTTGTTGTAGTACAAATGCACAAGTGATGTGTGTGTGATTTTCATATTTCATATGCTGTTACACTGTCACACAAAAGCTCTTCAGCTCTGAAGCACCCTTGTGTGACATAGAAAAAACGTTTCCCATTAAATGTTATTTGTCATTAAAAAAGGATCTGGGTGCCACAATTGTTGTATCAGAAAAAAAAACCATAGCATTCTACAGGAGGTACCAAAATCATGTTACTATATGTAGAATAATATTGCAGCCGTATGAAAAATTATACGTGCCTGAGTACAGTCATATTTTATCCAGAGGACACTTTGTTATAGGTACGAGTGTGTGAGGTTAGGTGAGAACGTTTGAGAACCATTGTTGTAAATTATAGTTTCCTATTTAATCTATACTTATAAAATGTTTTGTCTAGGATGTTAAATTGGTTCTGACAATGGATATTCCTTTTAGAAAATATGTGTTTCTTTTTTCTCCAATCGAAAGCCTAGGAAATCAGGGGGACTTTTGAGTCACTGACCGACTCATTTACTTATCCTTACAGTCTCTCCACTCATTACAAACTTTCCCAAAATATGTTACTGTTTTAACTGATTTGTTTTAATGCCATAAGACTGTACAGTGCCTGTTTCAATAACATTGCAGCATTCCAAGGACACTGCCTTGTATATTTGAAGAGCTTCTGTCAAACCAGTGAAAAATCACTGTCCCTTTCTTCCTCTGCTAGTATTGATTTTGCTATTTTATAGTTAAATACATTTTGTATGATTTCTATGGAACGATGTCCAGACAAAGTATTTGACTTCCTGTGTTTATAAAATAATTTTAGCTTCTCAAATACTTAAATAATGTCAAGCTAATAAAGAACCGTTAATTTGTCTTTTTTTTTTATTATTAAAGTTGTTAAACTTGTTAACTTTGTTAATACGCATATGAACTACTTATGAACAGTATTGGTTTTTTTTGCAAGCTTCCTATCGCTCTCTCTTTTAATTATTTTATATTGTTTAATGGTTAGGTTCCTCTTTTTTATGCAGTCTATGGGGTTTATTAACTAAACTGTGGATTTGAATAAAGTGGAGATGTTGCCTATTGCAACCAGTCAGATTCTAGATGTCTTTTGGTAGAATGTACTAAATAAATGATAACTAGAATTTGATTGGTTGCTATAGGCAACAACTCCACTGTTTCAAACCCGCAGTTTAGTAAATATACCCCTAGATGTCTATAGTAGCAGTGAACAATTTATGGCTTGTGTAAATGAGAAATATCAAGTGTATTCAAAGCAAAGGCTTGTATCTTATATTAACTTTTATCTATGAAAATGGCAATTCGTGCCCATGGCATTTTTATATATCAAATAATCTGCAGCTGCTTCTCCATTTTGAGATAATGGATAGCATAACCCTAAAATGTGCTCTGTTCTCTGCATTTTTTTAAAAAAAAATTGTGAAAATCAATTGCGAAAATTGTTCTGTTAATGTATATTGACACTATGGGATTCATTTACGATGCACACCTCACATTTGCTTTACACCATAGTATAGTCTCTATTCTAGGGGGATGCTTCTGTAAGCTAGAAGTGCACCTAGGTGGTGTTGAGTAACGATTCAATGATTGTTTAAATCCCAATACTACTTACCCCAGCACGAATACAGCGAAGACCTTATCGCCGACTGAGCGGAAACACTGACAGCTTGAAACAGAGACTTCTGAGACAATCTGACATTGGATGCTGCCGGGATCTTCAGCTGCCGCAATTTACTGAAGTCTCCGTTTGGAGCTGTCAGTGTTTCCATTCAGTCGGCGATGAGGTCTTCCCTGTAATCGTGTCGGGGTAAGTAGTGTCGTGATTTCAACATTCGTAATAGTGACTACCACCGCCTAGGTGTGTCTAGAGGTGAGAAAATCTGAAGGGGTGAAATGTTCAAATGTTTAGGGGGAGATTCTATTTGTCGAAAGCTGTTTCCGGAATGTCCGCGGAGACACCTTGTGCTGACGTTATGGCTAGAATCTCTGCGGGATTCCTACCATAACTGTCAGTAATGTGCACAACGAGATGTCAGCCCACTACATACCTAGCAATTGAATCTCCCACTTAGAGATCACATCAAAGTCAAACTTCCTACTACTTGAGTACCACCCTTTTCATTAAATTACACTTTACTCCTAAAATACTGTTTGGGTTTAGTCTCATTTGTGGCTTACATTAATCATAATAGTCAGTTGACAGTGGAACATTTGTGTGTCTGAAGCTTTTTTTTTTTTTTTACATTACATAGACATCACTTAAAGAAATGTCCTTCTCCCTCTCTTTAATGCAAGCTGGATCCCATTAAGTGTAAAGTATAGGATAAGACCCAAAGACTGTCACCTCAGAGTTACTGCAGATTCAAGTCCATGTGCATAGTGTAAATGGCTGTGCGCTCCTCTGCACAGCAGGACTGCTCCACACTTTGCAAGGACCTCACTCTGTCCAAATCTCCCTCTTGACTTGTGCAAACTTTTGCTTCTCCACAGACACCACCATCCTGCTTCACAAACCTCTGCGTGTTAGTCCAAATTTAGGCTCACTTTAAAAACAGAGTCACACAGCAGGACATCTTGTGCTTAGTAAATGACCTTGTGTGTGTGTGTGTTACTCATATTAGTGAAATACTGCTTAGCAAGCATCTTGATGACTGATACAACTGATTCATTATCTATTGTTATTCAGGATCTTGGTGCATTAATTTTTTTCTCCAGTGGAGTAAACATTTTCTGTACATCTTGGCCTTGCAATACAATAATTGTCATAGCTGAGATTGCATTGTGGAATTGAGCTATATGAACATATGTCCCTCCCTTGCTCCTAATGTTTGCTTATCTAATAATAATAGTCATATCTATTTCTGCCAATGAACCTGTTCATTACTCTGCTGTTAGCTCTATTGTTTCTTGAAAAGCCATACTGGTACTGATCATAGTTGTGGTCTTGTGTGTATGTTATTGACTCATTGCGGTAGTTTGGATTGCTTTCTCCTGGTTACCAACTCCAGCAGCATAAAGTAAAGACGTTGTTTCATCGGATATTGACCAGTAGGTGTGTTCAGCATGGAAGAACAAGCAATTTTTTCCCTGTATGCAAAAAATGTTGCATTTGCATCTTTCGCAGTTCAAAAGTATTAATTCTACTGCAAATTCTGCACCCTGACAAAGATTACACCTAAATCGAGCCCTATTAATAGCAGTTGCATGATTGGTCCACCCAGCGTTACTGAGGATAGGACTAGTTAATCTATACTGTTATACCCAAAATAATAGACCTTATTGTATTATATACATTTTTTAATATCAATCACCATGGGAAATATGTTATAATTCAGGTCATTTTTTATCTCTATGGAATCAAAAACATTCTCTTATTCTGAGACACGTGTGACTTGACATTTGCGGAGTCCATAAAATCATGTCATGCTTTTTTCCCCAACCATGAGCTACAATTGTTATTCCACTACATTATGTGTGATGGTTCCCACACATCTTAGGCCCAGTTCCCATAAAGCAGAGAATAAGACTGAATGAGAGCAGCCAGCTTCCGCATCATGTGACCTCCTCTGCACAATTCAGGGAGGTCACGCAGCACATCAGAGGAGGAACAAGTATGTGGGTGTAAGTGAGCACAGGTGAGATCTGAGAGCTTGTGTGGGTCTGAGGGTATATTGGGCATTTTATTGCCAGCAGGATGTATGTCGTATTGTCACATGAGGGTCTGAGGGCATATATGGGTAGTTTGTGGCAAGTGGCGTTCTGAGGGCATGTGGAGGAATTTTGGAGCAGTTGAGACGCTTGTGGGTCCATTTTAAGGTTAAGAGATTTGGTTGTGCCGAGGTAGTTCTGTTTTTTCATTTTTTGCAGGCTGGAAGGCCGCACTTGCACAAGTTACTCCAAAATGATTCTTTATTTCGTTTAAGTCCTATTCAAATTGTTGATTGCATCTATTTGAATAGTGCTTCTCCCCATCTAATATATCTCCAGTATTATGCGTCAAAGAGGCCTATTTATTAACGCTATTTTTTTATGTTAATTCCCCGAAAACAATAGACGCCAATTGAAGTATTTGCCTAATCTATCAACAGTGCGTCTTGTCACACACCGCTCTATGCAACATTGAAGCACAGGGATTCTTGTGCGCATTCCCGAAGGCTGCTGTGGATCGCAAAGCAGCTTCGGGAACGAAGAGACTGTGAAAAGGTAAGTTGTTAACTTCACAGGGACAGCAGTTTATCGTGACTGCTCTTCCTTCTGAAGTTTTTTCATAAATATGAGACATAGTTAATCCTTATCAATGCGATAAGGATTGAAAACTATTTTTCATTTTATGCAGTTGTTGGTAAATGTGCCCCATAGTGTGAAACAGTCAGGGTGAGTAGACATAGCTCAGGCTGTGCCTCTGATTGGTACAAGCGAAATAATCTTCTTTTGTACTTATTGGCTGGAGTAACAGGTAACGATAATGAGTGTCAATGTAAAAAGCTGATCCTTTGTGAGAGACACTGTGAGCTTCCTGGTCCCTGTTCTTATGTACACATAACACCCTTAGTAGATCAATATTTGTTCCTTATGCGTGACTGGAACTTTTTTATTTATTCTTTTAGTACCGCTCCTTTGACGAAAGAAAGCAACACTTTCAAGTTTAGTTTTTGAACAGCTGATCTTAAAAGTATTTGTGTTATATACCACCCATGTTGTCCATAGGGTGGATCGCACATATAATTACATGATTATAGGCCAAATCCTATTCAAAAATTGATGCCTATTGAAGTTTTCAGAGTGGTCACGAGAAAGCCTTAGAGAGTGCATCCAGCCTGCAAGCCACCAAGTATAGTAGTAACATGTAATGCCAAATATGAGTATTATAAATGGGCGGACATTAATAAGGTTTTGATTTCTTACTATAACAAACTTGTGAAATTAGGATCATAAATTAGAGGTTTCATTACCAATGCTTGCTTCAGTTTGGGGAAAAAAGAAAATTTCAGAGATTGAGATAAAACATTCTTGTTATATAAATGATATCTAGTGAGAATTTTATGCACCTGCACTCACAATGTACTTATATGCATATTTTACAGCACTTAAGAAACACCTTTCCTGATCAAGTTATTCATCATCAGCCTATATGTACTTCCATCTACTTTTTTAAGAGAGCTCCATGGTTAAGTGCTTAGTCTGAGGGCACAACACACCTATTAGAAATGCGGATGACGTGCATGGTTGGCTAAGTGGTTAGCACTTCTGCCTCACAGCACTGGGGTCATGAGTTCTATTCCCGACCATGGCCTTATCTGTGTGGAGTTTACATGGGTTTCCTCCGGGTGCTCTGGTTTCCTTCCACACTCCAAAAACATACTAGTAGGTTAATTGTCTGCTATCAAATTGACCTTAGTCTCTCTCTCTCTCTCTCTCTCTCTCTCTGTCTGTGTGTGTGTGTGTGTGTGTTAGGGAATTTAGACTGTAAGCTCCAATGGGGTTAGAGACTGAAGTGAATGAGTTCTCTGTACAGCGCTGTGAAAATAGTGGCGCTATATAAATAAATGGTAAAGATGATGATGGCATACATGTGACAGAAATATGGCTGCTGTGGCCTCCTCTGACTCTCTGCAGATTTCTTTGTTTAGCACAAGTTGCAGTTTCTATCAAACAAAAAAAAAAAACCTTACAAAGAACATGCCACAAAACTAGAGAGAGTAAACGTTTTACATTTGGGTTGTCCCCTTTTCCACGCTTCCTGAGTCCTGCTCCTATGTCGTTACAAGTCCCCTACCATAACCACCCTCTGCCACACCTGTGACAGTCTGAACGTTCTGTAAAAGGAAATGTGAAACAGGTTTGCCAAGGATTTGAAGAGGTAATTTATGCTGCAGTACAATATGTCTTTTTATGAGAGAAGTGCGGTTATTTTCAGAGGAATGCGCTTTCCTTGAAAACAATGGCATCATTATCTGCAGTATCTTTATTGCTTCATCCAAGGGGCAATGACTGGAAAATCCCTACTCCATTACATAACCCAAAGTCAACAAAAGGGAACACAAGGCTAATGGTAAAAGTTAACAGTCAGGGCACTCCCCTTGCTTCTGTTGGCTTCTGCTCTGACTTTTGGACAGATCTCATTTACTTTTAAATGTTTAAAGGGAAACTATCATTGCAGCTGTGCACTGTGTATTATTGTATATAACTTTTTTAATAACAGTGTGGCCTGTTTGCTGTTGGGTTAAAGCTCACCACAATGCTGAACGTAAGATTTAATTCTTGTCTTTGGTTTGTTCCATTCTCCCTGGCTTTAGCGTCCCCTTCGCTACCTTTGTCCAGGGGCGGGATGACGCGGCCGGATCGCCGGTCATGTGATGCGGCCGCCTGTGCGCCCCCCGGGCTAAGATTCGCCAGCCCGCCTCTGCCTTTGTCCCTAGTTGTATACTTTAGTAGAAACATATTTGATATTTATTAGTCCTACTACAAGTACAGGTTTTTTAACTACATTTTTGGTTTATTCATAAGACCTGCAAATTATTATAGTTATTATTGCTATTAATGGAAATTCTAAGTCGGTGAAAAAACGCTATGTAGAATTTAATATGGATCTATTTAGTTTAGGCTGGTTACCTACTGGCGTTAGGAAAATGCAAGTAACCCTAAATGTCAAATGCGTATGCCAAGCAGTGGTAACGAGCGTTTTATACTAATGGTCAGGGTTCAATTAAATGAACATAGTGAATGCAAGTAGATTAATCTGTTCTGCACTTGTTCAAATGATGTGACAATGTTAGAGAACATACATATGATGCTTCTAAGTTCTGCACATGGTTTGTTGGCCTGCACTTCACAGTGTGGGGAAAGGAGCCATCATTTGGGTTGTAATTAATGTCAATGACCCCTATATTTAATGCATTGTACATACTCATGATTTTTTTTTTTAAATCAATGATGGCATGCAGCACTCATAGTTAATCATCTGTTTGTAAATAGGGCCCATCAGTAGCACAATCTGTTCAACATAACAAGATCTCTATTACAATGCCATATACTGTACTGTGAATGGAAAGAAGCACAGTTTACCATAACTGGCACTTAGAAACTCCCAGTGTTTGCACCCCAAATGATATTCCACAAAGTCCCATTTCCCCCTGTACTAGAGGACATTGACTGTTGCCTCACATCATAATCAGTGTAGTTGTACTAATGATACTTCTAATGCCCCACACAGATTGAGCCTGACAGATCTAAATAATGATAGTTATTCCTCACTTGTTTTGTATGGGGGAGGAAATGGTCTCTCCTTGTAAAGCTGCGTTGTAATGAGTTCTTCCACTGATAAAAGAATGAGGGAGAACCTTTCTGAGTATAGCCCACTACTTAAAGCAACTATGGATTTTTTGGACATATATGTGTACTCTCTTGTCTTTTGGCCCTTAAATTCCAATTACCAATGTATCTTTACTTTCCAGCTGCCTGTGCGTTTCATGGGAATATAAGGAAGACAGCTCCCAGACATCACAGTTGGTTGATGCAGTGACATGACCTGCAAGATTAGTCGCCTGCTTAGACATCCTGAGACAGAAGAATACCGTAACTAAACCTGTAAGTACATTTTAGTGAAATCAGATTTACTCTGAGCTATAATTAGTGCTGCTAAACTAACTATATTCTCCAAGTAGAAAAGGAGCCTAGATATTGGTATTGTTGCAGGGATGGGCGGTCACTAGCACGCCAGCTGTTACTGATCTTCATGAGAGTTGCAATAGCAACAGATGGAGCGTTACAAGCATTCCATCACAGCGTTAAAGGGATACTAGCGCTAAATTCAATTGGCTGTTACATTAAGAAGATGCACTGTAACGTTTTTCTATCGTAATGGGACTTTGAAATGGCTGTTCTTCTCATTATAAATCCATTTCTATAGAACAAAAAAAGTTTGTAAAGATGCTCTCTAATTTTGGATAAATCCTGGTATTTACCATGTCTCCTGACATAGGTTCCTTTAGTGGTGTACCTATACTGCATTAACTCTAATCAGCTGCCAGCCTGCTTGCCAGGACAGATGGACATCGGACAGACATCTCTTGTACTGTATGTTCAGCTTTTATTTTTTCAAAGAAAATGCCTTAGGCTTTTGATTAGTTATATTCGTCTCAACAATATCCAGTTTATACAGAGTATCTGCTATTTGATAAAAACAAGTGTATGTATTTAATAAAAATATAGTAATTGTAAGACCGGTTGCGATTTAGTAGTATGTCTTTTTTTGCCATCACTTAGAGCCTTGATTTCCTTTCAGTAACAGCAGGAAGTGTTACTGCAGCTTTGGCTTTTGTAAATGAAAAGAGATTTATTCTTAGAACTGACTTCTAATAAATAATCCTTGGAGCTGCATTGGACTTAAGAAACCCAGAGGGCGGTGTAAGATGTAAGAGCTTCTGATGCAGCGAGGTTAAAGTTTTGTGCTAGTTGTGCAGAACACACCACCTCTACACCTTTGTAGGTCTCTTAATCTACCAAGGACAGTGTTATGGGAGGTATCATTTCCCGTAAGCAGTCTCTGATACATACATCAAAGGGTCCAGTAATGGACTCTACATATGTCCTGTATTTCTATTTAAATATTTTTATACACTCGCTGAACTAGTGCAGCTCAAGTTTCTCTTTGTAGTAGAGCCAGTTTTATTTTACAGTTATATTGGCTATCTGTTAGTCAGGTTACTGTGCTGTGACTGTGGAAATGTATAACACACCATGAGCTGTAAACCTATGAGAACACAATAACTATTCCCAGGTGGGATTATCTCCCAGTAGATAGGTTTTAGTCATGTTGAATATAGCAGGTTTTGTCTGTTATGTGTGTAACAGCTATTAGAAAATGTGCTGTTCAAAGAGCTCCTTTGAATTGAGACATTCCTTTTGGTTACGGTTATTGGGTGTCTGGCTGGTTTTGCTACTGTTTGTCAAGAAGATAGAATGCATTACTGAGCTTATACTAGATTCCACCTGTTGCCAGTACTGCCTGTGAGAAGGTCCTTGTTACTGCTCATGTGCAAGTCATTTCATTAAAAGTGAATGGGAAACAGAGCAAATTACTATGTGTTCACGATTCTTGTCAGGTCATTTACTGTTCTACTTCTGGTACTTATAGTTGTGTTATTACTGTCAGTAGTAGCAAAACAGAATTATTATTATTATTATTATTATTATTATTACTAATAATAATAATTAATAATAATAATAATAATAATTAAAGTTAGAAAAGAGAAGGGAGCTGGTATGTTAAATCCAAAACAAATAGAATTTTGGAACAGCAATTACCCTTAGGTATGGTTTTTAAACCAGTTACTGTTGTTAATTAAATATATACCTGCATATGTAATAAAATAATTTGTAATTACTTTGATAATTTGTGAAAACTATAATATGATTAGAGTATTATAATGTATAATTACAACATAAATGCCATTGATTTTCTTTTTGGAGCAGTTGAAAAAGTTTAAAGAGGCTCCATCCTTTTAGATGTCTTACTTTCATAAGGTATCCCTCGGCTCAGTGATATGCTTTAGTTTGTCTACTTGGAGGACCTGAAAACCCTGGGAGCTTATAAGAGAGAGATAAGTCCATGATGAGCATTTTCTGAACCTTCCTTCATTTCAGCCCACACTGCCATTTACACATTCCACAAGGGAGCAGGTCAATGTTTCCCAGATGAAATGAGTCAGAATGATGTCTTTTCATGGCTCTTACAGCTATGAGGTGGCTTCAGTTCTTCATGCTCTGGCTATGATGTGAATATATCAGCCTACTACAGCTGAACACATTTTTATGGGTATCCTATACTGCCACCAGACCTCATTTCTAATTTTCAAGATTAACTCTGATCTTTGCACACAGTACCTTTTGAATATACGTTTTTCTTCAACCTATTTTAGTGAATTTTCAAATGTATAAAGTATCCTTAGGAGGAGACGCCATTCCCTGCGTTTTTCTTTAGAACAACGCAGGATGCGCATCATTACCGTTACTACGGTAATTGTAACACAGATTTCTGCAGCTAATTGCGGTAATGGTTATAGTTTTAGTCAGTGCTCCACTTGAGATTTTTATGTCTCCCCAAAATTTAGGGGTGAATCTAGTTTGTGGATGCATCTCCCGAGAGCTAAGATTAATTGTGCAGCTGGAAGTGTAGATTAATTTAGTGTACCTGTGCAGAACCACAGGATTTGGCAGTGGACTTTGCACATGTGGTCTAATGTTAATAAATAAGCACAATTTTTCAAAACATTTATAGTATAGAAAAGCCATGTAAATTGTCATGTTATACACATATAACTCATTGTTTTTAAGTAGTTTTAAAATATGGCATAATAATAATTAGTAGTCATTAATAATTCATTTTAAAATGAATTAATTGGATTATAATCCAACAGTCCTACACCAAGCAGAAATGATCATATACATATAAAAACATAGCTACAGTTTCTTTTATTTATAAATATATTTTTTTATAGTTGACAAACAGATGTTTTTTAACAATATTTAGGACACTGTAATATGAGCAGTTGCTCCACATGCCATAAGAATTTGTTTGTATGAAGTTTAGTCAGGTTGTACAATATTGACCAGATTGTCTTCTCTGGTTGAACTCAACATTGTATTTCTCAGTACCAATAATGCTTGGTAGGTCAGATTGCTTGCAACTGAGTTAAGCTAGGTGTGTAATTAGGAGCACAGGCCTAATGGTACTATTGTGCAGTATTAACATCGCCTACTCACTTGTAAACGTAGCAAAGTATGTTGCTTTTAGAAGTAACTGGTGGCATTGATGCACCACATGACAGCTGCCCTATCACGTTGTTTATCTAACTAAAATGTGCTTTATCTGTAGGTGCCTTGATATAAATGCTGATTAGTAGCATTTCAGAAACATCTGCTTTAGTGCGATAATCCTTTGATTTCTAAGACATTACACTTATCAAACCTTCTAAACAGGAAAGGTAAAGGTGCTGCCCTTCGGGAGTAGGGACAGTTTTGCATTAAAGCGTGAGGTTAGGTGGACTGTGGGAATAACCACAGTGCCCAGACCTGGGTAAAAGTAGCATGTAAATGGCATGTGATTTTTTCCATGCATACTATGAATGACATGTAGGACATAAGGGAAGAAACGTGGAGTGGGTCACATTGTGGCTAGGATGAGGGAGGCCAGTTTGCAGAGTGTTTGTGTCTTGGAGTGGGTAACAAAGCAGAAAGGTCCAGGGGTCTTTAGTAAATTGACACGATAAGAGCTGGTCTACCCAGTTTTGTTTTAGTCCTCCAAAGACCGGGAGAATAAAGATACAATTGAAAATCAGTGTCAAAAGAGCATGTGAAAATAGCACCTGATTTGCATTTTTACCTGAGCCGCCAGTCCAGTAACACTATGTAAGGGGCAATGTCCAACGCTGGACATTCCATTTGGGCATGTAAGGATATTAAAATTGATAGCTTATTACGTACTAGCTTTGTCAATTCTAGTGCAAGTTATACAAATGAAAGCAAATGTCCCACTGGTTGCTCTTGGATACAGCACATTGAGCCACTTGCACCATGTTATTAAGATCCTGTCCTTTACACCAGTTATTTGTCTTCAGCTTACAGTAATCAGACATTACAAAAAGTGTTACATGACTCTAAATGAGAGACCAGTTATAAACCACTCTTGGATTTCATATGTTAAAATATTTTAAAATATGTGACATACTATGGAACTATAATCCCATTTCCCAGCCGATATTGTGCCAATACAAACTGTCTCTGGCCACTAATCCCATTCCCAGTAGTGGGCAAAAGATTGTTTGGCACCAGAAAGTATCTTATGACATGTCTCTGCTTAGTGGATTTAACCATTAATCTTTTTCACAGAAAGCTGAATCATTTTCCTGAATCAGAAGGGACAAATATTGTACACACTGTGACCTTAGAATAAGTTAAAGACATAACGTAAAGTGTAAAAAACAGCTCTGACAAGATGGTTTCAGTAAATCCTAAATAAACAAAACCAAGACAAGAATCATTTAAATATAGTAAGGAAGTAACTTTTTACATGTCATTTCTGTTTTAGCTTCCCGTATTATTTTCCACTCTGAACATAAGGAATGTATGGCTTATATGATACCCCATGGTTGTAAGGGTATGTAAACACCCCAAGCTTTCATATAAAGCAGCATTACATCAGGGGTGTAAACACAACTAATATAAACGTATAGTGGAAGGATAGCATCAGTTAAAGCTGTAGTTACTAGGCAAATTTCACCAACCTCTCCACACAACTATACTTGCTCCCTATATTAGTTTTTCCTGGGACTCCTCTAGTTCCTCGCAACCCCTGACAAAAATCAGAATATATATATATATCTACTATATACATGCCTAGTGGCGTGTGTGAAAAAAAAAAACAAGCTGCAGCGCCACCTGCTGGGCAGAGTTATACACTGACCTATATATTTCTTGAAGGAGAAGTGACAGTTGGGAGTGGTTGGTGGTTGCCGGGGGGTGACAGTGGGGAGTTTTTAACACCTTAAGTAGCTTGATAAAGGATGTGGCGATGAAGATGAAGGATGAGGTGATGGAGAAAAATGATGAGGTGGTGACATGTGGACAAAACCACATTAAAAAAGGGCGCTTGCGTCGGTAAGTAACGCTCTTCCCCTGAGGAGGCCTGGGCTAGGCCCAAATGCATGACAAAAACACCTTAAGTAGCTTGATTTGACTAGAATGCATGAGTATCATGCACGGGTTAACTTGTATATATATATATATATATATATATATATATAAAGTTTGACTATATTACAAGGCTTGTTTCCTTGTAAGGTGTTATGGTTTTTCTTGTCTTAGGTATTGAGTCACTTCCCGTAAGTCTGGACAGTGGGGAATGCTGTCTTGAAGAGATTTTACTAGCATGTTTATTTTGGAATGTAAGGGAACACTATAGTTTTAATTGTCTATTTTATTCACATATGGTACAGAAAAGGTACAGCATGCACACCTAAGACTCATGACAAATAAACAAATCCATTTCAAAGCCCCAGGTGGGTAATTGAGTAAAAATGGCATGCTAAAGATATTTGCTCATTAAATATATGCTTTGAGTTTACCAATCGGTTTTATATTTTATTTGGGAAAAAGATGATTATACTGTGAATATAAGATGATTATCTTTATGATCTGGAACACAAGACGTAATACAAAAATCTTCAGACATCAAGCAACCTGTGACATTGAAAATCTACAAAAGGCTCATTCCTGACGCAGTCTTCTGCCCTAGAGTCTTACGCAGAGGAATCACTGGTCACACAGTAACATGAAAACAGACTAGACTAGAGGAATTGAATAGTGTTTTTTTAGCCACTAAATAGACTGTCATATGAAATGAAAATGTAATATTGAGCCTACATGGCAGATGCCTAAATATTATGCATGATGGTGATTTCAGCCCCCCTCCCTGCATATTTGGAAAGGAGAATGATAAAAAAATCGACCATCAAGGTAAACGCTGAATAATTAGGCGCTACTTTAAAAAGCATAATTTGGACACAATATCTAGCTTGGAAGTAAAGGTTTTCACATTGGTTTCCTTGCTGGCATACAACGCGAGAGGTTTAGCTCCATGGAAACAAGAAGAGTGTTTGCATTGAAAAATACAAATGAATGGATGTGAAATAATAGTTTGATGCACCGTTCTCTGTAAAGTATAATGGCTACTAGAAATTGGTTCATGTCAGTGCTTTTTCCACTCTTATTTTTTTCCTCATTCTTTAAGTTTATTGTGCTGCGTACAGTTAGGGTTGTTTGTAAAACTCAGTGTACCATTTGTATATATTGTGTACGTATGATTTTATGTTTGTCAACAAAGGGTAACTGACAGTGATTGAAAGTTTATTTTTGCAACCAATAGTCGTCATAATAAAATATATTAGAATATCCCTAGTAATAGATTTACCAAAAATATTATATTATATTAAGAAGTATGGTCGTTCTGTCATTTCGGGCTTCTACTTGTCTGAGCTGAAAGTCAAATATATTCCATCACCATGCAGGCACACTGTACCTTACTGAAAAACATGGGTAGCACAGGTGATTTTCCTTGTGCCTGTTCTGATTGGCATAGTAATCCATCCGGAGGGGCATCCAATAATTATTGGTCTAGTTTATGCTTTTCTTCTTTCTTTCCCTCACAAAAGTTTATCATATCTACGATTGTCTTTCAAAAATCATCAAGGAAAATTTTAAAAATGCCCAGTTGGCACTAAGCATGTACTGCCACCTTCGACATTCATATGTTTGAGTAATGGCATTGATCCATTTAAGATATGGAGTTTAGATTTTCACCTTAAATATCTCAACCACTATTATATGTAATTCACTATTATCTACTCTGTATTTGTAGTTAATTAAGATATTATTTCCTGTTGATTGTTGTAAGAATCCCTCACTATATCCATTTGTGTTCCATGATATAAGAAAATAAAATGTGAAAAATGGGGGTGGTGGAAACTTTTTTTTTTAGCTATTATGTAAGGCAGGTCATGCTTATGTAATTTGGGCAAAGACCCCTCCCTTGTTGCCTCCCCTTTCCTCTTTTACTTGCTTACTACCTCTCTTCCCCTCCGTTTAAGTTTCCTCTTTTATCATAGACACTAATGAATACAACATTTGTGGCCATATGCATTAGTTATATATTACAATGAGTAGAACACTAAGTAATTGTGTCAATCATAATACAAAATTGTAATGTGTAAAATATTCATCAATTAAAAAATTTGCCATTTGTTCTTGTATAAAAAAACTGGGGGGGGGGGGGGATTGTATTATTCCAGAGTTGGATAAAATTATATAGAATTCAGGAGACAATCCATCAATTCTAGGACCAGCCAGGAAGATGTGGATCTATTTACATCAATAGACAGGACTATAAAATTTAAAATTAAAATGTTTATGTGCATGCACTACCTGGTCATTGGATTTTTCTGTCCTTACAACACTATATAGTATTTATGTTTTTTTCTGTTGGATTGTATGGTATGTGAAGGAGATTGACTTGAGATACAACTTGAGACTATTAATTATTTTTTTTTAGCCAGTTATGTAAAATAAATGACAGCTAATGTAGTTAACCTGGGATATGATCTTGTATAAACAAGGGTATTTGCTTTTAGGTTGTGGGTCTTCTACTATGTACCCTGTACAGAGCAAGTAGCTTGAGATGGTGATTTCCTTTTCACTTTGTTTCATTACTGACAGTGGTTATTGTATTGGATTACCATCTCCTTTTTACATAGCTTAAAGTAAGAGCTCAATGAAAAAATAAATATATATATATTCTGTGGTAGAAATATATGAACAGCTGTGTTTCAGACAAGTTATCTTTTCTGACCACACAGTTGAGGAAAGAGAAGAGCACAAAGTAGTGATTAAAGTCATAAACAGGGAAATGTTTGAGGCCTGGGTGTAAAATCAACCAAAATCTTCTCTGCTGAACTCTAACAACTTTATCATCCAGCCACCACTCCTTGGCTCCCTGCAGTACTTATGAACAGAAATACCCACTGTAATAGAAAACAAAGTAGTCAGTGTTTATTAGACAGGGATGCTCTGCTACTGCATGTCCCCTGCATCATTTACCAAAACTCCAGCTTAGTAACAACATTAACAACAGGCTAAAGAGGTATCAAGGTGCGTTTCTTTTCCAAACCACAATTTAAAAAGCATCTTTTTATGCAAGTTTAAAACTGCAATTTATAAAAGTAAAAAGCGCACACTAAGACACATTTTTTTTCAAACCAGCAGATCCCAAACCGCAGTGCTGGTTTTGTATCCGGGGAGGGTGGAGGGGGATACAAACTGCGGTGTGCAAAACCGCGCAAAATAATGCTTATGCATTTTGAGTATGATGTCTATAAAAAGGTCCTGATCACTAAAATGCGACCACAAAGTAGAAACAAAAATACATTTAGACACCTATCATACGTACAACTTTAAATATAGCATGCAAATACATCTAGAGCACAGATATGACAGTCATTATCTTCCATCAACACGAACCTATAGAAAGCACAGAGATACATACGCCTACTTAAAGGAGTTCCTTAAAGATATATTTCAAAATCGGACACTTTATAAATCAGGAGAGTATGGTTTTTGCATAATGTTCCATTTGCAAGTCAGCATTTTTCATATTTTAAAAATAAATCACATTGGATACAATTTTACAAAAACAACAGAATAATAAATCTTACGCTTTGTGTTTGGAAACTGCATCCAATGGCGGTTTAAAAACTACACAATAATCTGATCTATAATACACCCTTCCCATCGTCAGCAGCTGCCCCTATGGCTGCTCTCATGTCTTGTAACCCTAGGTCCAGGCCTCAGTAGTATTTGGTTATATCTAGGCCAACCAACCTGTAAGGCCAACATATTTCAAAGTATCAATTTCAATTAGGCTAATTTTATATTGATGTTTTAGCCTGTCATCTGTTAAGATACTTTAACATAATTAGTTTGTATGTACAGATAGCATTGCCAAAATGTACCGCTTTATTCTAACACAACTGGTGATACCTTACTTTCATCACAGTTGGATTAGACATGCAAGATAAGAACGCTTCAGGGCAATATAATGTGGCAACTGTAAGTGATCACTTAGTTATGCAATGAGAACCAGTCACTGATGAGATATGCCTATCATGTCTTATGGAGAAAAAACAAAGGGTGTATTGCCCAGAACTCAGGGATTTCACCAGCATTGCCAAACATAATTCATTTCTGTAGCACTAGTAAAACGTGACACTGACATTTGTTTATTTTGCTGTCAGATAGTCATAGACATCAAAACATCTTTAGTCCAAAGGAACTAAACTCAGGGTAAACATGACACAGAGATTCTTTGTTTGCCATTATAAATTGTTATTGTATTCAATTTGTAAACTGTTTTAAGATTGAATACATTGCTATTGTCTTGTTATAAAATTGATAAACACTATTTGGTTTGCACTTTCCTATTATGAGGCTCGGGGAGCTGCAAGCTGAAATCCAGCGAGAGATTACCGTATTAACGGTAATAGTTTTTCCGCGCTCGAACCCGCGGACAATTGAATACCCCCCTAAGTATTTAAAAATGGGAAAGGTTGTAGAGATCACATGTCAGCATAAGGTTCAGGTAGTATAATAATAATTATTTTTTGCATATTGCACTTTATCTTGAGTCATGTTAAGCACTAGTTACACCTTATGTTCTGCCTTAGACGGTTAAATATGGATGATTGATTCCTATAATAAATTTGCTGTTATTGCAGATTGACATCTTTCACAAAACTGGAAAAATCTAATGAATCTCTAGAGACTGAAGTGTCTTTTACAGTTTTGTCTCCATTACTGAAGTCATTACTTCAGGGAGTGAGGGAGATCACCCCTATTTCAGGGAGTCTCCCTGACATTCAGGGTGAGTTGGAAGTATGAGTTTTCTTCCTGCACAACTACATAAAACTATATTTTAAACTAAATATTTACAGACTAATCCCTTTAGCATCATGTGTATTCCATATGTAGTTTTGGAATTTTGTTGGTAATCCATTTTCAGGAAATGATAATGTATGCATCTTTAAAATATATACAAATAAGGGACACAATGAATCAGTGTTAAATTGTGGCTCCTATTGTTTACTTATGTTCATGACATCATAAGGACCCTAGTAGATGTAATAATCGTTACCCCCTGCTGAATGTTTCTGCAGATGTCCTCTACTTAGCATACTACTGATATGGGTAGGGGTGTCTGAGGACAGCTTTGACAAGTGCCGCAGCAGACTGACAGAACATGTGCACCACACAGAAATGTGAACGTATTTCTCGGTCCTGGAGCTAAAAATAATTAGCACTTGTATTTTTAGCCAGACAAGAAAAGCAAAAACAGTGTTTATCTGTGGCCTCATGGGCACAGGCTCCTTCCTGCCTGTATAACTAGCTGGATTTATGGACGTGTTTTTTTTTTCTCTTGAAACCTTGTGCAATCATTATACAACATAGATAGCGCTACATATAAATCTGGTTTATTGAGGCAGAACTGAACTGAAACCTGTACTGCAGCCATTTCTCTGCATCTTATTTTAGATGACTATGTATTGCTTGTAACTACTACACAGGAATACAAAAGAACAGTTTTAGTGTTTACAATATTTGAATGATATTTTATATATAAATAGATGTATTGGAACTAATATCATGTGCCTCCTCCTGTAGTCACAGTGAAGAGCGTTGCACAAGCATTTAATGAAAAGAAATTGAGAGAGACAGTGTGAGGTATGACCAGGTCATCTTGAAAATTTGTTTAGAATATTTTAAACATGTTGCTCCAAAATGACTGGAAATCCCTTATCTGGAAAACCCTAAGTCCCAGACCTCAGGATCATACATCCTATAACCTGTACATTATACACTATATGGACAAAAGTATTCGGACGCTTGACCATTACACCATCGGGGACTGTAATGACATTGTATTCAAATACATTTACTTTATTATGGAGTTGGTCCCCGTTTTGCAGCGATGAACAGCTTCTACTCTTTTTGGAAGGTGTGAGGAAACGGGGTGCTACTGTACTGAGAACTTTTTAATCATCACCCGTATCTCACAGTTTAATGTACTTTTTAATCCTTGGCCCAGTCTAAGTATATACACCAGAGCATCGGTATATTATGTGTATTATTATTTCATATTATTAGGGTGGTATCCTCACCGAAGTGTATCTGTGGGAATTATTACCCATTCATTTTGTAGAGCAGTGGTTCCCAAACTTTCTCAGCTCGAGGCACCCTTAGGGTCACCATAATTTTTCCAAGGCACCCCTAAGCAAAAATAATTACCGGGTAGTCCCGTTTTTTAAGTAGTTGGGTCAAAATGACGTAAGATGTATTTAGACCCCTTCACCATCGCATTGTGCTACTTTATCATATCACTCTGTGTCCCCCTCTTCGCCATCTCACACCGTGTCCCCCTCTTTGCAATCTCACTCTGACCCCCCTTCAGAGTCTCTCTCGGTCCCCCTCCTTCAGCGTCTCTCTCTATCCCCCTCCTTTAGTGTCTCTCTGCCCTCCTCCTTCAGCGTCTCTCTGTCCCCCTCCTTCAGCATCTCTGTCCCCCTCCTTCAGCGTCTCTGTCCCCCTCCTTCAGCGTCTCTCTCTGTCCTCCTCCTTCAGCGTCTCTCTGTCCCCCTCCTTCAGTGTCTCTCTGCCCTACTCCTTCAGTGTCTCACTGCCCTCCTCCTTCAGTGTCTCTCTGCCCTCCTCCTTCAGTGTTTCTCTCTGTCCCCCTCCTTCAGTGTCTCTCTCTGTCCTCCTCCTTCAGCGTCTCTCTGTCCCCCTCCTTCAGCGTCTCTCTGCCTTCCTCCTTCAGTGTCTCTCTGCCCCCCTCCTTCAGTGTCTCTCTGCCCTCCTCCTTCAGTGTTTCTCTCTGTCCCCCTCCTTCAGTGTCTCTCCCTGTCCCCCTCCTTCAGTGTCTCTCTATCCTCCTCCTTCAGCGTCTCTGTCCCCCTCCTTCAGCCTGTCTCTCTGTCCCCCTGCTTCAGCCTGTCGCTCTGTGCCCCCTTCAGTGTCTCTCTGTCCCCCTTCAGTGTCTCTCTGTCTCCCTTCACTGTCTCTCTGTCCCCCTTCAGCCTCTCTGTGTCCCCCTTCAGCGTCTCTCTGTCCCCCTTCAGCGTCCCTCTGTCCCCCTTCAGCCTCTCTCTGTCCCCCTTCAGTGTCTCTGTCCCCTTCAGCATCTCTCTGCCCCTTCAGCGTCTCTCTGCCCCCTTCAGCGTCTCTCTGTCCCCTTCAGCGTCTCTCTGCCCCCTTCAGCGTCGTCTCTCTGCCCCCTTCGGCGTCTCTCTGCCCCCTTCGGCGTCTCTCTGCTCCCTTCGGCGTCTCTCTGTCCCCTTCGGCGTCTATCTGTCCCCTTCAGCGTCTATCTGTCCCCTTCGGCGTCTCTCTGCCCCCTACCGCATCTCTCTGCCCCCTTCAGCGTCTCTCTGCCCCCTTCAGCGTCTCTCTGCCCCCTTCAGCGTCTATCTGTCCCCTTCAGCGTGTCTCTCAGTGCCCTTCAGCTTCTCTCTGCCCCCTTCAGCGTCTCTCTGCCCCCTTCAGCGTCTATCTGTCCCCTTCAGCGTGTCTCTCAGTGCCCTTCAGCGTCTCTCTGCCCCCTTCAGTGTCTCTCTGTCCCCTTCAGCGTGTCTCTCAGTGCCCTTCAGCGTCTCTCTGCCCCCTTCAGCGTCTATCTGTCCCCTTCAGCGTGTCTCTCAGTGCCCTTCAGCATCTATCTGTCCCCTTCAGCGTCTATCTGTCCCCTTCAGCGTCTCTCTGCCCCTTCAGCATCTATCTGTCCCCTTCAGCGTCTCTCTGTCCCCTTCAGCGTCTCTCTGCCCCCTTCAGCGTCTATCTGTCCCCTTCAGCGTCTATCTGTCCCCTTCAGCGTGTCTCTCAGTGCCCCCTTCACTTACCTTCTTTCCTGACGTCTTCTCTGCTGCTGCTCACATGAGACATGATGAGGTCACGCCCCCGGCAGTCAGTGAGGAGGAGGATCCGGCGCTGGATGATGGGTAAGTTGTTTTTTTTTTTTTTGTTTTTTCTATTTTCTTTTTTTTTTCTAGGCGATCGCGGCACCCCTGTGACAGCGCCGCGGCACCCCTGTGACAGCGCCGCGGCACCCCAGGGAGCCGTGGCGCACAGTTTGGGAACCGTCGTTGTAGAGCCTTTATGAGGTCAGGCACTGATGTTGGCTCGCAATCTCCGTTCCAGTTCATCCCAAAGGTGTTCGATGGGGTTGAGGTCAGGGCTGTGTGCAGCATAGTTAGGTTCTTCCACACCGAACTCATAAAACCATATCTTTGTAGTCCTTGCTTTGTGCACTGGGGCACAGTCATGTTGGAATAGAAAAGGGCTTTCCCCAAACTGTTGCCACAAAGTTGGAAGTATAGCATTGTCCAAAATGACTTGGTATGTGAAGCATTAAGATTGCCTTTCACTGGAGATAAGGGGCTTAAACCAAACCCTTAAAAACAGCCCCATACCATTATCCCTCCTACACCAAACTTCATAGTTGGCATAATGCAGTCAGGCAGGTAACGTTCTCCCGGCCTACGCCAAACCCAGAATTTCCCATCTGAATGGCAAACTAAGCGTGATTCATCACTCCACAGAGCACATTTCCACTGCTCCACAGTCTAGTGTCGGTGTGCTTTACAGTACCCCATCCGACGCTTGGCAAAATCTTAAGTGGACCCAACAACTTTTATACCAAAAAAGTGTCAGGGCGGATTCCCCCTGGCCCGGAAACTCCTTCAGAGGCGTACACGTAATGCGATCTCATCTATTAAAAGTTCTCAAGGGCAACTAACATGCAACCCAAACTCGATATTAAAAGAATTCTAGGCATATTATTCATCACTATACGATTTGAATGCCTCAGCCCTGCCGCCTTCTGACCTAGACGAGAACATAAGCACTTATTTACACTCTTGCCACCTTCCGCAGCTATCTAACTCAGAGATCCAGTTCCTCAGCTCTGATATAGCAGAGGAAGAAACTACTACAGCTTTACGTAGCATGAAAGTAGCCTCTGCCCCGGGCCCGGACTACAAAAAGTTTGCAGGGATTCTCAGCTAACCACCTGGTTTAATTCCATTTTTGACGTGACTCCCTTTGACCCGGCCACAACCCGAGCCCTGTTCACAGTCATTCCGAAAGAGGGTAAAGATCCCTCCCTCTGTAGCACTTATCCATATCCCATATCATTACATAATGTAGACCTGAAAATATATGCCAAAGTTCTTGCAAATAGAGTAAACTCTGTACTCCCGAAACTAGTACCCCCCGACCAGGTCGGGTTTGTCCCAAGCCGACAGGCTGCGGACAATACCAGGCGGACTATAGACCTCATCCAGCACATTAACGAATGTGAACAACCCTCCCTCCTCATGTCTCTTGATGCCAAGAAGGCATTTGACCGCATTGGCTGGCCCTTCATGACGAAAACTCTTACAGCCTATGGTTTGAAAGGCCGTTTTCTCAAGGGGGTTTCCGCTTTATATGTTAATCCAACTGCTTCTGTCCAGGTGAATGGGTGTTCCTCTCCATCCTTTCATATCTGAAATGGAACCCGACAGGGTTGTCCCCTTCTTCCCCTCTTATTTGCATTAGTCATAGAACCTCTAGTCATGAAAATACGCCAAAATCCTAATATCACCGGCATACATCTGCCTTCTAGCACCTACAAGATTACACTTTATATGGATGATATTCTCATTACCATCACCAATCCTCTAACCTCACTACCCAACCTATTTCAAGTACTTCACATTTTCTCTACAGTATCAAATTTGAAGATCAACACGGCTAAGACGGAAATACTGGATTTCAATATCCCACCTAAGCTAAAGCAGCTTCTGGAGCTGAACTTTGCTTTTCACTGGAATTCCGACAGCATCAGATACCTGGGTATAGCACTCTCCAGAAAGGTGAGCTAACTACCCACAGCTTATAGCTTGCCTTAAAGAAGATATGATATCTTGGGACAAACTCATTATATCCTGGGTGGGTCAGGTTACATCAGTGAAAATTAATTTGGTTCTCAGGCTGTTATACCTTTTTCATACCCTTCTTATTAGAGTTCCCCCCCTCAACCTTAAAAATGTTATGAATTTCTATAATGCGATTCATCTGGTCAAACAAGAGACCCAGGATTTTTGCTCGTATCTTGCAACGCCCTTCCAGGGCAACTGGCCTCGGCGTCCCCAATCTTCGCAATTATTATTATGCGACACGTCTAGCCCAATGTGTTCAATGGCATTCCCCACCTGGAACCAGGGTCTGGGTTATTATAGAATTGGACCTGCTGGGTAGCTTGCCGATCTGCTCTGTTCTTTGGCTTCCAACTACGCAGCGTCCAATCCCTGCTCGAACCCACCCTGTAATAGGCCTCTCCCTCTCAATTTGGTCTTGGTGTAATCGATTGGCATCTCTTTCTCCCACACCCTCGATACTGATACCCCTCTGATCTAACCCGGCCTTTACGCCTGGACTATCACGCTCTATGTACATAAAGTGGGCAGGGGAGGGCAAATTATTGTTGCTAAATCATATCACCGGGACTCTAGTATTTCCTCAGTTCTGTGGGCTTGCGATGGAACAGTTCCAGCAGTACTTACAGTTTAGACATTATCACCAAAAGGTCAAAACCCAGCTATTATCTAGGTCACCCATTCTGTTTGAGGATTTATGCCTCTTTGGACCATCTTCAAAAGGACTCATCTCCACACTATACAATACTTTATTCCCCATCTCCACAGAAGTGAAGGACCGATTCCAGACACAGTGGGAGACTTGGGAACTTCTCTAGATCCTAAAGAGTGGTCAGACATTTACGATTGGACAGCGCGTTGTTCCATAAATGCCCGCATTAAGGAAATTGCCAATAAATTGCTCTTTAGATGCTACTATGTCCCCTCTAGACCACGTTATATATCCACAAACAAGCGCCCCATGGTGGAGAAATTGTGGCCATACAGGAACCTTTATGTATATCTGGTGGGACTGTCCAAGGATACGCCCGTACTGGACAGCGGTCCTTACGCTATCCTCAGAGGTCCTCGATAGCCCTATACCCTCTGACCCTGAACATGTTCTACTGCCCTTACCTTTCCCAGACCTCCCCACACATTCCCATAAGCTTCTCCGGCATATAATTAGTGCAGCTACCTGTCAAATAGCTGCCTCTTGGAAAAATCCTACACCCCAAAACACTTCAAATGGTCTGTGGTCGGGTTTGGCATACTTACCAGATGGAACACATCACCAGTGTGCTGAGGGGCTCCTGCGTGTCTTTCTATAAAGTTTAGTCTCCATGGGCTTCATACTGCAAACAACCTCTGCTCCAATTTTAACAGAGACTGGACCTTTACTGAAACTATCAGATTAGACTACACCTTCTTATTTAACATGTGAACTTCCTCCTTCCCTCAGTCCCCCTCAACTGTCTCTTACCTCCCCCCCCCTCTTTTTATCCCTGTACCATACTTCAATACCCCCTTTCCCCCTTGTTTATACTGTTAAAAAAAATATCATCTTTATGGTACTAGATCAACATACAGTTATATTTATATTGTAAAAGCACTGAGAAAAGAGTGTTGTAAATCCTGATTTCTACATGTGCGTATAGAATCTCGCTAATGTACCTTTCAAGAATTCTGTAACATTGTTCAAGATAAGATGTTATTAATAAACCGTATTTAAAAAAATATAATTATAATGCACTGAGTATCTTGTAACTTGATATAGAGACATGACATGGTTGTAATGTTTATATCACTGTTATGTTACCTAGGCAAGGTGCTATTTTGCACAAGTCCCTTAAGCCAGAAATATTGCTCACTGTTTGCAGTATTGCAACTAGAATAGCTTGCCATACCTTTATCCCCTAAAGCTTTTCTACAGAAAGCTTCTTGCGCCTGATATCCTGGATAGCTTTTTGTTTTTGTATGTGTCATGTTGTTAACGCCACCTCTCTTACTGGATAGTTTGTGTAACAAATGAATGTGCATACAAATAAAAGGGATAGAGTATAGGGAAGGGACTGAGTTGCATGCTAGATGAGTTACTTGTTATTACCGTAGTTCTATGTGCAAATATTAACATGTCATACTGACATGACTTGGGCATTATGTAGTATATAGTAGTTATACCAGAAACATATATGGGTTCACTAATTAGTTCACACAGAAACATAATAAAATTTACACAATATCTTTATTGGCTGGGTATAACTTCTAAATGAGAGCATTTTTTTCTAATTTTGGTACACTGGCGTATAATTCTATACTGTAGTGTAATAAAGCAGTATAGTTATACAGTATTCTTCCTACTGACAACTTAGAACGAGAGCCATAAAAATGCACTATTGATGTGATGCTGTTATAAAGGAGTTAAACTTACAACCTACTTTTTTGTTGTGTTTTGCCAAAGGCAATAAGCTTATTTGGCTCTCATAGTTTGTACTTAAGTGACCTATCACCAGGAAACCATAGAGAGAGTGAGACTGTCCACTCCCTGAAATCAGCCAAGTGATGCAAAGGTAGTTAACCATTTCTTTTCATTGAATGTACTTGGTTGTAATGTTATGTGCATACTGCAGCATTGACATTTTTTCCTCCCAAGTGGAATAATGCATTTATTTACTTATGTTATGGTTTCAGAAAGATAGTTCCATATTATTGTGGGTACACACTACATTTTTTTACCTGATTATCGTGCCAATCACATGTAAACAACCTTTAGGTCTGCTATGGCATTAGTGTGTAGGCAGATCTCCATAGACTTTTCAGAGTAATGATATTTTCAGCAGATGGTTATGGCAAATGAGGAGCACAGATCTGAAGGAAAATTGAGTAAAATTGTGTAAGTGTGTAGACATGAATCAGCATGCTCATCGGGTCTTTCTGTCGTTGGTAAAATAGTTAGATATGACATTGGGAGATATTATCTTTAGTGTGTACCCGGCTTAAGTTGTATAGTTGACCTGATTGTCAAATTAAACTTGTGGATCCATAGATTGTAAGCTTGCAAGCAGGGCCTTCTAACCTCTTTGTCTGTTTTACCCAGTTTGTTTATTAGTTTACCATGTTTGTCCCCAATTGTAAAGCGCTACGGAATATGTTGGCGCTATATAAATAAATGATGATGATGATGCATTCTTCTTACTGTAGCAGTGCTCACCACTGTGGAAGTCCTTTGCTGAAGAGATGCCATGGCAGATCTTTATGTATTGGTGAGGAACTTGAATGCCTCATGGCCATGGACTATTTTGTCACAATCAGGGCCGGACTGGGACTAAAAATCAGCCCTGGCATTTATATCGCACAGGCCCACCTGTGTTCATGAGCAGGGAAAAAAACGTGCGCTGCAGCGCAGTGGCTGCGCCGCCAAGGGCATGGCTACATTATGTTGGGGGCGTGGTCAAAATGGTGTGTTGATACATACATTATAATAAAACAATACATATATCAGGCCCTCCCCATTCACATCACACCACCCCTTCAGACACATTATGACACCCCCAGTCCACTGTACCTATCTATGCTTCTGATCCGTCAGGGTGGGAACTTTCTCTTAGTCTCACGAGATTAATAAATCTCATGAGACTTAGAGCTCCTCAGCTTGCTCTGCAGTCTGTGCCCTGTCCGGGACTGGGAGCACAGATCCCTCCTGCTGACCAGAACTGGATTAAGGCTCGGGGGGCCAGGACACTTAAGGCAGGGGGGCTCCTATGATGCAATTTGGCTATTAGACACATTTTCGACAAATACACAGGCAATACTGTGTGCACTACTGTTAGGTGCACGCAGTTCTACCTTCACAAGCAGCACAGTGTGAAGCAGTACATACCTCCCAACTGTCCTTGTAGTCAGACCAAATCCTGACTAAGCGGGACAGTCACCCACCAAATTCAGGACAGTTGGCAGACAGTCCTGGTCTCTCCTACCTGTCTTGTCATTGTCACCACTTGTGGCTGCTGGTGTCTTTAGATCCGTTGCTGCTTGTCTGGATCCTGGGATGTTGGATGGCCTATTTGGAAAAAAAATGAGTACATTAAATTTAGAAAACTTCAACCAGCACCGCTGTTAAATTAATATAGCACCCACATTTGAAAATTAGGCCCCCCTCCAGCCTCAACATTAAAATACTAGTACTTACATTTGATAAATTCATCTATTTCCCTCCAACTAACCCTGACATTAAATTAATAATATTCCCATTTAATAAATAAACCTATTTCCCTCCCTCCAAACGACCCAAGCTAGAAATTGACATTCAATTAACAGCGCCCAAACCACGCCAGCATTAAATTAAAAATCCAATCAATTTAAAATCAACTCCAATTCATCTTAAATTGATAGGCCCCACTATTAAATTAAATTGCCCCACCATCACCCCACAAATAAAATAGCACCCAATAATTAGCCCCCCACCTGCAATTCACCATTAGATTAATAGCCTACCTCTCACATTATATTAAGACCCCACCTGACACTCACACATTATAGTCATACACCGGCCCTCACACACATTATGGTCATACACCAGGCCCCCACACACATTATAGACATACACCAGGCCCCCACACACACATTATAGTCATACACCAGGCCCCCACACACACATTATAGTCATACACCGGCCCCCACACACACATTATAGTCATACACCGGCCCCCACACACACATTATAGTCATACACCGGCCCCCACACACACATTATAGTCATACACCGACCCCACACACACATTATAGTCATACACCGACCCCACACACACATTATAGTCATACACCGACCCCACACACACATTATAGTCATACACCGGCCCCCAGACACACATTGTAGTCATACACAGGCCCCCACACACACATTATAGTCATACACCGGCCCCCACACACACATTATAGTCATACACCGACCCCACACACACATTATAGTCATACACCGACCCCACACACACATTATAGTCATACACCGGCCCCCAGACACACATTGTAGTCATACACCGACCCCACACACACATTATAGTCATACACCGACCCCACACACACATTATAGTCATACACCGGCCCCCAGACACACATTGTAGTCATACACCGGCCCCCACACACACATTGTAGTCATACACTGGCCCCCACACACACATTATAGTCATACACTGGCCCCCACACACACATTATAGTCATACACCGGCTCCCACACACACATTATAGTCATACACCGGCCCCCACACACACAATATAGTCATACACCGGCCCCCACACACACATTATAGTCGCACCGGCCCCCACACACACATTATAGTCGCACCGGCCCCCCCACACACACACACATACTATAGTTACACTGTCACACACAAAACATACCCTGTCACAAACAAAACATACTATAGTTACACTATCACACATAAAACATACTTTAGATGCACTGTCCCACATATAACACTCTTTAGATGCACTGTCCCACATTAAACACTCTTTAGATGCACTGTCACACAAACTACCCTCCCTCACCTTGTTTGCTCTGCTCCGCGGCGCGCTCTGTAGTCTCCTTTAACACATGGGACGGCAACGATCACATGGTGCGCGTCCCATGTGATACTGATCGCCGAGAGCTTCATAGGGGAGGAGGGGAGGAGGCGCAGCGGCGCAGCAACAAGGAAGTTAGTGTAGGGCCGGCCCCATTGCTCAGCGCACAGGCTGTCATGCTGGAATTCGGCATGACAGTCTGTGTGCTGAGCAGTGGGGTCGGCCAGCTAGTAACCGGCCCATCTGGTCATCGGCCCTTCTGGCATTTGCCAGAACTGCCAGATGGCCAGTCCGGCCCTGGTCACAATGTTAATAGACACTGAGAACTGGGGTTTTAGACACCCTGTCCATACTGGGTTTGGTCAATCCAAAGTGATATTACAAAAATGAAAGGACTGGGTCCTGTATTGATTTCCCATGAAAAGGAATTGTAAACGGAGATGAGCAGTCTCTAGCGTTTATCTCATGAACAATACCTGCCAAACATAGTTGCAACATTTGAAAACAGGGACATGTAGCTGCCTGTCAGATGCATGTAAGCTGGTCATGCAGGCTGGAAAGGCTATAGACTACAATCCCCATCATGACATGTTCACTCGATGCATATTTTTCATATTTTTTGTGTATTTTAAATGCTCCTTTTTTAATAAATATTCATTTACAAAGCCTAGAAAATATGGACATTGAGATTTGTTTATTATAACTGGACAGTTGTTAATTATTAAAACATAAGGACATCCCGAGATACAAAAATTACCAGGGACAAATTTTAAAACTTGGATCTATCCCTGGAAATTTGAGAAGGTTGCCAACTTTATATAATTTTTGTAAAGTGAGATAATGCTTAAAATAGACAAACTGATCATCCCTTTTTAAAAGTCCAAGAAAATAACCTGGGTTGTTTTTATATAGATATATGTTCAGTTCACTTGTCACACTTCACGCAGTCACAATTAAACTGGCATTAATTTTCATTAATAAGGTTCAATAAGCATATGTGATATTGTATTGTATCTCATTTTTGCACTGGCTGAGATAACATGTTAGGCTGGGGCAAACATGACAGTTGATAGATAAAACTCATATTGTTACATTAATGGTGATTATCAAATACATTTTAAATGTAAATGGACTGTTCTAGTACAAGGTCAGTTCATGTTCCATACATAATGAAACTAACAAAAAATATCCCATCCCTTTTTCTCTCGATCCCTCTCTCTGCTGTCTACATCAAGGACTTCCTGTATCAACAGGAAATAGTGCAGAGTTCATGATGTAGGAAATTGTATTTAATTAAATATGGTAAAATAGTTTATGTAGCACTCCCATTAGTGAACCAGAGATATTTTAATCAAGCCTGATGATTTAATAATTTTCAGCAGCTGCAATTGGTTGAAACATGTGGCCCAGTTCCAAATTGTTTCTGTTTGGACTGAACATTTTGGCAACCAACCAGTTTATGGTTTGCTTATTTCATATTCCAAGTAAGAGGCATAGTGAGTTTATTGGTTTCTAACACTGGAAGGCTAATCAATTTGTATGTTATAGTTAAGTGCATGTAATCTACAACACGTATTAGTAATCATTGTTTTAGAAGCATGAGCGATATTATTTTAGTTGGTTGCCACGGTGTATAGGTAGCCACCAAGATGACACAAGCACATTGAAGAATCAAAATGATATCTGAATAAAGGAAGTCTTAAACATGCACTATATAAGTTTGCCTGAAAACATGGACTAGAACAAAATTTACTTGATAATGTGATAGCATTCTTTTTGCCAAACCTAATTGCATAGTATGAAACATACTGAAGTCTGCAGGTTTAAATCGATCGATTTAGGCATAATTTTGATGTTGCAAAATTTACTTTGCAACATTTTTTACTTCCCCTGCGCAGGGGTTTGGCGCGGCAACGTGGTTTGTGTCATCATGGCCCCACCAAGTGCTGCACAATGCCACATATTGCGGGACCATGGCCCTCGCTCTGGCCACTTTGGCTGTTTGCGAGAGGTTGGCCTGAGAGAGTAGTCAAGTATGTTACTGTCTGTGTGACGTTCCTGTAGTGTCCAAAGTGTAAGGTTTAATGGCACAAAATCAGTATATAACACACATAGCTGCGTTATGTATCACCTGCATGGTGTTAATGTAGTGACTGGTTAATACAGTATTTCCATCTTTTACTATTAAAGCAGCAAAATATGCAACAGTGTGGAACAATTGGGAAATATAACAATCAGAACAATACAATAATATGAGGTAAATGAAGTCATGGCTCTGTTTAAAAAAAGCTGAAAATCTAATAAATATATGTGATGCTGAAATGCACATTTTTATTTATAATGATACATGTTTTGGTTTGTTGTTCATATGTATTAAAATATATCTTGATACATATTTTATAATTTTCAATATGATTTTTTAGAAATAATAGCCTTTATTTGTAATGAATCAATAAGTTTAATGTACCAAAAAATCATTATGCTAAAATATAATATAATATATAGATTAAAACGGAAATTTGTATTTGACGAGTAGCGGTGATCTTTGTATTTTTATAACATTTCACTATAATTATGTTTCAGTATTACATTATAGTTTTGTGTACGTTGCAGAAAAGATGTTGATGCTGCTAGCTTTGCTGAACACTGTTGTTCATGTTTCTAGAGCTCAAACACTGCTCTGCCACCGCACAGCTACACGTCTCTAGTAAGCTTATCTAAATGTGTCTGTTGAAGAATCCCTATGGGGGCCCTGTAGCTATTTTTAAACCTGGATATGCGTCATCAGTGGGTATTTTCTCTAGTGACTCGCTGACATCAGTAGGTCTCCTTCTGCACCCTGTATCAGTGTGTGACTTATGATTGATGGGAGTCACGGCTGCAGTTTAGATATTTTTTTTTGTCTCATGGGAATGAATAGCAAGAATTTCATATCTATTGCATTTATTGAATGGCTGGAGACACCAGATTGCAGTGCAAGAACATGCAGGTAGTACCGATTAATTTCATTCTGACTGTAGATGTGTGTACAGGCTGGGGAGAGACTATCGAGATGGAGCATGAGATCAAAATGTGTCACTCAAATGTTAAAATGCTGTGCTTTCTTCTCTTTGGGTTTGTCGGAGGAAAATTCAGCCTTGAGTTTAAATTTCCTGTATCTGAAGTGTGAGACTGTAAGACTCTCTGTCTTTTTAATATGACCTTGGGTAGTCTCTCTGCTTACATCCCAAATATTAACTGTTTGACTGTATGCAGTTTAGGATTAGGATACTCCTGTGATATTACTTTCCACTAAAAACAACCCTCTCCCGTCTGTGTGTCAGTCATTCTCCACAGACACATCTATCTATAAAAAAATACTGTATTTCTGACTATAAGTGAGTAAGCTACATATATGAATAAATATAACTGCAAGAACTAGTGATTCAGGGATTTTGATGGCCAATACTTATGCAATGCATAAGTGCTAAGCCTTAAATGGTGTATATTTATTAAACTCATACATAAGACATGGATTTGTCACAGAATGTGTCAGAAAATTAGTAGCACAGTATGGTTCTAGCTTTTCCAGTAATACAGAGGCCTGCACTTCTGTGTAATGCCTTACACATGGCACTGTGCCTAGAAAGGCTGTTTAGACTTGTGCTATGATTCACAAGGCTCCTGAGAGATGTCAGAGTGAAGGAACCTACCTTTAGTTACTCATTGAGAGGCTTTTTAAGAATCCAGGAGGTGTTGACATTGATCCATCTACAACTGACACATTATCAGTTTATTGAAATGCCTTGAGAATAATCGAGAGAAACAAAGTGGGGTTTGATAATGAAAATCCATGCCCATTCAAGTGAAATGTTGTTGCAATGTTTTGTTTATACTTTTTGCTAGGTGTTTATACTTTTTATTGGTTATATGTTTGTTAATTTGGTTAGTATAACAGATGCATGACTTAGATTGTTTTATTTATTATTGTTGTTATTTGTAATTATTTTTGTTTCTTGTCTTACAAATACAAAAATTACTAGCAAAAATACTGACAACAGGAGAACAATAGTCATGTGGATTATATGACATATTTGGGAGAACTAGAATCATGTGACTGAAGTAAATATGTAGCAGGTCATTTGAACTGTCAGCATGATTGATAGCATAATATTCTTGCCAGATTGAAACAAAGGAATGAATTAAGGTGTTCAGTATCAGAAAATACCTGTGGTCCTAGCTCAGGCAATACATGTGTTACAGCTATTTTATTGTAATGATTTAATTACACTTATTTTATTAGTGCATCATTAAAAAGTACTAATAAGCTGTGATTGGTTTTGCTACAGGATCATTGTTATTCTATACATAATTTGCTACATACAAGTATATGTATGAGATCTACTACCCAGAATGCATGGTTCCAGATAAGGTGTGGAAGAGATCCCATACCTTTTATAATTATTTATTTATAAGGCACCACAGATTCCGTAGCGCCAGATACAGAAGCAAGTAACAAAAAGATGAGGTTATACACATAAGTAGCACAGATGAGCATGAGTAATGCTATGGGGACTCACACAGAGTGCAGCAAAAGACGTAACGGGACATACGAATTAGTGAGACAGTAGACACAAGTGGAAGAATAGGTAAAGGTGACCCTTCCCATGTGAGCTTACATTCTAGAGGGAAGGGCGGCGAGAGACAGTAGGACCAACAGGGAGAAAATGGAGATTTCTGGTGAGGAAGAGGAGGTGATGGCAAAGATGGTCAGGAGGTGGTAGGATAGGCAAGCTGTAATATATCAAATATCATATATCACACAATTATATATATATATATATATATATATATATATATATATATATATAGTTTGCTTATATTACAGCAATGTACATATACAAATGTTTTACTTTACTACTACTGAAAATATGTAGAAAATTTTAAAGGGGAATTATGATTTCTCTTTTCTGCATTGTAAGCAAATGACAACTTCCTCTAGGGCAGTGGTTCCAAAATCTTCCTATAGTGCATATTTTATGGTTCATCTCCCAGGAGTAGATATATATTAGATTATTGAGTCACTGATTATTCTGCCTGTGCTCTTGTGAAGCATATAAAACATTGCTTGGAAATTATTGCACAGTGAACATAGAAACGTCACTGTTGGTGAGATATAAGAATGAGTGTCACAAATTGTGGCCTAAGCTATTTCAAAACGTGTGCTGGTAGTCAATAGCTGATCATCTATTGATATGGAATAGAAAACATATAATAAGCGCAAAATCGCAGTCAGTTAAAAATGGAACCAGATAGACCAGGCTGATATTCTAGATATCACCCGTGCTCATTGTGGAATTTGGGAGGTAAAGGGTAAATGTACTATTTGTGCTACCACTCTAATGTTAACTAATGTTAATAGTCTCCAACTGGTGGCAAGTGACCTTATATACCTTTTGTATTTAACAATGTATACAACAGCACCACTAGCCAGGTACCAGGACTTGGTAGCCCAGGTAGCCCACTTGTCATAGTAGGATTCATAAATGACTGACTAAATTTGTGTGCATGCTATCTAATTTCATATCTTGGCACCTTTTGAAATAACTGGAAGATAATTAATTGATGATAATTAAATCTAAGCAGTTGAACCCCTTTATAATGCATTAATAGCTTTACTAAACATAAAAATATCTATAAAATGCTCAACTTACCTGAATTTCATGACATATACTGAAGACAAACCTACACAGTGGTTAATAGCCTAAATTAATTCCTATTGACTTTACTAGAAATAATTGGCTGCTGCCACCTGTATGTATTTTCACAGAAATATCAGATAGTATGTAATACTTGACCTTTGTTCAAACAGTTTCTGCGTGCCAGCCATTTTGATTTACTCACCTACTTTCTTAGATATTGCTAAAACAGTGTCACTTAGATGCAATTGAACTGACTACTGACTCTCCAAGTATATAATATTAATGTAGACCTGAGGAAGCATTTCTTAGTGATTACAAAGATTACTGATACATGGTTAATAAAAACTCATGTTGATGCATTCTTAGGGGGAGATTCAATTCTCAAACACAGTTCAAACACATTAAGTTACACTTAGGTCATTTATAAAAGTGTATTTGGTGTAAACGTGATCTATAATTTTTTTTTCTTTTGCTCCATATCTACCAACTGTCCTGTGACATATTATATTTTATTCTCTGATCCATCCTTAAAACAAGTATTGAACATAATAGTCATACAAGAACATAGCTGACACTTATACTGCAAACTCTGAAATGTTGCAGTCTTTGAATGTAAAAAGGTGTCCTACTGGTCATGGCACTGTGCCATCAAAGTGGTGCTTCAAGTCCCTTAAGACTGTTGTCACACAATGAGGCAAATTTGAGACATTTGTGTGTCTACACCTCATTTAAGGCTTATGCTATAATTATGTCTCATTTACAGACAGCTTAAAATGACATTTAAGTGTTTGTACTATTTTTTATGCACAAGAACGCTGCTAAACATACTTTGCACTTTGACTCGGGGTTTGTATTTTGATAGGCCCCAAATAAAGTGGTGTTAGCAGAGTCTGTACTAATTGTAGGCCTATGTATTGAATTTTCTGTATGTTGTGACATACATTTATTGAAAGTTCCTCTTCTCTAGTATGTGATATCATGCACATAAACACACAATTTTCAAAATGACATCTGCAATTTTGAAGACCATTTAATTATATCATGGAAAAAATACATATCATATTTTATCTGTGAAAGATGTGAGATTTTTGAAAAAAAAAAACCAAACCAACAAAACCTAGTTCTAAGGATATTTAGCATACTTATCCAACGCAGAGCCGGATTTAGACCTCATAGGGCCCTAGGCAGGATACTGTTTTTGGGCCCCCTCCCTGAAACAATCCATAGCACTATATTTTTGCAGCCTACCATATACCCCTATAGTTACGTAGAAGTGAAAGCATGTGCCGCCGCATGCCTACCATATACCCCTATAGTTAAGTAGATATGAAAGCATGTGCCGCCGCTGCGCGGTGGCACGCCGCCAAAGGAGGTGAGGGCGTGGCTTGCATCTTTGGGGGCGTACCTAACATGTGAAAAGAGCAAGGCCACCCTGCTGCAGAAAAAGGCACCCCTAAATAATTACCAAGCAGTCCCGTTTTTTTAAGTAGTTGGGTCAAAACAACATAATAAATATTGAAGTCAGGGCAGAAATACTTACTTAAGTTGTTTGCAAAAATAATACGCATAAATCCAAGTATGTGCTCTTGTCACTTTTGTCCCTCTATCATCACACTGTGCCCCTTCATTGTCACTTTTGCCCCTTCACAATATCACATGTGCCCTTTCCCCATCACCTCTGTGCCCATCACCATCCCCACCTCTGTGCCAATCACCATCACCACCAATGTGCCAATCACCATCACCACCTCTGTGCCCATTACCACCTCTGTGCCCTTCACCATCACCACTTCTGTGCCAATCACCATCACCACTTCTGTGCCCCTTCACCACCTCTGTGCCTCTTCACCATCACCACCTCTGTGCCCTTCACCATCACCACTTCTGTGCCAATCACCATCACCACCTCTGTGCCAATCACCATCACCACCTCTGTGCCCTTTACCATCACCACCTCTGTGCCCATCACCACCTCTGTGCCTCTTCACCATCACCACCTCTGTGCCTCTTCACCATCACCACCTCTGTGCCCTTCACCATCACCACCTCTGTGCCAATCACCATCACCACCTCTGTGCCCATCACCACCTCTGTGCCTCTTCACCATCACCACCTCTGTGCCCTTCACCATCACCACCTCTGTGCCTCTTCACCATCACCACCTCTGTGCCCTTCACCATCACCACTTCTGTGCCAATCACCATCACCACCTCTGTGCCCTTCACCATCACCACCTCTGTGCCCTTCACCCTCACCACTTCTGTGCCAATCACCATCACCACCTCTGTGCCTCTTCACAATCACCACCTCTGTGCCCTTCACCATCACCACCTCTGTGCCCATCACCACCTCTGTGCCTCTTCACCATCACCACCTCTGTGCCCTTTCACCATCACCACCTCTGTGCCAATCACCATCACCACCTCTGTGCCCTTCACCATCACCACCTCTGTGCCCCTTCACCATCACCACCTCTGTGCCCTTCACCATCACCACCTCTGTGCCCATCACCACTTCTGTGCCAATCACCATCACCATTTCTGTGCCAATCACCATCTCTGTGCCCTTCACCATCACCACCTCTGTGCCCTTCACCATCACCACTTCTGTGCCAATCACCATTTCTGTGCCCCTTCACTACCTCTGTGCCCCTTCACCATCACCACTTCTGTGCCCCTTCACCATCACCACTTCTGTGCCCCTTCACCATCACCACTTCTGTCCCTTGTTTTACTTACCTTTCTATTGCGCGCTGCTCCTCCTCCATCAGTCCAGATGTAAAAAAAAAAAAAAAAAAGAAAGAAAGAGTCACGTGATCGCTCGTCGGGTCCCGGCAGCCTCTCCTCCTCTCTCTATCACTGAGACACTGAGAGGAGAAGAGGCTGCCGGGACCCGATTCGCGGCACCCGACCCCCCCTCCCCCGATTCGCGGCACCCCCCCCCCCGACTCGCGGCACCCCCCCCCCCCCCACCCCCGCACGAGTCGCGGGGGGGGGGGGGGTAGTGCCGCGAGTCGGGGGAGGGGCCGATTTTTTTTTTTTTCATTTTTTTTAAAAATTACTCCTGTCCCCCCCAGCTGTGCCCCCCGAGAGCCGCTAGGCCCTAGGCAGGTGCCTAGGTTGCCTAGCGGTAAATCCGGCCCTGATCCAACGCAGTATTATAGTCAGGGGAGCAGAGATGACATCTGTTAATGCAGATTATGTATTGCATCATGTGTTATGGTAAAAGCTTGATCAAGATTTTATTACTTTTTCCTAGCTGTGACCTTGGCGCGCCAGTAAAACTGTACTTGGTGATTGGAAAAGCATACGTTAATAAAAAACACTATAATAATATCTTATCTATCTATCTATCTATCTATCTATCTATCTATCTATCTATCTATCTATCTCATTAATGGATCTCTGTTAATCCACCCTGTTTTCAAAATATCATTTAAAATGCACCTATTTGTGCATTTTTTGCAATTTAACAAAGTAATAACAGCCACTTCAAGTCAAAACCTTAGTTTTGTGACCTGTATTTTGCACAAATGCTGCAATATATCAACCAGAGGCTGGAAAAAAACAGATACATATTCTAGGATACATCTTTAAATCTAGTATGCAGATACATCCTGAGCACATATGTGACAGTCATTGTCAATACGTAAAATTGTACCAGGCCTATAGGGCGCAGAAAGATAAGCCATCTAAAAGGCATATGTTAAAGATACATGTATAAATTTGGTGTATCACACAGTATAAAATCAGGAGTGACCGGTTTTTAGCATGATGTCCAGTTTGCTCTAAACCTGATTTGCGTCTTCTAAAACTGCCACATGTTGGTTAATAAACCAGATTAATAAATACTGCATTTTCTGTTTGAAGAAAGCATTTTATAATTGCATAATAAACCACACTTTTTATACATCCCCCATACTTCTAAGCAATGCTGCAGACAGCAGTAACAAAGAACATGAACAATTATTTCCAACTACTTAATGCATCAGCTGTTTAAGTTACACCAAGTGCCTCTGACAATGGCAAATGTCTTAGGAATTTCCTTCTTTCATATAAAATTGATAAAAGGATGTGGGCACAGCAGGAATGGAAATTCTGAGGTGTATTACTTACAAGTCTTCTGCATTCCTTCCAAACAGGGTTTTTGACCCACACAGCAAATCCTCTACATTTGCCTGAAACTGTAGGCTGCTCAATTATGTAAACAGAGGTTGCGTTTGGACTTAAATGAGTATTTGTACTAATAACAACTTCATTAATCTTTATTATTCTTCTCTGTAAGTTGAATTTGTAGGTCTTCTTCTGTACATTCATGTAATCACCGGTGTTATTTTTATGATCCCTAAAGCGAGCTTTTTTTCAGCAACAGTCAGTCTGAGAGAGAGATTTATTGCCTGGCTGGCTTTATAATTTACAGTTAGTGTTAAAGATATATCTCAGGAGAGTCTGCAATAGTTTAGACTCATGATGGATGAATGTTGTACTTTAACTGGTAAAGAAAGGAGGGTTGTTTTCACCCAAAAGAAGACTGTGGTGTCAATACCCGAGACACTTCAACAAAATGACTGTGGCCTTATGAAAAATATATTCTAATTAAACCGCAATAATTATTTATATATAAAATTATTTTAATACTATTTTTAATTTTGGTTAGGTACAAAATTGTAAAGTAAACTCAAACCCAAAGTAAACAGGGAGTCAACTAAACGTATGTGTTAAATCAAGTGTGTCCTGTTTCATAGTCATGTTTTCAATGGGACAGATCAAAGCTGTTTTATAAAAGTTTGGATCCAGGTAATTAGATATTCTACGGCAAGCAGCATGCCACATATACAGTACTGTGCAAAAGTGTTAGTCAGGTGTGGAAAAAATGCTGCAAAGTAAGAATGCTTTCAAAAATAGAAGTGTTAATAGTTTATTTTTAGCAATTAACAAAATGCAGTGAAAAAGTGAATGAATAGAAGAGAAATCTAAATCAAATCGATATTTGTTGTGACCACCCTTTGCCTTCAAAACAGCATTGATGCATCAATTCTTCTAGGTACACTTGCACACAGTTTCTAAAGGAACTCGGGAGGGAGGTTCAGCATTTATGCTGTTTTGAAGGCAAAGGGTGGTGACACCAAATATTGATTTGATTTACATTTATCATCTGTTCATTTACTTTGCATTTTGTTAATTGACGAAAATAAACTATACACCTGACCCCTCACTATGTCCAAAACATAGCAGCTGGTTTACTTCCACTTCACAGTATAGCTTCCAAAGCACCCTCTTTTCCTACAGTAAAGCAGCCAGGGTCCCCCTCTTCTCACAGTAAAGCAGCCAGGGTCCCCCTCTTCCCACAGTAAAGCAGCCAGGTTCCCCCTCTTCTCACAGTAAAGCAGCCAGGGTCCCCCTCTTTCCGCAGTAAAACAGTCAGGGTCCCCCTCTTCCCACAGTAAAGCAGCCAGGGTCCCCCTCTTCCCACAGTAAAGCAGCCAGAGTCCCCCTCTTCCCACAGTAAAGCAGCCAGAGTCCCCCTCTTCCCACAGTAAAGCAGCCAGGGTCCCCCTCTTCCCACAGTAAAGCAGCCAGGGTCCCCCTCTTCCCACAGTAAAGCAGCCAGGGTCCCCCTCTTCTCACAGTAAAGCAGCCAGGGTCCCCCTTTTTCCACAGTAAAACAGTCAGGGTCCCCCTCTTCCCACAGTAAAGCAGCCAGGGTCCCCCTCTTCCCACAGTAAAGCAGCCAGAGTCCCCCTCTTCCCACAGTAAAGCAGCCAGGGTCCCCCTCTTCCCACAGTAAAGCAGCCAGAGTCCCCCTCTTCCCACAGTAAAGCAGCCAGGGTCCCCCTCTTCCCACAGTAAAGCAGCCAGGGTCCCCCTCTTCCCACAGTAAAGCAGCCAGGGTCCCCCTCTTCCCACAGTAAAGCAGCCAGGGTCCCCCTCTTCTCACAGTAAAGCAGCCAGGGTCCCCCTCTTTCCACAGTAAAACAGTCAGGGTCCCCCTCTTCCCACAGTAAAGCAGCCAGGGTCCCCCTCTTCCCACAGTAAAGCAGCCAGAGTCCCCCTCTTCCCACAGTAAAGCAGCCAGGGTCCCCCTCTTCCCACAGTAAAGCAGCCAGGGACTCCCTCTTCCCAGAGTAAAGCAGCCAGAGTCCCCCTCTTCCCACAGTAAAGCAGCCAGGGTCCTCCTCTTCTCACAGTAAAGCAGCCAGGGTCCTCCTCTTCTCACAGTACAGCAGCCAGGGTCCCATCTCTTCCTACAGTATTGTAAGTATTGTAGTTAGAGTCCCCCTAGCAACCACAGTATAGCAGCCAGGCATTCAGTGTACCGCCACACAGTGTTCTCCTTATACTGTTTCAAACTATTGACTTTACTGGTGCAGGGAATCTTTCTTTCATATAAGTTATCAGCACCAGCAGGTCGAATGCTGACATTAACTTTATCCATGTGATCCAGTTGCAGACTAGATTTCCTTAAGTCTTGCAATGGCTGTTAACAGCTGCCAGAGACCTTTTCTGCCTCCATGTCCCCAGCCCCAGCAACCTGGTGACTGGTATTTGTTCAACCCGCTTTGATGATATTGGCACACTGGCACCTTGTACCTCTGCATATATTCCATTAGAGAACATATCAGGTAGTGCAAGTCCTTCATTCGAGAAGTGCTACACTCTATAAACGCTGTCAGCAGCCGCTAATCTTATATTGCTTCCCAGACATCAAAACAATGTCCTATAATAATCGGATCAAAATTACTTGGATCATTATAGAGCATGTTGGTAAATGCAAAATTACTGCTGTAGTCCTGTGTTTGTGGTCATCTTCCGATACGCACAGGCCCTAGTCATGCTGGAAGTGATCACCTGGCCACACACACGTTAAGCGGCAGGTTCAGCCTATATGGCCAGCGTAAAGGTTTTTGTACACAGGTGTCTTCTATGTGCTTGCTCTACATTGTGCCATACCCATGTTTCCCACAACATCATGTTTACTATATAAATTTCAATTAGAGCTATTTTAACAGTCATTCTGGCTGAGATGAACACATATCCAGCAAAATCTATAGCAGGTACATAGCTGGTGTCCATGTTCTGAATTTTGCTTATGAAACCTTGGAAATATACCATAGCTTATGCCACATATTTTTTTTAATGTTAAAAGTACATCATTTATTCCAAAAGCAATTAACAAAAAGGCTGCCTTACTACCTGGGGCATTGTTGTCGCCTTCATTTCAAAGAAACAGGGGTTTGTTTATCAATATGCCCTTTTCTCCGGCGATAAGACTGATTGTTCCCTTATGCTGCAATTTATCAAAAATTATCAGCGGGTTGACTGAGCTATACTCAGCTGTCCTTCAGTGATAAGTGTTGTAGATGTATTGCTTTGCAGTGGAACTGGAATCCAGATTTGGGCTTTCCCTTCAAATTGTTAAAAAAAAGGTTTAAAAATAGATAACACATGAACTGCATGTAGCTGTTATAATAGCATCTCATTGTTTTCTACACACATAATCTCTGTTTACCCTGGTTATTGGTATGCACATATTCTTGTCTCCTGTAACTAGTCCATCCATAGGAAGTCTGTGTGTATATAACTCCAGCACGGCTTATCTATTGTATAGAGCGGTCTCATGCCCACATCCTTGACGCTAGCACTGTTTATGAGAACCAGGTATCCTAGGTATGTGATGAACTATGAGATTTTTACTTACTAAGGTGCAGCTTTTGAAATAACTGTTCCATCTACTGCATTTAAACTGGCATTGTTGTCTTATACAAACTGAAGTCCTAATGCAATCAGTATATGGAATTGGTTAACATAATAAGCTTTTTTAGTTCTGTTTTTATATATGTATTACCTAAAAGGTGTTTTCTGTTTGTTTTTTTGCAGACCAGTGCAGTGGATTTTCAGTATGTGATTCATATAGCTTAGTACATTGGCTCCCCTGCGAGCCCCTTTGTTTTCTCAATGTAGCAGTCCCCAATAGTCATTTGTATTTGGAACCTGAACTGCATCACTACTGGATAGCCAAAGATGAGTAAGGATCCAATGCTCTGACATAATCTACAGTCGGCTCCTGCACTTTTATGTTCATCCAATTTAGAGCCGGCTGCCATATGTGAGTAAGCTCCCATGTCTCCTTTGCATTAGTTTTAGCAGAGACCCCCAGTACAAGTGAGTATTGGGCACATCAGCATTGAGAAAACATCCAGGACAGTGTGTGTTGAAACAATAATCCACGTTTCCCCGCATAAAAGGCGAAAGACTTTCAGTAGTTGTGCTTTCTGCATATATATTTATGCAGGGATAGGTATGCCCAATCCAGTCTAGAAGCATAGACCATTTGTATGGGTTTACTTTTAATGCAACATGTGCTGAAAGTATATTTAATTGAAAATACAGTACACAATCCTCAATAGATTTGTTTTAAATACATTGAAAACAAGACCATGCAAATAAACAGAAACGCATCTCAAAGCAACTCTAAGATATATCCCATTGTTGTGCATTTAAAAGCCAACTTTTCAGAGTCTGCAGTTTCATGTTTTCATTGACACATTTGGTGTCCTGTCTGCAGAAGTCAAAGCTCTTGTAAAACCTTGATAAATATTTCCTCCTCTCCTCCCACCAAACACGTACAAAGAACAGGTTTGTTAAGTTAGTAGATGAAAATGTGGTAAATGAGTAATCTTTTAGGCAAGTTCCCAAGTTACTCACTCACTAGGATGCAAATGATTCCCCTGATCTGCCCGAGATAAGATAATTTTCTGCCGGCCCTTACAAAATCTGCATTGTTACACTACTTTGTCTACGTCAGCGTTTGAGCAGCAGATGTGAGTAAGAGTTGTAATGTGTATGTGATAGGATCTCATGCTTATTCAAGTCTGATCTCGTTCCTCATGTCAAACCACTTCCTGAGGTTTTCTCAGGTGATGGCTGTGATTCAGAATTCTGGACTTCAGAATTTTATTTGCTGCAATACTGATGGCAGATCCAGAGAGAAACATATAATAACTGTGATTGTGCCCTGCAATTCCTAAAGGTACCGTGCAATGTTTGTGTTTAGCAGCCTAGCAGTTTTTAACACCTTAAAAAAATCATGATCCACATGATAACAAGAAAATTATCTTGTCTGGCTCAAATATTATATTTACAAATATTTAAATATTAGATGGAAATCATGACTAAAGTCAGGGGCGCACGCAGGGGGCGGGGGGTTCTGGTTCTCCAGAAACCCCACCCCTGCGCAAAGAACGGGGACTAAACAGTACCCCTGCATAGCGGCACTGTACTGTACAGCAGCCGCAGCTCTGTCAACAGCGCTGCAGCTGCTGTACAATACAGTGCCGCCGAAATGGAGCTGCTGCGCATGCGAAGTAGCTCTCTCTCTATTTTTTAAAAATCCTGCGTGCGTCCCTGAAAGTGAACTTCTTGGTTTGATCCTCACAGCATTTTAGCCGGACATCGTAAAGGCTGAATCCAGTGCAAGCTACTGCATTCCTCTTAATAGGCAGTAAATAGTGTATTGTCTTTTCCTCCATTATGTCCTATTGCATTAAGAAATTATTAATCGTTTTTTATTTTTATTTTTAATTTACTAAGTACCAACATAGAACATAAGGGATTGTGATGGTAACAAATAACATACAATTATAACATGAAACTGAAGGTAAAGATAACCCTGCCTATACCAGCTTATAATATAAGAGGTGGGGGAAATAGTTGTAGCAGAATAACAATTGTACCTATTTGTGTGGATAAATGTTCAGGGATACAGCCACTGTGCTAGCTCCAGGTAGTTGATGATTGCAGTTACAGTGTCACTTTCTGGCTCCAGGCAGTTGGTAACTGCATGTATAGCTCTAGTTCCTAGTTCTAGACAGATGCTAACTGCAGGCAAAGTGCTAGTTACTGGCTCAGGGCAATTGGTGATTAAAGGCACTGCACAAGTTTCTGGCTCAATTGCAGGTACAGCACTAGTTCCTGACTATGTTGGAGCCTTGTCTTTAACCCTGTTAGCAGAGGTGACAGTTTTCTTACCTGCCCCTTTTGCATCTTGTCTCGTCTTGCTTGCCAGTCCTTTCCAAATGTACATGAAGCACAATGTAACTCACTTATCATCTGTGCTTCCTCATGCCATCACTGTATTAGGAGCAACACACCAATCATCTGTGCTTCCTCTTGCGATCACTGTATTGGAACCATGGTGAATGACAACTGTCGGCTGGGCAAGGAGAGTAGGAATATCGCTGTTGTCTACCACACTTTTACTACAGTGACTGTAGGTACTGGGGATGGAAAGGAAACAAGTTGGTGCGAAGGGAACAAGATGAGACCCTTGTTGTTGCCACCTTTAGTATTGGTAAGATAATGTTCTTACCTGTCCTTATAAGAGGAACAGGTCTGTGTAAGCAAAAAGCAAACAATCAAACTTTCTTAGATGGATATATACATTGCACTTCATTATGATGAACCTGATGAAGGGTGATCTGTCCTCTTTCCTGCTGCTCGGGTGCAAAAATAATTATGAATATCCCTAGAAGTTGAGGTTCTCAGTTTTTACTAACGGCGTCTATAACCAGTGCAGTGGATTTTCGGTATCTGATTCATATAGCTACTACTATATATTTTTAGCAATGAGTTGGAAATCTTTGACTTTTATATATATGGGGATACTTTTATAGTATGGGGATACTTTTGTATTATATTTTACGAAGAACCTTTTTAAAAATAGGAGTTATTTTTTTTTATTTTTTGAGACTGCTAAATGGTATACATGCCAGTGCCAGGTGTCAGGTATTGGACAATTTCATCTGCTCTTTTGCACACTATATGAAACATTTTTAAAAGATGAGGTACAATATAAAAGCTTGTAACGTAATAAGTGTGGCTGACTTTTTCAAGAGCAGTTTTTATATTTAGAGCGGTTGTATATTCACAGTGGGTACTTTGAATTATTATTCCATCATTATTATTCCATACAAATTGTAAAGAAGAGGTGTGATAGCATAGGTGTCAACCGATTTGAAATAAACTTTTTTTTCTCATCATTTAAAATGCATATACAGTAGCTGGTTGTGGTGAATATTTAAGAGTAATCAAGTCACAAATTATATAATAATAAACTATTTAAAGTCATGGGTAAATGTCAGAGCTAAGGAAGGGTAGTAATTCATCATCATCATCATTTATTTATCAAGCGCCAGGAAATTCCATAGCACATTACAATTGGGACCAAACACAGTAATAAAATAATACTGAATACTACAAACAGGCAGAGAGGTTAAGTGCTACATATTTCATATTGGTCCAACCAGAATGCAAAGACAAAAAGTGATTAGTGGGCTACAGGGGCAAACGCAGTATTTTTAAGGGGGAGTTTCCTCCCCCCCCCCCAAAAAAAAATAGAGAGAGAGAGAGAGAGAGCTGCTGCGCATGCGGCCGCGCATGCGCAGCAGCTCCATTTTGGCGATGCTGTACTGTACAGCAGCCGCGGCGCTGTCAAAGAAGCGTCCACGGCTGCTGTACAGTACAATACAGCACCGCCGCGGACGCTTCTGTGACAGCGCCGTGGCTGCTATGCAGTACAGTGCTGCTGTGTAGGGGCAATGTTTAGTGCCCGTTCATTCACGGAGGGGAGGGGTTTCTGGGGAACCAGAAACTCCCCCTGCGTGCGCCCCTGGGCTATATGATCCAGTCACACAAGAATGTTGATCAAAGGATTGTTGTCTTATGTGAACTGTGTAAAAGGAGGTAATAAGGCAGCCTAGAGAGGTTAAGAGGGTGTTTGAGACATTTTATAAGCTTGCCTGAAAGTGATGGGTTTTCATAGAAGGTTTGAAGACTAGAGCAAAGTCTTATTATGCGAGGGAGTAAATTGCAGGTGCAACCCGAAAAAAGTCCTGTAATCGGGAATGGGAGCAGTTAATGAGTGCAGATGAGAGATGCAGATCTTGTGCAGAATGGAGGTGTCGAGTTGGGAGATTTTTTAAAACAAGTGAGGAGGTGTATAATAGTGCAGATTTGTTGATGGCCCTGTATGTTAGTAAAAGTACTTTATATTGGATTTGGTGAAAAATAGACAATCAATGTATTGACTTACAGAGGGGATCAGCAAAGGAAGAATGGTTTGAATGCATAATCAATCTAGCTGCTGTGTGCAATATAGATTGTAGGGGTGAGAGTCTGATTCGGGGAAAACCAGTGAGGAAGAAATTGCAATAGTCAATGTGGGATATGAGTGCATGAAATAAAGTTTTTGCAGTGTATTGTGTGAGATATGTGTGTATTCTGGAAATGTTTTTTAGATGACTGTATGATTTAGATATAGAGTCAATGTAGGGAACAAAGGATAGTTCTAAGTCAAAGATCACTCCTAGACAGCAAGCCTGTGAGGTGGGATTTATTGTCATGTTGTCCACAGAAATAGAAATGTTAGGTAGGTAACTTCTGTTGGTGTGTGGGAATATTATTAACTCTGTTTTTTAAATACTGTTTTTGAGTTGGTGAGAGGGCATTCAAGATCGAACGGGAGAAAGACTATCAATAACGTGGGACAACATAGATGGTGATCAGGAGAGGATAGATAAAGTTGGCTATCATCTGCATAGAGATGATACTGAAATCCAAATGAGCTTATTCGTTTTAGAAGAGAAGTGGCATAGATAGAGAAGAGTAGAGGACCAAGGAGTGAACCTTGTGGTACTCCAACTAATAAAGGGATCCAGAATCTTAACACTGTAAATGTGATTAGATACACTATATGGACAAAAGTATTCGGACGCTTGACCATTACACCAACAGGGACTATAATGACATTATATTCAAATACATATATTTTAATATGGAGTTGGTCCCACTTTTTGCAGCGATAACAGCTTCCACTCTCCTTGGAAAGCTTCCCACAAGATGTTGGAGTGTTTCTGTGGGAATTTGTGCCCGTTCATTCTGTAGAGCATTTACGAGGTCAGGCACTGATGTTATACGAGAAGGCCTGGCTCGCAATCTCCGTTCCAGTTCATCCCAAAGGTGTTCAATGGGGCTGAGGTCAGGGCTCTGTGCGGACCAATCAAGTTTTTCTGCACTGAACTCATCAAACCATGTCTTTGTAATCCTTGCTTTGTACACTCAATAGTAAAGGGACTTCCCCAAACCGCTGCCACAAAGTTGGAAGCAAAGCATTGTTCAAAATTACTTGGTGTGCTGAAGCATTAAGATTGCCTTACACTAGCGATAAAGGGCCTAGCCCAAACCCTGAAAAACCACCCAATATCATTATCCCTCCTTAACCAAACTTCACAGTTGGCATAATGCAGTCAGGCAGGTAACATTCTCTGGGCATCCGCCAAACCCAGACTGGCCCATCCCACCGCCAAACAGAGAAGCATGATTCGTCACTCCACAGAACACGTTTCCATTGCTTCATAGTCCAGTGTCGGTGTGCCTTACAAACTCCATCCGGTGATTGGCATTAGTGTTGGTGATGTGAGGCTTGCATGTAGCTGCTCAGCCATGGAAACCCATTCCAATAAGCTTCCGCCATACAGTTTTTGTGCTTACAGATATGGAATCAGCAGAGCGTTGGCGACTTTTACGCACCATGCTCCTTAGCAGTCGTTGACCCCACTTTGTGATTTTACGTGGTCTTACGCTTCGTAGCTGAGTTGTTGTTTCTAAACGCTTCCACTTTCTAATAATATCACTTACAATTGACCATGGAGTATCCAGCAGGGATAAAATTTTATGAACCGTCTTATTGCAAAGGTGGCATCCTATCACAGTACAACGTTGAAGTCACTGAGCTCTTCAGAACAACTCATCTTGTATCTCAAATGTTTGCAAATGGAGACTGTATGGCTAGGTGCTTGATTTTATACACCTCTGGCAACGGGTTTGATTGAAACACCTCAATTCAATAATTAACAGGTGTGGTTAAATACTTTTGTCCATATAGGTAGGATAAGAACCAGGATAGGACAGTTTCTCAAAGACCTGGGGATTGTTGTGTTTGTATGAGAAGTGAGTGATCACCAGTGTCAAATGCAGCAGAGAGATGTAAGATAATTACAAGTGAGTAATGGCCTTTAGATTTTGCAGTGATCAAATCATTGACAACCTTAGTCAACACAGTCACTGTGGAGTGTTGAGAATGAAAGACGGACTGAAGAGTATCCAATGGGTTGTGTGAGGAAAAAAAGTGTTTAAGGCAAGTGTAGGCAATTCTTTTGAGAAGCTTGCAGGGGCATGAGAGCCGAGAGAAGGGACGTAATTTGAGAGAGTCTGGTACAGTTGTTGGGGTTTGGTGAAAGTGAGGTACTGCCATATCAGGGGAAGAGAATGTAGAAATTAGGGAGAGAAGGTGATGGAGAGAGGTGGAAAACTGTTAAAAATTAAGTTAAGATTTCGTAAGAATGAGGATGCTTCGTAGAATTTGACAGAAGAGTGGTTAAACTACTGGGGAAGAGCTTGTAGCTGATAAGGTGATGATCCAACAGGGGAAAGGAGTGTTAAGGAAATCAGAAACTGAGAATAGTCTAGAGCAGAGATCGGTATATATAAATATTTTATCATATGTTAAAGAATAACCTGAAAATATTACAGCTATCAGTGCGCCGACAAAAATGTTTTCAAGCCTACATTTTCCATAGCACCACTACTGAACTTGCACTGCGACCAATATATATATATATATATATATGTATGTATTACTTATTTTGTCGCACTACATGCTAAAATGATAACAGCCAGAAGTGGTCCACGTCTGACACGCGTGCCAGACGTGGCATCCACTCAGGATGGCAGTGGCCATCCACTGGGCCTGAGTGAATAGTATGGAAGCACAGGTAGAATATGGATTATCAATAAGGATGTTGAAATCACCCATGACGATGGTGGGGATGTCGGAAGATAAGAAATGAGTGAGCCATGCAAAGAAATGTTCAAGGAATTCCATATTAATGTGTAATGTGTAACTGTGGAAAAGATAACATTTTATGACACTAAGTTATGTCAGTATGTGTCCCTGTACAGAATTGTACCATGCAGAGTGTAACCTTTGTTCAGATAAACATTCAATATGAATGACTCTTCTTTTAGCTTCAGTGATTACATTTACTTGTGCTCACTTATATGTCTATCAAGTCAAAACACACTAAAATGTCAGCCAATCTTTGTTTTGATTTGAAAATGTATCTCTGTAAAAATTGTAAAAAATGTTAGAGTAAATTTGTTTCTGCAATTGTCTGAAGAAAGGAACTCCCATACTAATAGCCCCTATTCATCTGTAAGTGACCAACACTTTTTTAGCATGAATATACAGCAGGGGGTCATAAACTTTTATCCTGTTAAATCCAAGATTAGAGAATATATTACATCCTGATGCTAAATATTTGATTTAATATCTCAGACTTTGTGGTGCCAGCTAGAAAGGGGGTAGGTTTACCCCCTGCCAATATGTGTGTCAGATACAATATATAAGTGCTGTATTTTAATTTTAACTATATTAAACCATCTGTACTTCTGGATGATCACCAGTTCATTCAACTAGTGTGTAATGGTCCTTGTAAGGACTTCTTGAGCAAATGAACATCAATGCTTGAAGATTCTGCCTGACGCCTATTGCCTGCTGTATACTGTGACCAACAGATAAGAGCTTGCAGTCTGCTCCGTTTCCCCAGTTGAACCTAGCAGCTCTGTGTCAACACTCTGCCTACTGCTCAGCAGTCCTGATCCATAGTGAGCGGTCAGGAGGTACCAGTTATCCCACAGCTATACCAGGTACCCAGAAGTAAGCAGTTTTAGATGCCGTTGAATGAGCCCAGTGGTGGCAGTCGAATTCTCCTACAACTATTGCAAAGTTGGCATTTGCAAGTCGTAGAGTGTCTGCTGGCAGGTGACACCAGTAGAAGTGGTCAATAACAGTCAGTTACTGACAGTGAGAAAGAAACACAGATAAACTGTGCAGGAACAACATCCCTTCATCCTTCTTCCTCCAACAGCCCATCCGATCCCAGCTTGTATAATAATAATTGCAAAGCAGTTGATTATCAGTTAAGGGTACAAATAAAATATTAGCTAGAATTCTCCTTTAAATGTTTCTTGACCACTTCAAAGGCAGACAAACATTTGTTTACACTTTTCTACTACTCTATAGTAAACTATGCTATAGTATAAGTAATTCTCCAAGCCTTTATTTTTAAATAGTTGTAATACAGATTTAAAAGTACTAGGCTCTGTAGCATTGAGGATTAACTATATTCAATAATGAAAGAAGCAATAAGAATGAGTGATAAGGGGCTGATAGTTATGCAGGTTATGCCACAATAACCTATATAGTAGTAAGGTAGCACTCTTATAGAATTTATATGATACTGCATAGACTATAAGACTCCAAAAGCACCTGCCGCCTTATAAAAACTGAGTACACTTTAGATTGTTCCTCATTAAACTTAAATATGTTATTCTCTGTCCTGAAGAGGGGAAGTGCCAGGCATATTTTGTAGAAGGGTGCAGCATGAGACAGCCATTCCTGTTACTCCACTGTGGCTTTTCACTACATTTCCAGCATATAATTGTACATTCATAGAATTTTTTTCCCATCATAATACATGTTTTTTCCCTTCTCATAACTTTTTTTTTATCCCACCTCACACCATCCTGTGCTTTCTACCATACCACATATGTGGTTGTTTAATTTATATAATGAGCTGTCTTATATTATTTAAGTATACCCTCAACATAAAACATTTCTTGTTGTCATCTTGCCAAGCCAATTCATTTTGGTTCCCTAACCCACTAAAGACGCTTTAACTTTCATATGTGAAATCTATTAGACCTCAGTTTAAACAGAAGGCAAAACCATATCTATCTATCTATCTATCTATCTATCTATCTATCTATCTATCTATCTATCTATCTATCTATCTATCCATTCATCCCTCTCGTGTGTATCTCAGGATGGATAAACATTGCAGTCTGCACAGTGACCTTCCTCTGCACTGTTAAATTATGCAACACATTATTCTGACTTTCTGGCATCTGGCCACACCAGTTACATTAGGGAGGAAGAACACCAGTTCTGCTTGTACACAATACTCAAAAGGCTGCAGGTCCATTCAAAAAGACAAATTTTGATTAGATAAGGTAGTACAGAGTAGACAGATAAGCAAGAGTCTCTGGATTGGAAACTGATGCTAATTGATGAAACAGTGTATCAATGACAAGTTTCATCCTTTTCATGGAATCAGTTAGATACTGTGTGGCACACAAAGAATCATTGCATTAGTGTCTCCATAATGAAAGATGACAAGTGACCTGTGATTTTAACCTTGCTGAGTTCACAAACAACAGAACAGCAGTAGTTTAATATATTGCTTGCAATTAAAGCAAGCATATGTTATGTATTAAGTCTTATAAAGCTTATTCATACAGGTACTTCAAGTAAATAGTCAAAGCACGTTTAAAGCAAGTTTTATCCTTCCATTGAAAAAAGGAAAACTGCTTTTTCCACTTACCACTATCAAATACATGTCACAGGGCAGGTGACAGGAAGTATCAGAAGGAAGCGTTTACTCTTGCCATTGTAGAATGTGGCCCACTGCCATCTTAATACGGAGTTTCGGTGTGGTGCACCCAAAGTCTGCTGCCTGGCTGACCTTACATCAATCACGAACTGGACAAGTGAGGTCAGGTATAACAGGAGCTCCGCATGAGGCCCATTGTTGAGTGGCACAGTTCCCTGAATAACCTAGCAGAAACGGAAACGGTATACAAAGCAGCCTCTGATGGCAGTTTCAATAGCTTCTTCCTTTTGTTTGCTTTCCTGCACATGTAGATAGGTGTACATTTCTACTTGAGCGCTTGGATGCATATTCTATTGCAAAAGCTCATAAGCAGAACATTTCTTTTATATGTGCAAAATAGATTTTTTTTTGCAAAGGTAAGAACCACCTATTGTGCTTGCTTGAGTCATCTGTCTTTCCGTATGTACTCTAGAACCTGGTCCTCAAGTCCCCTAACAGTGCATGCTTTCCATATCTCCTTGCTTTAGCAATATCCGACACATTGTAACAGATCCACGGGTGGTATATTTATTTCCCTTGTCATCTGGAAAACCTGCACTGTTAGGGGTGCTGAGGACTGGCTTTGAGAAACGCTGCTCTAGAACCATGCTAGGTCCGTTTTAAAAGATCGAGTAATTATGTATTTCAGATGAATATGTAATCATGGGTAAATTTATGCATTTTGTAGAAATGGACACAAGTGTGCACTGAGCCAATAATTAGTGCACTTGGCACAAATAGATATGTTATTTTACTCTGTCCATAAATGATCTTTGAAGTTCCCAACCTGCAGTGTATTTCTACTATAAAAGTTGTTAACCACTATATTTTAAAAATAGGTGCATTGAGATCCAATTGCACCTGTTTTCAGACATTTTAGCATTGCATGACCTAGATTCTTTAGGCAAAGGTACAATGCAAAAAAACGAATGGAAAATGTGTTCGTCAATAAAGCATACCTAAAGCACACTTTCGTTTTACACGTTTTTACCTGGTTTTCCAGGCATGTGTGTGAACAAGCCATAAGTAATTGCACTTGTAGTGCACATTAATGTAGGTTAAATAGATTATGTCACATTCTAAAATTCTATGTATGGCTTTAAAATGTGAGAATGGGAATGAGAACATTGGAACAATTCATCCTATATTTAATGAGGGTTTCAGAAGTTAGCAGCTGAAAAGTGCAATAACAGTAGAGTGGACGAGTCCTACATATTCGTTTTCTTACTATTTTGTTCACTTTGACATATGTTATGATGCCATTTGATGTGCTGGTAATCTATTACAGTTGAACCAAAAGCAGGCTCCAGAAAGCAAATTCAACTAACAAAAAACCTTTGTGACAGCAATGTCCATAATGCTATAAACATGCAGCAATAATAATATAATTCATGGAAGCAAACACGCAATTGTTACTTAGAATATCATTATTTCTACTTTGCAATATGTTCCACAGTGCATTACAAATGGGAAATACACAGATACTGTACTAAACATTGCAGAGAGGATTCTGTTCGCAACAGCTTCAGTGTACAGTAGATACAGAGAATGAGCAGAGGACAAAATGTCTTACTGTCAAAATTAATATAGACTATTTTTTTTATATCAAATTTTGCCTATAATACAGAATTCATATAAGCCCTGCACTGTTTAATCTTGCATGAATAACTCCATTTTATTTAAAATAGGGGAAATTGCTATATCCATATGATTCCATATACATATTGATTCTAGGAATATGTATACATATATATAAATTTTGTCCGCACACATTATGATAATCAATTTCCACAGGAGTTATGGTATCATTACAGAAGCTGACATTCTGTACAGGGTATTTTCTGTTGTCTTTGCACAAGTGTTTAGTGCTCCACATCTGTATATTAAATCTAAACTATATTAACGCTTTTTTTTAGTAAGTAAATAATCATCACTTTTAAACTGTTATATTTAAGTAAACTGTTTGTAAAGAAGCTGAAATTTGTTTTGCAATCAAACAGCCTATTATTTTATAATTGTCATAATTATACCATCAGCAGGCAACATGTGTCTCTCTAGGTGTTTTAAAATACAATACGCAGCATGCTTTGCAATTAAGAGTCACAAGTTGTCCAGGTGAATTTTATAGCCCAGCTATTCAAAACTTCTGTTTGATAGGGAGTGTCTGGCATCAAATAAACCCATAGTCTGCAACAGCTTAATGTTCTTGTCTGAGTTTGTTATAATATATTTGCTATGTATTATAATAATAAAGTAACATGAATATCCTGCTAAATATATCCTTATATTTGGTGAGTAATGGTGCGTAACTCCTGTAAATTATACCCATACCTTTGGTTAGCAGTGACACCAGTTGTTTCACCATACTTGCCAACTCTCCCGGAATATCCGGAAGACTCCCGAATTCTGGGTAGTTTTTCCTGCAGCTTGATACTTCCTAGTGAAGTGGACAGATTTTGAGCCCCCATGATCGATTCTCCAGTCCCTGCCTCCTTAATGAATCAGGGCCTAAATGTTTCATTACTTTACTGTTTTGAATAAACTATTAGTATCTGATATTTCCATGTGGCATTAGGATAGTATATCAATCTTGCATGCCAATAAAAATGCAGCAGCCATACAAGGCATAGAGCTTGGGGAAGTGATTAGCTAGGACCTGATTAAGGGTTCCAGCCGCCCTAAGCTAATACACTGGTAAACCACGCACCCCACCACCAGCACTAATGTTTAACCTCATTTACTCGAATAGACACAAATCCTTCTCTGCTGCTGTTCAGAGAAGCCTTGAATTCTTCTCAATAAGCTATACAAAAGAAACCACTGATCAGCACTGTGAGAATAATTAATATGGTTCACTATACAGTATATATAATGTGCACTGGCAGAATCTTATTTTCAATAAAAGAATTGTTTCCAGTCTTACAAAATTATAAAATATTTATTAATACATAAAACACGTTCATTCTGCAAACATATGAAACTATCATACTGCACATAAGTAGTTACATGTTCATGGAACTCACTACAGTATAATTCTGCATTCAAAGTTAGACAAATGGTGCCGTTCTCTCCTACCTGATCTTGCAGCGTATACTACCTGATGTTCTCTCTTGCTTGTTTTTGGAGCGTTGTTGTCAGTTGGTTGGCTTCTGGAAACTTGGGAGTTCTGTATTGAAAATGTGCAAAAATTGTATTTGTACCCTGAATGATTAGGCTGTTCAAACACAACACTCCATTATGGCCAAATAAAACAACCCCTAGTACAGGAATATATAGACAATAACATACATGAAAATTATTTAGAATCATATGCTAACATCTACCAGCCCCGTCTGTCTAGTATTTAGCGTTCTAGTGACCGCTGAGACACACAGAGAGCATCCTCATGAATGCGACACAATGCAGAGATCATGCCCCCCACCAGCCATTTCATCATCTAACCCCCTAGCCATTTCCTCACACCCCAGAGGCAAATTTATGACCCATCCTGGCAATTTCATCACCCATCCAACCAGTCATTTAATTTCCCATCCCAACAGCCAATTCATCCCAGCCTCAGCCATTTTTATCAACCCCCAGCTAACAGTTTATGACCCTCCAGCCATTTCATCAACCATCTCCCCTGCCATTCCATCAACCACAGCCAATTCATCACCCCCCTCAGCTATCAGCAACCAGTGGTCAATTCATGACCCCCCCACCAGCCATTTCATCATCACCCCCCTGCCATCAGCCCCCCACCCTAGACAATGTATCATCTCCTTCTCCTCCCCCTTGTTATTTAAGCAGTAGTTTACACTTGCCTTCTCTTTTCTAGCCATGTTCCTCTTCATTTTTTCTGTCGACGGGCAGCCGGCAGCATATGCGCTTCTTGTTAGCTGCCCTGTCAGTGCAGACTGTACTTAGTCTGGTCTCATGAGATGTGGTAATCTCACAAGACCAAACTAAGAACCACTGCTGCAGCTATTAGCCTCGGATTTGCTGTTAGCTGTCTCCTGCATAGTGACATTCAGGCTGTCCCCTTGAGAGAAGGAGACTCGACCAGCAACCACCGACATTAAAATAAAAAAACACTTGGTAAATTCTTGATGTAAATTTTGCTGGCCCTGCTCCCCCAAGGCCCCAACGCCCCCGGCTGCAGCCTGATCAGCCTATTGGTTGATCAGGCCCTGTTATTAGCAATGCAAACATACTATGGGATAGATTTACTAAAGCTTCTAAAAAAGAAAAGGGGAGGTGTTGCTGATAGCAACCAATCAGATATGAGCTATGGGCAACACCTCCACTTTTCTATTTTAGAAGCTTTGGTAAATCTACCCAGTGAGTGATACTTTAACGCATAGTGTTTTTGTAATAAAAATGATTATTTTCCATTGCAAAAGGTTAAAAATAAAACAGACCTGGACCTGCATGTACATTTTTCTAGCTACTGAAAAGTGCAATGGATTGGATTATAAAAAGTAAAATAGCAGCTTGATCTATATTGCAGATGTTTCCTTTTTCTGCATATTTATAGTCTATAATTTCACATTTGAAAGATGGATTATTTCATTGGGTGAATAAGAATGCACCATGTGAAACACTAGAGTATTTCAATTTGCATTAAAAATATGATCCCTCTATGGTCTCTAAAAATGTTTTTGGCAGCGCTGTAGTGAATATTGTGGGTATTAGTAAGTCACTTGTCAGCAACAGAAAGGAGCATATCACACTGGAAGGAGATCAGGGCTATGCTGGGAGGATACTAAGCCAGACACTATTCCAGCTGTAGTATGACACTTATAAAAAAAACAATAGATTTTCAAAAATCATGCAAGTCTTACTTAGCCTACCCATTTTTGGAGCACTTTTTCCTTTATATATAAAATAACTTCACAGAGAACAAATGTATGTCACAGACATTCATATCATCTATGTGATCGTTTTTGTGAAATTAGCCTAGTTACCGGACACAGATACAGTTGCTAATAGTATCATCCAGTGTCTATCAAATGCTTACAATCTAAAGGAAAAGAGGAAAAAGTGAGAGTGTGTGCAAGTAGGTTGAAAGTGTAGTGAAAGAGAGGCAGATAGGACGCATATAGGAGTAAGGGGACATTTCTGTGTCCACTTAAAGTTTGAGAAGCAGGGGGACAGTCTATTGGAGGAAGTATTCCAGAGTAGAGGAAGCTTGCTGGAAAAGTCTTGTAGACATGCATATGAGGAAGTAATATCATTGTGGTTCTAAAAGAATTACAGCATTTACATTTCTCTAAGTAAAGTGGTTCTTCATATTGTTATCTGGGTTCTGGTCTTACAGGATGATTGTTTATCTGCTTCTGTTAGGCTGAGTACAGACTACAGAAAATGTCTCCTGTTGCGATAACTATTTTACCTATGACTGAAAGTCCAGCATGCCGATTCATGTGTACACACTGTACACGTTTTACAAGATTTACCTTCAGATCTGTGCTCTTCATCTGTTATAACCATCTGCTGAAAACATCATGTCTCTGTACACTCTATGGAGATCTGCCTACACTGCTGGGCGTGAGTGCATACACACTTCAGAATTTGCCCGACATTTTTCTATCGTTTATAGAGATATTTAGTCAGTTTATGAAATCACATGATACAATGTGCTTTGGACCGATAAAACATGATTGCTGTAGCGTACACACTAATGCGATATCGGTTGTTTACCGTGTGATTGGCACAATGATTAGGTGACAAACCTGTAGTGTGTATCCAGCTACCAGTAGTGCTCATTGAAGAAATCTGACTCTGTGCTTCTGCAGTGGTTACATCTATTCACTTAATTAATTCAAGACATTTTATATCAGATTAATATATATTACAATTGCATGCTACAGAACCACATCATATTTCTAAATACTATGCCCAACTGTAGAGGCTAACACCTTTTCACCTTGGAAAAACAAATGTTGTATGGTAATATTCACAGTATAATCATTATAAGAAATGATTAGATTCATTAGATAGCTAAACTTCCTTATATGTACCATATAACATAGTTGCTACTTACACTACATGGTCAAAAATATGTGGATGCCCAAACATAACATGCATATGTGCTTGTTGAACATCATTTTCCAAAACCATGAGCATTATTATGGAGTTGGTGCTATAACAGCCTCCACTTTTCTGGGAAAGCTTTCCACTAGATTTTGGAACATGGTTGTGGGGATTCACAACTGCACAAGTGAGGACAGGCATTGATATTGGGCCATAAAGCGTGGCACACAGTCGACATTCTAATTCATCCCAAAGGTGTTTGATGGGCTTGAGGTCAAGGCTCTGTGCAGGCCAGTCAATTTCTTCCACACCACACTGGGGAAACCATTTTTTGATGGACCTCACTTTGTGCCCAGGGCATTGTCATGCTGAAACTGGAAAGAGCCTTCCCCAAACAGTTGTCACAAGGTGGAAGCACACGGTTATCTAAAATGTCATTGTATGCTATGGCTTCAAGATTCCCCTTCACTGGAACTAATGGGACCAGGCCAAACCTTGAAAAACATCACCAGACCATTATTCTTCCTCCACTAAACTTTACATTTGGCAGTACGCACAGGAAGTGGGTAGGAAGCATCTGCCAAACCCAGTTTCGTCCATCAGACTGTCAGATGGTAAACTGTTATTTGTCACTCCAGACAATGCGTTTCCACTGCTCCAGAGTCCAATGGCGTTGTGCTTTACACCACTTGAGTCGACGTTTGACATTGTGCATGGGGGTTGGAGGCTTGTGTGCAGCTGCTGGCCTACGGATATCCAATGCTGCTCCTGACTAACAGTTTTTGTGCAGACAATGCTTCCAGAGGCATCTTGGAGCTCTGCAGTAGGTGTTGCAGCCGAAGACAGACAAATTTTACGCATTATGTGGTTCAGCACTTGGTTAAGCTCTTTTTGCTCCTAGATTTATCCACTTCACAATAACAGCTCTTACAGTTTACAGAGGTAGATCTACCAGGGCAGAAATTTGACAAACTGACTTGGAAAGGTGTCATCCTATGACAGTGCCAGGTTGAAAGTCACTGAGCTTTTCAGTACCACCCGTTCTACTGCTAGCATTTGACTATGTAAACTGCATGGAGATTGCATGGCTGTATGCTTGATTTTGTGCACCTGTTTGCAATGGGTGTGTAAACACACTAGTTAGAAAGGGTGTACCTTTGGCCATTTAGTGTATTTTCAATTTACCTTTGTTGAATTTATTGATATTAAAAATACATATTAATCAGTAGTTAATACATGCAGTCCAGGTCACAGCATTAGTAAAGAATCAGAGCAGACAATGCGGCACTGGGGGATTGGGGCCATGCTGCACATATAAATATTCACTTTGTATAGTGGACTATATATTGCATTGGAACATAAGTCTCGTCATTTCATTTTTTTTACTACGTGATGTATATTTATTTAAAAAAATAAAGAAGATAATGCACATTTTTTACGTTTTGACCATCAAACATAAGAACCAAGTTAATATTTTAGTCTATAAACTAATTAATTCCAGCAAGTAAAGGCTGTGTGGTAGGAATGACTAAAAAATAGTGACCTAGAGTTAAAAGTGAAATGATTACATTGCCAGCATAATGATCTCATTGAAGGTCCTCGCTGCTGCCAAGATGTGACCGGCGTGCATAAACTGATGTCTGACCTTGGATTATTTGTGCCTGATTTTAAACTTGAAATGATTCACAGTCATTTTCAATATTGATGTGGTTGTTTTATAAATTAATTGTAACTTACACATCTTTTTTACTATAGTTGAGTATACATTATTATCTTTTTTCTTCCTATTTCTCCCTAAATACTTGTATTGCTATAGGTGTCACACAAATCACAATACTGTTGCATACCTCCAAAGATTTGAAAAGGGATGTAGTCAATCTGTCAACGCTGAACCTGTCAACAGCCGGACTGTTGACACTAAAATGTCGACAATCAGACATGTCAACAGGTTCAGTGTGTCTACGTGGGTGAAAGGGCGACATGACGGAAAACTGACATCTGAGCTCAGCTGTGTCTTCTTCCACCAACGCACAGCTCAGAGTTCTCGGTCAAGAAGTAAAACATGGAGCAAGTACACATTCATCAAGGGACCCACCAATTTTAAAAATTAATTGTCCAGGTGAAAAATTACAAACACTGCATCATATAAAAGTATAACTGTAAAGCAGTGCACCACAGACATTAACCTGGATCCCATCATCAAATTAATCTCACTCCATACACTATAGTATATTAAAAAAAATGACTGCAGTGTTAGATATGTAAACGGCATCACCATAGAAAAGTAAATTGGCTACAAATAATATTCATGCGCTTGGCATTTTTTATATTTTATTATTCTTACATCATGGAATCAAAATTGATTTACTCTAGAACTCTTAACACTGATCAACAAATACTCTGTAATGTCAAATAAAATAACAACTGAAAAGCTTTTTCTAAATTTATTGCAAATGGAAAACAGACAATGATTGATAACATTTTGCTAAGATGCACATAATTACACCCTGGTGAAATCAGTCTTTAGAGGTCATATCATTAACAGTCCACTTGTGTTAAGCAAAAAAAAAGTGTTTAAGTTTATTTCTAAATAAATACACCTGTCTGTGAGAGGTCCCACAGTTTATTAGTGAAAGACTTTTAATATCACCTGGAGCACTGTCATGTCCATCATAAAGAAATGAAAAGAATATGGCACAACTGGGAATTTGCCTAGAACAGGCCGTCTTCCAAAACTGAGCATCCGTATAAGAAGGGCATTTGTGAATGGGGTGACCAAGAGGCTTGTGATTACCATAGCCCGTACACTTATCAAATGTGATCTTTATGGTAGGGCGGGAAAAAAAAAAGCTATTAATGAAGAATACTCACATGAAATCTAGCATGCAGCATATGGCAGACCCACATATCAAATGGAGGAAGATCCTATATCCTGATGAGACCAACATTGAACTTTTTGGCCTCATTCCTAAACATTGCTTTTGGCCCAAGCCTAACACCGTACATCATCCTAAGAACACTTTCCATGCCATAAAGAATGGTGGTGGGTGCTAATGCTATGGGGAAACTTCTCTGCATCAGTGACTGAAAAAATTGTCAAAATAGAGGGCAAAAACCAGCTCGGAATGATTTCATAATTGTTGTTGACCAATGCTGGTGGGACAGCCTACTTTGAGGGCTCTGTCACGTCGTCCTGATCAGGAGAGCTCTGTGCTGCCGTCCTGATCGGGAGAGCTCTGTGCCACCGTGCTGATCAGGCAGTGGCGGATCCAGGCGGGGGGGGGGGGGGGGCGATCGCCCCCCCTAGCAGACACTTGCTGCCGACGGCTGCACAGTATGTGCAGGTCCGTCCAGCCGTGACAGGCAGGGACAGTGTTCTGCCCGGCTGCTCTGATTGTGTTTAAAACACAATCAAAGCAGCCGGGCAGCACACTGTCCCTGCCTGTCACGGCTGGACAGACCTGCACATACTGTGCAGCCGTCGGCAGCCTAAACTGTTAGAAAGGGGCGGGGCCTAAATCACCCCCCCCTAAATCGCCCCGGGTACAGTCGTTTTCTAGATCCGCCTCTGTGCTGCCGTCCTGATCAGGAGAGCCCTGTGCCGCCGTCCTGATCAGGAGAGCTCTGTGCCGCCGTCCTGATCAGGAGAGCTCTGTGCTGCCGTCCTGATCAGAGGAGCTCTGTGCTGCCGTCCTGATCAGAGGAGCTCTGTCCCTTGGGTCGCTGCTTTGCTATCCCTGTCCCAATTCCCTGTGCTCCAGAGCTGGGAGGTATGTCAGCGGGCCCCATCCAACTGATGCAACTTGAGCAATGTTGCAAAGACTGTGTGAAATGATGATCCAGATGTGCAAAGCTAATAGAGATTTGCCCAAATAGATTCACAGCTTTAATTGCAGCTAAACGTGTTTCTATCAAGTTCTAAAATAGGTGAAATTGATACACACACATATATATATATATATATACATACAGTTATTTTCTGGGGCGGGGGGGTTATTTGTAATTAACTAAAAAAGCTATATATTTGTTTCTTTTAATTTGACTGTATTTTGTGTTGATCAGTGTTAAGAATTCCTGAATAAATCCATAATGTAAGAAAGCCAGGTTTGTGCCATGAAGCTGGAATTTTGGGGCAGGAAAATGTATGGAATTAATGACAAAAAAAGCAAATGTTCTTGCCACCAAATGGTATTTTTGTTGTTTTTGTTTTGTTGGAAAATCTAATAATGATTCACAGCAGGACTATCCCCTCAATGTACAGCGCTGAGTAATGCTGGTGTTTATAAATAAAAGATAATAATAATAATGAGTATTCTGAGTCTGACATGAACAAGCCTTTTTGGGTCTCAACATTTGGAAATGTTCTGCTCAGCATGATATGCGATCACAGAAAAAGTGACAGCTTTAAAGTTACTGCATAGCAACTATTTGAAAATAAGTATACCCTTAGCAGGTGCGGACAGTCCTGGGAAAGCCATTTATATGGCAAATCCTCAGTCACTGCTTTACTAACTGGATGTTCTGAGTCAAACTTTGTGACACTATAATGCTACCTCATAAGAAAAAGCTGAGCATTTTGTTCTTTTGGCAAGTAGGATTTAAAAAAATGTTTTATAAGAAGACACCATGCTGCTGTATATCCTCACTTCATATATTGAGCCCTGATGTTGAAGCAAAAAAAATATTGTTATTGGAATTATTATTGAAAAATTGTTATGGGTATTCACAATTAGCCAAACTGTTGTACAGCAAAGATCTGTGAGTGTCATTGTACCAGTGTCGGTGTTGTCTCTAGAGCCATTAGCTTACAGTGAGCATGCTGTATTTTTAAGCACCTTTCCAGACTGCAAAAGTGATATCCTTCATCTTCAGGTTTCATTAACACTTTTGTTCTGTCACAGCAGTTTGTCTTACATTTGATGTTATTTTAAGTGAAAAGTGATTAACACGTTGAAAGAGATTTGTAGCACTCTGCATTGTCGCTAAGGGTGAGCCGTAACTGCTAAGGCATTGCGTAAGTGCAAGAGTAACAACATTCACACCACCACCGGAGATATAAAATGTGAAATCAAGGATAGCAAAAACAAGGTCATTGGTATTCAATTGGGAACTGGCAGTCAGAGCAATTGATGTGTAACTAGTATTGATGGTACAATGATAAAAGTTAATTAATGATATGAGTTGGTTTAATCAGACTTTTTCTACAAATTTTAAGAGTATAATAGATGAATTGAGCTTTTGCCTTTCATATTTTGTAGATTCTGATTAACTGGACCTAATTATCTACAGGTACGTGTCTATAATGTAGAATGATTAGGTCATAAGGTTTTATAGGTAGGTGATTTTTCCATAATTTGGATATCCGTGCCTTAACAATACTAGAACACATTTAAAAACGTATTCTGTCATTTCCCTCCTTGTTACATTTTTTAGCTGAGCTCCTCCTATAGGAAGAATCACTCAGTGATAATGGTAAAAGTACCAACATGATTTACTTTTGTACCTGTCCCTATTTCAGAGATCCCATAACTGAAGTTTTAATTGCTGAGAATGTGGTTTAATGGCTACCACCTAATGAACCAGAAACTAACGTGTTCCTGAAACTATCAAGTGCTTCTGGTTATCAACAGGCCCCAGCCAGAACTAGCTCACTGACTGTTTTCAGCAACTGCCTGGAGAAAATCATTTTGTATTGTGGCTGTACCTTGTGTATCAAGTGTTTCCCCCACCTCTTAGATTGTAAGCTTCTTAGGTCAGGGTCATCATTAACTTCTGTTTCATGTCCTTGTGTTATTTGTCTATATTACGATCCCTTCAATGTACAGTGCTGAGTAATTTTGGCACTTTATAAATTAATGTTATCATAGCTAAATTTTATTTATAAGGTACCACAAAAGGTCCACATGACCGTACACGACATTTACAGTAGTATACAATAAGCAGACAGCAACTATCCATAGAACACATTACATGATACATACAAACAAAATAATACATAGAACAAACATACTGATCAAACAAATTACACACAGATAACTTGGTAAAGCAGATCAAGTTATTTATGTCACAGTAAGTAAGAGTGAATGTAACGTAGGATTGGGCTTAAGATGAGATGGTGGGGGAAGCAGGACTAGACTACAGAGGGTGATGGAATAGTATAAGCAGAAAGTAAATAAGATATAATAATGTGTGTTCTGAGCTTGACATGGACAAGCTTATGGGCTTATGACATGTAGCTTATGGGCCTCAACCTTGGGGAATTTTCTGGTCAGCATGAGATGTGATCGATACTGTTTGAAAATAAGTATACCCATTGCATATGCTGACAGTTCTGGAAAAGCCATTTATATGGCAAATCCTGACTCCCTGCTTTACCAACTGGACATGCTCATGTCAAGCTCAGAATAAAGCATTGGCTGAAGAGTTGCCATATAAATGTTAAACAGGTTATGCATTGTTTTATTCACTACGGGGGTTTTTTTGTGATATCGTAAAAGCTGATAGAACTGATGCATGAGTTAATAACATTAGGGTCAACTGTATAAGTTAAATTGAGGATTTTTAATAGCTCTGCTTCATTTAAAACAATAGACAAAGTTGAGCATCACAATGTTATTGTTATATTGTACATCTCATCATGGAGCACATTTTGAGACACAGTGATGTTGTACAAGTGTTCAGACTGAGACATATCAAGTAAACTCTTAAGGTGTGCACCAAAAAAGTAATACATAACTTAGAACTAATGCAAATATGCAAAGTGTTTGTAGATCTGTGTATATTTTCCTAGGTGATTTGAATCAGCAAACATTTGGTTGAATCTGTCTATTTCAGGTAGGAATGCATAATCTTTCCATCAATAAGAATACCACTCAACAGTCAACAAATCGAGGAAATAAATAACCTGTGAACAGACATTCACATATCAAATATATTATCTGTCATTGATGTGGATCAAAGCACTCCATAGAGCTATGATCTTTACTCCTACCAACTGCTTGTTCAGTTGACCATGCAAGTATATTGACTAATATTTTTCCCTAGCAACAATGCAACTAAATAGAACTAATACATATTATTGGCTTCGTAGATTTCAAGTGCAAAACAATTTATAATTCTCATTGATTATGCTACAAAACTAAAGCTAGACTAGTTGCAGAGATTTTTTGCAGGCTTCATGATCTAAAAAAACAAACTGTCGGAAACGTCTCGCTATTTACTATGGAAAACAAAGTCCATAGCAACCAGTCAAGTGCATGTTTGATTTACTGTCTGCAAATCAGCCTAATGAGAATGGTTTTGACAAACATGGAGTCCTTCTGCATTTTGTTCAGATTTCAATTATCTGAAGCACTTTATACTTCACTTTTATTATAATATGACTTTAAACCTCATCTGCATTATATATAGCAGCAGCAGAAAACACATTTTTTAAAGAGCAAATAAAGCCAGTATGTTGCAGTAGTATACATCTAAAGAATGCATATTACTTATTTAATAAAGTAGACATGAGTGTCTGACAGCTTAGCAGAACTGTGTTGTATGGATTGGGGGATATATACAAAGGAGCAGTGATGTCATAGCAACTCAAATGACTGCATTCTAAGCTTTTTGACCAGTATCAGATTCTACCAGGGCACTTTAATGGAATGAGGACGTAATACTTCACATTTATATAGACCTGAAGTGGAAAGTCAGGGTAGCACCAAATTATTTATTTTACCTCCATGGTTCATATCTGAAAAGATAAATTGTGTGGTTTAGTGGTTATTAAATTGGCTCATGACAAACCACGGTAAATTTATAGTCGCCTAGATGCCCTATATCTCTAACGCTGCATAAATTTACATTAGCCTTGAGAAGAAACATCTTGTGAAATTAAAATATACTCCTTGATTCTTGGTGCCTATAACTGTCAAACCTTGCATAAAGTACACATATTAAAACTTGAGACAAATAGTTAAATAAATATTACAGTGATTATCTGGGGTTGACTTTGTTATATTAAACTATGGGAAGAATCGATAAATAATGTCTTTTTTTCTTGAAGTAAAACAAATTGTGAAGATTGGTCTGTATTATACTGAAAATAATCAACAATAAACCATTTTAAACAACCAAATAAAGGCCTAAAGAATCTTTAGTCAGAGTGATGTGTCATCTTAGGCACATAATGATAGGTTTATAATTTCTCATATAACAATATAGTGACTAGTAAATATGTGTGTTAGTAATTAAGTGGAAGTGGATTCATTACCTCACTCTGCTATAAGATATAGCAAATACATATTGTACATGTTGTATATAACTGAATTTGTGCAAACTAAAGATGCAGCTTGGTGCAAAATTGTCACATTACACATGTGCACAACTTGCATCTGTAGAATTGCACTTACTCCTGCACTTGTAGAGGTGGCCCAGGGTCGTTAGCATGCAGCCTTAGTACAGTAAAGGCATGCAGACACAAGTTAAGCACCAGACGCAAGTTCAAGTTCCGGAGTTCATGATGATGATTGTCGCATCTTTGCTCTGGACGCATCTAAATGCTAGATTTAAGCTTGCGCGTATCAAAAATCAAAATACAGAAGTAGAAATGAACATTTTTAGTCTTGTCTCTAAACCAGACCCAGTGTCAGTAAAGTCAGAGATCACAAGGGGGGCTGAAATAACTTTACCTGTGATAAATATAGCCTCAAAGTAACCTGAAAAGTATCACATGCTATTTTTGGTTACATTGAGATTGTATTTGCATGTGATAAGAGAAGTGGTTGCAATGTTTTCTACAGGATACCTTTTTTTGTAATTCATGATTTTCAACCCACACATGTTGTAGTGTTTCTGTTACTTGTGGTCAGACAGGATGTGCTCTTTGATACCCTTCACTGTCACTTCCAATGACAAAAAGGCATATATATAGGCCTGGGGTTTTTACATTATTTATAACACATTTTTAGTAAAATATAGCACATGTTTACGCTTGTTTGCACTTTGTTATATGAGAGTTTCAATGTTGATATATTAGCTAAGGTGATTTCTCATCCGTATAGGTCACTAACAGTGCCTTCTTTTCAATAAATGATCTTGATGTCAAAGTATTTGCAGTAAGGACCATATTCAGAATATTTGCCCCTAGGAAACGTTTGCTATATTGTCTGCGCACCAGCATCAAATCCCACTCTGCCACGTACAAGATGTGAATACAAGAGATGGGTTGGGTACCTTTGACCGAGTAGCACAACACCGACAACAAATACCTTAATAGCAGCAATCATAGTGTCGCCCTGCAAACTGACGTCATTTTGGCCAGACGGAATGTTCATTCGTTGCAATCCCTTGAAGTCTGTTTATCAAGCAGTTGCCATTAACACTGTGTCGATAAGCACAGTTTCGCTGTTATCATGTCGTGCTGTTTGTTGTCAGTGTTGTGGTAGTCGGTGTAGTGACTACCACTGCAAGAGATATATATATTCCATCGGTAATTTAAATTATTTGAATTTGAGTGTTTAGACCAATTCCCCGTTGTAAAATTAGTGACATCTCAGATTTTCAGAGCATAATGTTATAATCACTCAGACTTTCTATAGTTCGCAATTTAGGGCCTCATTTAGTGGTAGGAGCAAAGCTAAAAAGGAGTAAATTTGCTTCTGCTCAAACCATGTTGCAGTGCAAGGCGTGCAAATACTGGTCAGCTTTATTTTTACACTTACATTTAGAGTTGAGCTAGGCCACACTCCCTCTCAACTCTAATCCTGTCTGCACATTTTAAATTTGCCCCAACATGATATTGGCATATTGGTGTAATGTTTTTTTCTTTTCTCTGTAAATGGGCCCTTATTCTCATTTCTATATTTACTGTCAGATTTTAGGCATCATTTTCACATGTTTAAGCCAGAAAACTGCCTGTGTTTGTTTACAGCAACAGGTTCGAGATCAGTTTGACAACTCTATGAACATTGATATGATATCGCTGTTAAAGGCTTATTATAAAACCTATACTTGTTTAAAAAGTTCCTAGCATTGGTAATCATAAAAACACTGCTGATGAAATGCATCCCTACCCATGCCTTAGAGCATAATTTTATGAATTCCCATCATCCACCTCCCAGCATTTCTGGGCAGATCACACATAGCTTAGCTGTGATATCACAGAACAGGTATCGCTACATAGAAACAAGACAGATGTGTAAAATTGTGTAACACAATATTATTTTGTTTGTATGTTTGGTTACCATGGCATGAAACATGGTGATGTTAACATTTCTCATGGGGTGAGCCTCATAAGTGTCATACAACAGAGATAATAAACTTCTCGGAAAGGCTGGTGGACAGAGACAAGCCTTGGATAGGCCAGTAGATAGTACATAGCTATTATTTAAAAGAAGACTCTATATTAGTATATGGTGAGCCCAAAGGTCATCGTACAATTAAAAGTATGGCTTTCTTATACAGTGTGGTTTTTTTAAATGTTACTGATAGGCTCCAGTGGACTAGTGTCTTTCTGGCCAGTTGAAATGTGAGGCTTACTTGGCTTAATTACCTATAACTTTAAAACAAAGGCACGATTAGAAATCAGAGTACGCTTTTATTCAGCAAAAAAAGAGCGCTGTAAAACGTGCTTTCTAAAGTCTCAGTTCTGTGTTGCTTTAATGCATTTAATGAGATCAATGTATAAATGAAAACATTATTTTCAAAATATGGCATTATAGATCTGCTGAAACCAAGTTATGTACATAGCTAGTTTTGGCAGTGTGAAGGGAAAAATACATTTTGCTATTAACAAAGGAAAACAATTATTACCAGGAAAAATAAGTCATGTTCCGGCTTTCTGGCCAGCTGCTAAAAGGGATGAATTACAAAACTGGGCTTCTCTGCTAGTTATTTGTTAGAAATCTGCACATTCTCTAGATAAGATTGGAAAAGGCTCTGTTTGGAACATTTGGAATGCAAATTATGGCTGTTTTCCTTTTTCATTGAAATCTTCAGACCGCCTGGGGAGAGCTAAAGTGCACAAAAATGGAGGAATCTCCTGGCATTTTGGGATTGTAAAGATAATAACGAATCTCTTGTAATAATTCCAAACTTCTGAAATGTCCTGCATAGACTGAATCCAGATGAGTTTCCTGGAAAGTCTTGTGATGTTTCAAAGACTATAAGTCTGAAGCCAAAGCATATGTTTTCTTATATGTTAAAATGCCGATTTGGAGCACTGTTTACATGTACTGGTTAGCGAAACATTATCATTGACTGCTTGTTTTCATTTTTGATAGCAAGTAATATTGTGGACACATGTGTTGTCTATTATGGGTTGGGACCGGTCCTTGAAAAATTGCTCAATATACAGCCTGGCATTTTTGCGCAGGCATGGACATTGCTGGAATTACAATGCTAGTGGCAGGATATCTTCATTAAGTGTAATCAAGTAGAAAAAAAGGGCATGTAAATGTCATTATATGAAAGAATGCTTAACAAAATACGGTGCAGGATGTGGCAACTAAAGGGGCTCTACACTCCTCTTACTTGTGAGCCGGAAAAAAGTTTGAAAGGAGGCGACACACTAAGTGAAATCAGCACCAATTGGCTGCAACACTAAATGCTCCCTGTCTTTGCAATCACTATCTAAAGCACTGATCAGCACTTACAGCATGAGGGATTCATAAAGCCTTTATCACAAACTTTTATATATATATATATATATATATATATATATATATACATATATCTATTCCTGCTAGCACAATTGTGGGTTACCCACACCCGGGTCTATATCTCGACAGTGGTAGACTCTCATTGGTGGAAACACAATTATTCTATTTGTCTCCATGGGAAAATCAAATATAAAAAATGAAATACTGTGCCTCTTTCTTTGCTCCCCCCTCTTTTTTTTCCCCATCCTGTTTCACCTCCTCCTCCATTGTTCTTTTCTTTAGCTCCTCTCCTCCCCCCTGCACTTCTATTTTTGATGTATTATCTTGTTGATAACAAAGTTCTTAATAGCTTTATATATTGATTGAACGATATATGCTTTAACCTATATGCTGTTAAAACTTGAAAAACCTTTCAATAAAATATGTTTAAAAAAAAATAAAACATGAAATAATATGATAATCTTCTGTAGATTATTTTGCTATAAAACACATGTGAATATATATGCATGTACACAAGTCAATATATGTGTGGACTCCTGTAAATAACATATGTATTAACATTGAATACTGATGTCATAATGGCTGTGTTCATCTGGAAACCTTGTGTATGATAAGAAATAATGCACTGCATACTGTAAATTATTATGGGTATTAGCAGTCACCTTGGATTTATGTGACCTGTACAAAAGCACTCAGCCTTCAACATTGTGTTTTATGTGGTTACAAAACTCCTTGTTGACTTCTAATAACCACATCATTTACACAATGGCGTGCGATATTCCTTAAGAGATGCAACATTATTGCTCATCTATTATAGCTTTTGAAAGTATTCTGTATTGAGAAAAATATATTACCTAAATCCAGAAACACTGCTAGGTTAACTGGCTTCTGGTGAAATTAATCCTAGTGGATATGTGTGTGTTTGTGTGGTAGAGAATATCAGGGGCAAACGCAAACGCAGCAGCTCCATTTCAGCGATGCTGAATTGTACAGCAGCCGCGGTGCTGTCAAAGAAGCGCCCGCGGCAGTGATGTACAGCACCACCGCGGACGCTTCTTTGACAGCGCCGCGGCTGCTGTACAGTACAGTGCTGCTGTGTAGGGGCAATGTTTAGCACCCATTTGTTCGCGAAGGGGAGGGGTTTCTGGAAAACCAGAATCCTCCCCTCCGTGCACCCCTGAATATAGATTGTAAACCCCAGTTGGATAGGGACTGATTTGAATCATTAGTCTCTGTAAAGCGCTGCAACATATATACACTATATAAAATAAAGGTTAATATGTAACTAAATTACCAGTTGTAGGCTTGAAAGGTATTTTAATTCAACTTCAAGTTCTTGTCATTAATGTCCAATGTTATTATAATCTAACAGGGAGACATGTTTGCCTTATTTAATGTACCTTTTTTTGTCTCCACAGATTCCTTTGTTCTGTGAAGGAATAACGAAGAGAATAAGTTTATCTACTCAAGAAACAATCTGTCCCTCAGTACTAACATCAGGTACATTATTTTCCCAAAATATATCAGCGTTTTCCTGTATGTTTTTAAATTCTAACAATAGACTTAGGTTAACCATCATATGGTATTTGTAAGCAACACTGTTGTATCAAATAACCATTGTAGATATGCATTACATTATAATACACAGTTTTGTTGTAATCACGAGAATTATGTTGAACAGTATATATTGTCTTTGTTTTACTACCTTTATTGAGATAATATGGTTTATTTGCTTACAAAGTGCAAAGGTGCAGTCACCAATAGCATCTTATCAGCAGTTAGTTTTGATTGATTTAGTGTATGTTGGACAATGAACATAAATTTATGATTGGATTATTTTAGTGTTTGAACATTTGCGCTCTCTTGATAGATAACACCCAAACTATTATCACCAAGAACTTGATAATTCTGAAAGGTATGACACATTATACTGACAGATTATCATTACTTTGTGCAGTTCATTGACGTCTCAGTCGTATATCACATGCTTACTGTACATCACACAATTAGGGTCATTAAATAGGCTACCACGAGTCCCCAACCATTGAACTCCTTCACGTCATATATATATATATATATATATATATATATATATATATACAGATCGTCCACAACATTAAAACCACTGACAAGTGAAGTGAAGAACATTGATTTTCCCGTTACAATGGCAGCTGTAAAGGAGTGGGATATATTAGGCAGCAAGTGAGCAGTCAGTCAGCTCTTGAAGTTGATGTGTTGGAAGTAGGAAAAGGAGGCAAGCGTAAGGATCTGAGTGACTTTGACAAAGGCCAAATTGTAATGGCTAGATGACTGGGTCAGAGCGTCTCCAAAATGGTCATATGGGGTATTCCCGGTATGAAGTGGTTAGTACCTACCTAAAGTGGTCTAACGAAGGCCAACCGGTGAACCAGCAGCAGTGTCAGGGGCACCCAAGGCTCATTGATGCACGTACATATATATATATGTGTGTATATATATATATATATATATATATATATATATATATATATATATATATATCTTTCTACAGCTTAAATGCAGAGCAAAATAGAATTATTTTGTTGAAATCCAAAGCATATATGTCTGCCACATCTGGTGTGTATGTTTTATTTACCTAGTTCTATGCGATGTATGTACTTGTTAATCTTGGCAATAAGGTGGATTTTTGTAAGAGAAGAATATCACTGTCCTCTAATAAAATGGATATCTTCAACACATATAGGGCAAAAAGTGTAACATATGTTTATAGTACCATGTACACAGTAAGCATCATATATAATATAGTTAGGGCATAGTTTCTCTTTAAAAGTACAAGTGTGCAGTAACCCTTAGCAACCAATAAGCTGTAATCTTTGATCATTCTAGTGCAAGATAGGCAATGTAAGCAAATGTCTAATTGTTTGCTAAGCAGTACTGCATAATTACTATTTTTTCCCGAAAATAACACCCAGGGGTAAATGTATCAAAATTTGATTGTGGCAAATCCCAGATTTTCAGCAATATTGCCATCCAGATTTAAAACTGCAATCTTTTTTATATTTTGTCTTTATTTAAATTGCCATAAAGCTACCCACCAATATCGTCCATTTGCCAGAATCGCACTTTAATACATTTACCTCCCAGTGCTTTCTCCCCTATGTACATTTATACCACACACCATATTTTTAACATTGTATGCAGCAGGTAAAGTCAGGTGACTGGCAGACTCTTTCAGAGGTGTCCGCAGCACCCCTTAATATCATATACACTTGTCTATAATTACACTACATATTCACACTCGTGTTGTTCTTATACCACAGTTTTGCTCTTTTCACTACTGTTTTTGCACAATTGCATACTAAGGACTGTAACAGTTTTGTATACTTTGTTGCTCTTCATTTACAGAATGCCCTACATATTTAGTATAAGAAAGTTTTATATATTTTATATAATATGTGCACTTTCTATGTCCAAAGGCCATAAGTGTGCCATAAGGGTCAGATTTACGGCAAAACGTCACATGTTCACCATTCCTCTCTTGAAGCTCAGTGCCTGTGCTCTGTTCAGTGTTTTCAGGGCAGACTTTACAAATGGTTCACCTTGTCATGTGTGGTGTTAATACAGAAATGATCACTATGAATGACATTGGGGGGCAACATAAAATGCTGGATTTTTCACATCGCTTTGGTAAAGGTAATCGTCACTGTGGCTTGGCTTGCAGTTTCTCACTTGTAACAAATAAATATTTACACCTTTTCAATGTAGGAAGGAAGGAGGGGAAGGAAGTGGCATGAACTTCAGACCTAATAACACCATCATAGCAATGCTACAGTAAATGAAAACAGGAGATTCTAACACCTTAAAAGTTTGTCTTCATACTGCCAAAGTGGCAGAAACGTATAGAAACAAAAGGCTTAGTCAGGAAGGGATTTAATTTGTACCTGAGTTTTGTGGTCTGTTCTAGCAGAACCAGTCAGTCTCACCACCTGGAGTCCTGTGCTCCAGCCAATAAAACTGTCAGAAAAGACATTTTTTCTAAAGTCTATAATGCTCTTCATTCTTTAGGCGGGGGATCACCCAACCTGACTGGCGTTCATTGTTTGTTCTGGGATGTTGCCGTAGAATGATTCTGGACCAGGTGACTTCCAGTAGGGCGATGTTGAGGTTGGAATTAGAAATTGATCTGTTCCTTAAAGCCTTTGATTTGTGGTGGAAGTTGCAACATAAAAATGTAGAACATTCATGCCTACTCTTTTGATCCTTTTCATCATTTCTGAGCTTCACTCTTAGAGAGAAGCTTGGCCATTCATGCACCTCTTCAATCCCTTGCTTTGATTTTTTTTTTCCTTTTAAAACAAGCAAAGCTAATTCTACTTTATGGAGTCTGTAATGTGGCAGCTGCTGACAGGAACAGGTTCCCTCCTACCTTTGTGGTTTATTTTGACATTCAAAAATGAAACATTACAGTAATACAGCAGCATTATAACAAATATTGAGTTTACTAGCTTCCTTAATGCTATCCTGATGGTCACCTAAGAGCTGTGGTTTGGCAGCCAAAGACCATTGTGTACCACAGGCAGGTTACTAAACAAGCAAATCTTACAGCATTTTTTTCAATAGGTGAAAGTTATGTGTCTATATGTGTAAAATAACATTATTTGATGATGACAATTCAAATAAATGTACATTAATAAGATATTGGGTCTATTTGCTATTGTGCAGCAGTAACACTTAATATTTATTCTTATATATATAGCTGCCAATCATAGCGATACATACACATTGCTATCTACTATGTCTGGGCTGCTCAGGGATCCCCGGCGATGACCCTACCTCTAATACAAACTGCCTTTACTGTTCACCGGCAGCCTAACACTGCCTGCGAATGCAGAAAGTGAAATGCGTGGCTAAAGTCAGCACATGCGCATATAAATTTACCTGGTGGGAGATCAAGCAAAGCTTTTCCAGTTTCACTGGACCCCATAGCAACAAGTAAGCTAATGCCAACATGATATGGCATTAGTTTGCAGTGAAAAGCAATGCTCTCACTGCTTCATAAACTACTAAAATCACAGTCTCCACAGAAGACAATGGGGACTGCGTTAACCCCTTCATACATATGTCAATTGATGCGATGGACGTACTCTGGAGAATAACGCTGCCCAGGTTTATGGCTGATCGCAGTTTTGTAAATAAACCCCATAGTCTTTATATCACATGTCATGTTGTTATTTATTATTTTTTGTTGCTCTTATTCTTATGTTGATGCTTGTTGTATTGAGCTATTGGTATGTTTTATTATGGGAGCATTGACTCCAGAGGTGCAATTACAGCAAGGCTGAAAAGTTGTAAGTAACCACGTTTCCACTTAAATATAATTCTTAATCATTAACAGTAACTCCTAAAGCCAGTGGTCTGACTTCTGAATTAGCTTTATCAAAACATCTTTCGTTAGTGAAAATAATGCAAATGTTTAACTTAAATGCTTTAATGTATTTTGATCATAAAAGTTAAGTGCAACTATGTATGAAGCTTGTTACACTCTTTATATTTACAGACAAGACAATACATGCATTATAAAAGAATATAACATCTCACAGGCAGGGTCCTCTCTACTTATTGTCTCGTGTCTGTCTACTGTCTGATTCTCATACGTTCCGTTACGTCTTTTGCTGCTCTGTGTGAGTCCCCATAGCATTACTCACACTCAACTTATGTGTTGCCTCATCTATTTATGACTTGCTTACTGTATCCGGCACTGATGAATAATAATAATAATAATAATTATTATTATAATAAACATAATAATAATATAACAGCAAAATTCACTGTATGTTTGAGAAGCCACAGTAAGTAAAATTGCAAACATTTCAAACACAATGCAACAGCCTCCTATAGTTCATTGTGATTTATGGGTTACTGTACATAAAAAAAGCTTTCATGCAAGGTAGAGTTTTTGTAAATTTTTTCAAATAACTAACATACTATCTAAGTGGACCATAAAATAATAATAGTTATTTTCCTTCTGAGAAATAAAATGTGCCAACATTTCCCAATTGCAATAGTGATGATTATTTGAAAATCATCTAAACTACCTACAACCTTATCATTACTTAAATTAACTGCTTAATTGGACAATGCTATATGCTCTTTGTGCTACAAGCTGTACTTTAGTTGCTAGGAATTGATTCAATAGAGACTTAATACATAAAGGCGGTTTATGTACTATGGACGCAACAAATGTGTCTTGCAAACTCACCTGCATGAAATGTGGGTGTGAAAGGGTTAATCAGCACAAAAACACTGTCTCTATAAAACTAATGAACTAACCTCCAAAATCTATCTATTCTCACTATTAAACACAAAATTCTGCCAAGATTTAGTTCAAGAGTTGACTCTCTTAGGAGTTCTGCAGTTATTCTTTGAATTATCCCAAAATGCAATCACATCATAAAGTAATCAGAATTAATGTATACCAAACAATTCCATGCATAAATGTAGTGCTATAAAACCAAGCCTATGGCTTGTGAATTCTTTAGGATTACAAACACAGAACGTTAATAAATGGGATTTAATTCAACAAAATGTCTCACTGCTTAATGGTATACACAATGGTATATACAAATAGTGATATAAAATTGGCATACGAAAATATAAATGCAATATAAAATATAGAAATGGAACAACTGCACTCGCATAACCCATCACGTATAATCTGATGCCAGACATTTTCTCAATAGCAGACTGACCCCCAAAAACTGTCAATTTCTCAAATATTATTTTTATCATTTTGCTTTCTCTTTCATCACTGCAAGAGGTGTGCTGATATGCTAATATGTTTCACAACTGATTTATTGCACTTTTGTCCACGAACAGTTTTAGTAACCAGTTGTTAAAAGGATAAAACAGCTCTTTTCTGCAGCATAGCAGAGATATGTCATAATACTTCCATTAAACATGATATCATTTTCTGGTAATCCATTTAAAACATCATTTCATCATCATCATCATCATTTATTTATATAGCGCCAACATATTCCGTAGCGCTTTACAATTGGGGACAAACGTAATAAACTAATAAACAAACTGGGTAAAACAGACAAAGAGGTGAGAAGGCCCTGCTCGCAAGCTTACAATCTATGGGACAATGGGAGATTGACACATGAGGTTAAGTATACATTTTGCATCTTGGCCCAGCCAGACTGCAAAGGTAAGGTGACTCATAAGCTAAATGATCCTGTCACACAACAATGTTGGTCCGGGGGTAGTTGTCTTGTGTGAAATTGTGTAACAGGCTAAAGGTAGTGAGGTTAACATGGTGGTTGAGGAATATTATAAGCTTGTCTGAATAGGTAGGTTTTCAGAGAACGCTTGAAAGTTTGTAGAACAGAGGAGAGTCTTATTGTGCGAGGGAGAGAGTTCCATAGAGTGGGTGCAGCCCGAAAAAAGTCCTGTAACCGGGAATGGGAGGATGTAATGAGGGTGGATGAGAGACGCAGATCTTTTGCAGAACGGAGTTGCCGAGTTGGGAGATATTTTGAGACAAGAGAGGAGATGTATGTTGGTGCAGCTTTGTTGATGGCCTTGTAGGTTAGTAAAAGTATTTTATATTGGATTCGGTAGAAGACAGGCAGCCAGTGTAGAGACATACAGAGTGATTCAACAGAGGAATAGCTATTTGCAAGGAAAATCAGTCTTGCCGAAGCATGCAGAATAGATTTTAGGGGTTTGAGTCTGTTTTTGGGAAGACCAGTAAGGAGGGAATTGCAATAGTCAATGCGGGAGATGATTAGTACATGAATTAAGGTTTTAGCAGTGTCTTGTGTGTGAGATATGTGCGGATTCTGGAAATGTTCTTTAGATGTATGTAACATGATTTAGATATAGAGTCAATGTGGGGAACAAAGGATAGGCGTGAATCAAGGATTACACATAGGCAGCGAGCTTGTGGGGTGGGATTTATGGTCATGTTATCAACAGAGATAGAAATGTCAGGTATGCTCTTGTTGGCGGGTGGGAATATTATTAACTCTGTTTTAGAAAGATTAAGTTTGAGTTGACGAGAGGACATCCAAGATGAAATGGCAGAAAGACAGTCAGTTACACGGGACAACACAGATGTCGAGATATCAGGAGAGGATAGATAGATTTGGGTATCATCCGCATAGAGATGATACTGAAAGCCAAAGGAACTTATTAGATTTCCAAGAGAAGCGGTATAGATAGAGAACAGCAGAGGACCTAGCACCGAGCCTTGTGGTACTCCAACTGATAGGGGAAGCGGAGCAGAGGTGGCTCCAGAGAAATTAACAGTGAAAGAGCGATTAGAGAGGTAAGATGAGAACCAGGATAGAACTGTGTCTTGAAGACCTAGGGATTGCAGCGTTTGTATGAGAAGAGAGTGGTCAACGGTGTCAAATGCAGCCGAGAGATCAAGGAGAATTAGGAGAGAGTAATGGCGTTCAGTCTTAGCAGTGATCAGATCATTAACAACCTTGGTCAGCGCAGTCTCTGTGGAGTGTTGAGAACGAAAGCCAGACTGAAGAGGATCCAACAGGTTGTTTGCGGAAAGAAAGCGTGTGAGGCGAGTGTAGGCAAGTCTCTCTAGAAGCTTGGAGGGGCAAGGGAGCTGAGAGATGAGACGGTAATTTGAGAGAGAGTTTGGGTCGGAGTTTTGTTTTTTTAGAATAGGAGTAATCACTGCATGCTTGTATAGTGATGGAAAGATGCCAGTAGAGAGTGAGAGATTACAGATTTGAGTTAGAGGTGAAATGAGCACAGAAGACAGGGATCTACCAATTTGCGAGGGAATAGGATCAAGAGGACAGGAGGTAGAGTAGGAAGATAAGAAGAGCGTAGAAATTTCCTCTTCATTTGTGGGGTCAAATGAAGAAAGGGTGTCAGAGGGTAGTGGGAAGGAAATGAGCTGATGGCTTGTTGAGGAAGAGGATACCATTTCTAGTCTGATCTTGTCAATCTTGTCCTTGAAGTAGGAAGCAAGATCCTGAGCACTGATAGTAGATGGAGGGTTCGGGGTGGGAGGATTGAGAAGATGATTAAATGTATTGAAAAGGCGTTTGGGGTTAGAAGCCTGAGCATAGATAAGAGATTGAAAGTATGTTTGTTTTGCAGTGTCCAGAGCATTTCGATAGGAGTGGTAGACAGAAGTATATGTGAAGAAGTCATTAGAGCTTCGAGATTTACGCCAGTGACGTTCTGCTTTATGGGACAGTTTTTGAAGATTTTGTGTTGCTTTGGTGTGCCACGGTTGACATCGAAGTCGACGTGTAGTATGAAGTGTCGCTGGAGCCACTTGATCAAGGGCCGTTGCTAAGGTTAGGTGAAAATGAGGTACTGCCATCTCAGGGGATGAGAATGTAGAGATAGGGGAGAGAAGGTGTTGGAGAGAGGTGGAAAATTGTTGAAGATTAATAGAATTAAGATTTCTACGAGTATGAGGAGGCTTGGTTGAGTTAGACAGTAGAGAGGTTAGAGCAGTGGGGGTGAGAGTGTAGCTGATAAGGTGATGATCCGAGAGTGGGAAGGGTGTATTAATAAAATTAGAAACTGAGCATAGTCTAGAGAAAACAAGATCAAGGCAGTGGCCATCCTTATGAGTAGATGATTCAATCCACTGGGAGAGGTCAAGTGAGGATGTTAGAGAGAGTAGTTTGGAAGCAGTTTTGGAAGGTGGGTTATCAATGGGGATGTTGAAGTCACCCATGATGATGGTGGGGATGTCTGAAGATAAGAAGTGAGGGAGCCATGCAGAGAAATCCTCAATAAATTGTTGGTGTGCTCCAGGGGGACAATAGATCACCGCAACACGTAGGGAGAATGGATTAAAAATGCGAATAGCAAGTACTTCAAAAGATGTGAACGTGAGTGATGGGACATTTGGTAGAACTGTGTATGTGCACTGTGGGGAGAGAAGTAGTCCAACCCCACCTCCTTGTCTGCCTTCAGGTCTGGAGGTGTGGGTGAGATGGAGGCCACCATGTGAAAGTGCTGCAGGTGAGGCAGTGTCTGATTGCATGAGCCATGTTTCTGTTATTGCCAGAAGGTTGAGGTTTTTTGAGAGGAAAAGATCATGAATGGAGGTAAGTTTGTTACAAACAGAGCGTGCATTCCAAAGGGCACATTTAAAGGACTTGGGACGAGAGGGGAGACAGGTGATGTGTTTGAGGTTTGCTATAGAACGGTAGTGTTCTGATGTATGTGTGTGTGAGGAGTGTGGGGGACCTGGATTAGGTGATATATCACCAGCTAATAGAAGCAGAGTGAGCGAAAGATAGCCAAGGGGATTGTAAGATGTGTGGCCTTTTATTTTCTGGCGACAGGTGGAGGCTGTACTTGTTAGAGATAATAAATAGGATAACAGTTCATGGGTGTTAAATAGAGGTGAGTGGAGTAATGCAGGTGCAATATGAACAAATTTGTGTGTTGGTGGAGGGGTGAAAGATGACACAGTCCTAAAGATCATGCCATGAAATGAGACTAAGAAAAGCAATTTGTGAAACATTGTGATAAAAGGGGTAAAAGCAAAAAGCAAGGGTATTTTAAGAATTACCTCTTAGCAGTCTTCCATATAAATAGACAAGTAGTGCAGAAATAGGCTGTGGCAGATGCAGCTTATTGCTGGGAGTAAAATCAAGTCAAATGTAGTCCAATGTTTGGCCAACTGTGTTGTCTAACTGTGCATTTTCATCCACTTTGTGAGAAAATCCCACTTAGTGTAGAAATCACACACGTCTAACCCCACATACGTCTCCCCATAGAATGATTTTGGTCATCATCCCTAAAAAAAAGTTTACTATGGGGCCTGTATATATCATTGACACATGTTATTTGGTTACTTTCAGAAGTTACAAATATATAAAGAGGTCTTCACAAACATGTATTTGTTTGATCCATTATTCCTGTACAGAATATATAATTAATTTGACCCAAAATAATCTATTAGGGTCTTGGGACCTCTTAAATGGGCAAAAAAAGGGGCTGATTTCTCTTCCATGATAACAGGGCATCTCTGGTGACAGAAAAAAGAGCCCCTGAAGTGTATGCCTGTATCCTAGATCAAAATATATTAACCCCTTGTTTGCTTACAACCAGTGATTTGGTAGAAGCCTTTTTGACTAAAGCAACTTCATATTTTGCAATATAGCTAATGACAAAATTACCATATTATATCATAATTAGAAGAGCCAGTTATAAAGACAACAACTAGCGTGCAGATATGAGCAGTATAATGTAATAATAGCAGTATCTGAGGTTGCGACACAGACAGACTGGTTACATTGCCATGCAGGAAATGAATAGATATCATTGTCGTAAGTGCGATGCTCAGTCCACAGTGACCTGTCATACCAGGCCGCTATTATTACTATCTTTTATTTATAAGGTACCATAAAGGGTCCTATCTGTGTATTTATTTTAGTATAGAAATTATTTACAATTGTTTTTAGATCTTAAGCATTTTTTTTATCTTTCTGCTTGTAATATATTTGTTATTTAAGTAGATTACAAAAAAAATGTAGTCATATTGTTTAATAGAAATTAATGGATTAATAATGACGCTAAATTAATTTATATTTTCTTTTGGCTTGTAATGCTTGATATAATGCTTAAATATTTTGACATCATAGCACCTAATTTCTGGTATCTTGTAGACACAAGTATAAGCCTCTTTGGGCACATATATTGACATTTCCTTAAAACATTTTTTTAATAATAGCAGTACAAAAGAATTGCACTTGATTTACCAAAGCAATTAGTACATTTATTGTGTTTACTATATACCTCATAAAGATTATAATTCCAAATATTTTACACTTTTCATTCCATTTTAATATGTGTATAGCAACTTACAACAGTAGAGAGAGAAGCATGGTAGTAATCTTCTTCTCAGCAGGAGGGGCAATTGAATATGCCTCTCCTGCGCAATAGAGGACTCGATGTTCAAAGCTACACTGGACCAGTTTTGGTGATGTAATGTGATTTCAAGGTCCCATAGCTATAGCTATTGTCCTTTAAAGAGGTTTTCCATTTTTGGCAGGATTTTAAAACATCTGGCTATCCTAAAGCTATAAAAATATAAGGATAAAATCGGGTCTGAGGTTTTCAGGAATAGAGATAGACCTCAGACCCGATTTTATCCTTATATTTTTATAGCTTTAGGATAGCCAGATGTTTTTCCCAAGCATGTTTATATTCTTTTCACTATAAGCATCTACCTCCTCTGTTGGATCACTTATCTACCTGTATATTACCCTTTTGGTAAAATAATTCTTCCTCAGATTTCCCCTAAAGCTGCTTCCCTCCAGATTTAGTGCTTGCGCTTGTGTTCTAATACTTCTCTTCCTCTTGTATAATGTTTTCCTCCTTCACCTTGATAAATCCCTTGATATATTTGAAAGTTTCTGCATTATCTCCCCTCTCCCTCCTCTGCTCCAAGCTCTGCATACTGAGGTCCTTTAGTCTTTTGCAAAACTTGAACTTTATTGAATATGGTCCAACAAAGACAGCTGAGCAATTTGCAGGAAGCAATCTTTTCCTAGAACCATGCTTTTCCAAATCTTTACAAATTCTCCTACCACTGAGACACCAGAGCAGGGCAAGCAGATCTTGTCTAAAAAGACTTGCATAACTGCATATAAAACAAGCTTGTTGAACTGAGGAATGAAACATTCATTATAGCTTCCAGAAACCAAAAGTACTACCTCAGAGAACCACTGCTACATTGCTAAGCCCAATTCATCAGTTCAGAGGCAGCTGTTTCCTGACATTTCTGTAAAATGTTGTGGAAAAACTAATGAAGGTGGTACAGTAATGGTTTCAAGCTTGGTTTGTGGAAAATATGACAGTGTTTCCATCAGCAATTAAGAAATGAACGGAGCTGTTTTTTTTCCTCAGTGGGAGCAGCATGCAGTTGTTGCACACAGGAAAGAGAAAAGACAGCAGAGATGTGGGGTTGCTTTAGGTCAGCAATACAGCTATGTGTAAGGCGTAATGTACAGTGTGGACGAATGTAGACAATGAGCCCATGTTTCCATTAAGGGGACAGGATACTAGTTTCTTCCAAGTTAAACAGGAGAAGCCCCCTTTGGCGTCTCAACCCACAAACTATTACGAAAGAGTTCTCCTCCTTTATTTCCTGAAATGTAATACATTCAGAATTACACATTGTAGCAGCTGTGAAGGACAAAACAAACTTAACCACCAGTCATCCGGACATAAATTATTTCTATGTGGCAAAGGACAGAGGAACACAATCCATGTCTGTCTATAACATGGCTGTCACTTACATAATAATGGCTCACATTTCACTTTCACTTCAGTTGCACTTAGTAAGGTGTATTCCTTATGGGTTTGTTTTTTTTGTACTTATGTATGAAAGCTTGCTGTACATTTAATATTAAGTAACTATATTTTAAAAAGGTATCCAAAAAAAATATTTTTTGAGTAAGAAGGAAACCCCTCGCGCCTTATCAGCACCACGACATAAAACATGGTGGGGTTCCAACGTTTTCATATATAACATATATCAAATTTTTGAATGTAGTTCTAAATTGGGAATTGTTTACACAGACAAAGACAAAATCTTAAATAGATATGCCCTACTGAAGCTGGGGTCTTACTTCTTCTACCAAACCCCAAGCAAAATAATTTGCCTCCATAGCTACCATGCCACACAGAGAGAGCCATAGACAAATCACCCTCCTAATACCAGATCGTGTCATTTTTGTTCACAGCACATTATGTCTAAAGCTATGTTTTAGGTTTTTCTTTGTGACGTTTGTCATTGATCTGAACACAAACAAACCAATCAATGTAGTTCATACACTGTCACACTAAGAGAGATTGGGATATGCAGTGTATATAAGATAAAACTTCTGTGTACATGCTTTTCTAATTGTGAAGCTTGACTGGCGGTATAAATAGTGGTGACTGATTTGTTGCCAAAAGTAATTTGGACTCCAAAGTTTTAGCTCAAATAACAATAGCAGTTCAACAGCTACTGAAACTAGTCTTGTATCTATCTGTATATGTATTTTTGAAGACAACAAACATTTTCTACAAGAAGATATCTCCTCGAACATAAGTTTCCACAATAGATGCAGAAGACTCAAACTGGCCATTTATTACCTTTACCAGACCATTTATATATCAGGTATAACAAATGTGCCCTTGAAGCATATCTCCTATTCAGGATTTGAAAATTAGGACATTTTAGGCCACACCCCCTGTTCTACGGACACCTCTTTTAACAAGCTGTGCTGGGACTATCAAGGCTTAATTGCGACTTTGCATTTGACAGAAGGAAAAGATAAGAAAAGTGACTTTGTCATTAAATATATATATATATATATATATATATATATATATATATAGTATGTAATTATATATTCAGAAAATATGTATTCTTCAAAAAGTTACTTAGAACTGGATCTAGTGGCATACATGCCTCAGTCCAATGGTAGATGCTGCTTGATAAATGTAAGCCTGACAATACAAAGAGAACATTTTGGTGCATTGTTAAGACATGTTCTTGAGAGTCTTTTCATAAATACATGTATAACATAATTGTTTTTGATAGAATTAACAGGGACTGAATTTAACCTTTCTAAACTACCATACAGCCAGTATGTTTTTTTGAAGTACGTGTTTTTGAAAATACTGTTTTTAAGATCCTCCTTTTATGTAGTATTACTATATTATAGATACTGTACGGCTTTAAAAACTCCTATAATTCCTAGCCCTGGGTCTCCGTTTATATCAGTAATATGAATTAGAAGACTAGTCTTTTATTAGACCTTTGTAACTGACTCTCTGAAGCTGGATACCAGGAGGAAATACTCTGGATCTGAAATGAAGGGGATGGTGAAAGGAAAGCTGGATACTAGTGACTAGAAAGATTGGAATAACTGACTTCAGATTTGACGCAGGGTTAAGGGCTCTCCTGTTGCTATCCATTTTTAAGAAGCCAGGTTTATTCTCAGAGTACCAGGCGAGTGATGGGCAACAGGCAGCTCTCAAAGCCTTCACGTGCAGCCATCAGTTCCTTTCCGCTTTTTTGTCAGACTTCATTGATTTGTTTGATATGGTTTGTTATACTAGTTTAAAATGCCTGCTGGTATGTTATTACAGATAGGTGTCTCTTTCATTGATTAATGTTTGTTCTAAATGACTTAGATTAAAGGTGATGTGCTGCCCTTTTGAAGGTTAGAGGTCCACCTATGCAGCCCCTGAAGTGTTTTAGGTTGCCTGACACTGGTCTACTGGATGTGTTACCGCACATGCTGTATTTTTTGCCCCCTTTGCAGACTAGAGGATGCTAATATTCACTTTCCCTAAAATCACCATCATAGGGAACTAAATTCCATATTATTGCATTTCATATCAGAAAGTATTACATATTATACAGTAAATTGGTTGTTTTTATTGTACAAACCATTCTGTACATCTTTATTACCATTCTCTTGACTCCTTCAGTTGTGTATTATTTAACTAAGGAAGATATGTTGCAAGAAAGTTCTCTGGGCTACTGTAAACCTGAGAAATTGTCTACTCTGTGGCTCCTTCCAGGTCTATAACACTTCATTTACGAGTCTTCTGAAACTGTACAGGTTTTGACATGGTTGGATGCATTCTTTGGCTTCGATTCTTGTATATGACAAGATAACGCATCCACGTCCATTTTTTTCCAGGTCGATACTTTAAAATTAAATTGCATGTAGATGGCAACTTTCTGTGTCAAGTTCTACCCAGTTTCAGTGATGTCTCTATGAACTAGCCCCAAAAAGATATGTATGTATGTAGTCTGTCTACGTTAGCCCATTTATGAGCCAGAAATTACAGCTTATGAACAGGATAGTTTATGTCTTGAAGTGGAAGTCTTCTACTCACAAACACCACTTGTTTTACATCTTCAAGTCTCTTGAGACTTACGTCAACATGGAAAAATTTGATTTTTTTACAGGATCAGAATATGCATGTATGGTTCTCCAAAATTCACCTCTGGTGAATCTATAACTTGCCAGATAGTTCCTTCGTGGTAGAGGAATGTATTTCCTTATTGACAGGCATCTCGTCAAAGATTTGTAATGGTCTGATGATATGTGGGTATTCTTCAGTGAGTCACCTGTAATAGCTGCTGAACAACAGGAAAGACCTCAATTAGTAACATTGTGCTGTAGAGGTCAATTTGTTACAGTTTCAATTTTTGAAGGAACTGCAAAGATATCTTTTTCAGAAACAACGTGGTCCAAGCATGTCACAGAGAACCAATAAAATGAATACTTATTAAGTGTTGGCATTGTACATTGGTCAAGAAAGGTTTTACAGTTGAGAGTTGTATAAATTATATATATGCAAATGGATCAATTTTTCTTACAAAGGCCTCCAATATTTAGCAATCAATTGTCCTATATCAGGATCATCCATGGAATTTTGCGGTGCTGGTAACCAATCAAGCTTCACCTTGAATAAGCACAACGCCGCACTATATCCATCTTTAGTTGCCTTCTCCTCTCTGCAGCTAGAGATCAAGCATCAGTGAATGAGTTGTTAGCAAAATTGTCTCCACCACACCACATTTAACGATTTCTGGACAAAGTTAGAAATAGCACCCACCAGAATGGAGGAGTTATTTCTATATTAAGAAACTGGACATACCAGTCATACTGTCTGAGTATTCGAGTGTACACCCACCACAGGTGAATAATTCAATAAATAAATAATTTAATGAATTCAATGCATAAAGTTAGATAGTCTTAATATGGGTACATCTGGGGGTAAATGTATCAAGCTGAGAGTTTTCCGGCGGGTTTGAAAAACCAATCAGATTCTAGCTATCATTTATTTAGTACATTCTACAAAATGAAAGCTAGAATCTGATTGGTTGCTATAGGCAACATCTCCACTTTTCAAACTTGCCGGAAAACTCTCAGCTTGATACATTTACCCCCTGGAGACCATTCAAAAGTATTATAGAGAATCTTTAATTGTGACAGATATATTTAATTTACATTTTTGTATAATATAGCATCTTGTAAATTAGTATCAAATATTGCGTTGTGGTAAACTCCTTCTATCTGAATTGGTACTACTGGTTATGGGCATAGCAACCCAGATGTAAGCTTATCATATATTATGTGACTGTTCCTGTTCCACTTTAGCTGGGCTATGTTCTAGCAGGACTCTGTTCCATTACTGGGCCCCTAAACCATTTCCTGTTAGCTGTAGTTTCCGTGGAGATTTGTGAAGTGCCCTTTGCAGACTGTTTGAGTAGAAGCACTATCTAGAAATATGTCCCTCATCTCCACAGGTTAACAAACAACTTGATCATTTTTGGCATTTGGGGTTCATTTCCTTAACAAACCACTCAATGTTTCTTGACATTTGGAGTTCATTTCCTTGAAACAACCTTAGCACCAGAATACTCAGTAGTCCCATCACCTGGTCTGTCTTAGAGCTCCCACCTACTGACAGAACCTTTGGAGCAGTTCACACACACAACTTCAGTAAAAAAAATCTGCAGTTTCTGGTCTTAATTACTTTTTTAGCTGTTCCATAGGAGCATCAGCTTCTGTTATCCTAGACATTTTCATACGCTAGCTTTGTAAATGGCTAGCGTCTTGTTGCTTCTCAGTAAGTTTAAGCAATCTTTCTCACATTTCAAGGGCATCCATACCTGGTCTTAGTGTAATATCACTTGATAAACTCTAATTTTTATGTATATAAGGTATGGCATTTTGTCTATGCATTAACTGTAAAAGTTCTCCTTTATACTTTCCAGTCTTGGTAGACTGCGATTTAATGTATAACTCCCCACCACTTGTATGTATTTCATTAGCACTATCTAAAGCCTTCACATAGTTTTCTGCAGAAGCAATCTGGTGTCTTGAACAGTAGGACTAGATCATATCAGCGGCCAGCCCTCATAAGCTTTCAGACAAATGTTGCTTCCTTACGATCTCATACCTACTGCATTTTTTACAATAAATATGTTTTACTTGTGTTTTTAAAGCATGTAAAATGGATGTTAATGATTATGACACTAGAAACTATTATGCCCTGTGTTGCTAAATCCCATTGGGCTTTTACTTGCATTGCTTTGTGTTAAAAAATTTTGGGATGCTACATGTTTAATTGCTTTGTGAGAGCTTTAAATGCTAGTAAACAGCTGTTAAGCATGCATATCAAATGCAAATACAAGTGCAAGTGGGTATGAGGTCTCAGTTGCCATTGCTTTGCCATTTTTCTAACATCCTAGAAGCCTGAGCTATCCAGCTTTCATAATCTTCCGCCACAGATGGAATGGTGATTTCATCAGATAATGATATTTCATTTTCTATAAGGCCTTCCTTCTACATGTGGCATAATGCATTCTATAACAAGCTGTCCTACATCTAGTAATAATCCAATAGCTGAGGCAGGCTATACTGTATTTAGAAAGCACCTCAGCAACAGTTTTTTCTTCTTGTTTATGACAAGCTAAAGATGCATCTTGAAAGGAATGGTGTGATTTCTCCCTATTTTAACATATTACTGGCCAGTGCCCCCTATATTAGTGGGGATGGTGGTTGACTACAGAAGTTGAATACTTTCTGACATGACTCACTGTCAGCGTCATACTGTCAGCCATTTATGAATGTGCATTAAAGAACTTTTATAGTATGTTATACCTGCATTATTAGAATGCCTTGGTAATGGCTTGCTCTAATAATGCATCCTCACCTCTATACCAACTGTTGATTCTTTGGTACATCATCTTGATAAGGTAAAATTATCACGCTTTTCACAGTGTGTACAGAGATTTTCTTTAAATGATGCAGAGTGGAGTAATGTTAAAAACACATACATAAATACACTTTTCATCAGTGCTTCCAAATATGTAACAGTTTTCCTTATTTGCTATGGTATTCTGCAGTTCAGTTCCATGCAATGCAAGGACACGCGTGCTGTATAATGTCCATGACTTAGTAAAAAAAGCATTGTACAGCACACGTGTCCTTGCATCGCCCATTTAACGGCCGCAATCACACTGTCGCCGTGGAAACTGACATCATTCTGGGACCCGGGATCTTCACGCGTCAAAATGGTTGCACTTCAGTTTTTCAAGCAGTCGTCAATGTCAGTATGTCTGCCATCAGTTTCGGGATCCTCGAGTCATGGTAAGTACTGTCGTTTTTTGGTAACCTGAAATATAGTACCCAACCCTAGCAGTTGAATACTCTTTAGAACATCTTGTATAGAGACCCTCAGCGAATTCTTTCAGAATACTGAATATAAATTTTGTTCTATTTTATTGTTATTTTACAGCAAAAAACCCAATTTTTTTTTAATGTGACATTGATTTATGTTATAAAAACAATGTAAAAAAAAACGATGAAGTGCACTGTTTACAGAAGTGTTGAATCCCCATACTTTAATATTTTGTACAACCATCTTTTGCCGCATTAGTAATGTTAGGTCTTTTAGAGTAGGTACCAGCTTTACATACTGTTCAGGAGTAATTGTGGCTCATTTTCACAGGTAATTTACTCTTCATTGTACAGGTTAGTTGGATGGTGCTTGTGAACCCCAATTTTCACATTTTACCACAAGTGGATTCACGTCAGGATTTGACTGGACCATTGGAAGACATTCACCTTTTTTGTTCTGGAGGCTTCCCAAAGTTAGTTTGACCTTGTGTTTCAGTGTAACATTTCATATATAGAAAAATGGTCAATGGTCTGCATACTTTTTGAATACTTTTGTATGATATTGTATGCGTGTGTATGTGTGTTTAACACATTTAGCTCCTGCTTATCAGGATACAATTAACCTGTTTTGACCACACTGAATGCTGCAGGGAAGACTCGAGAAGTGTTCTTTGGCACATTTCTTAACGCGCTTAGGGGCATATTCAATTCCGATCCCGATCCGCGGGATCGCGCCGGAACAGCCGCGAATCTAATCCGCGGTACCGCAATAACGTGGATTTTCGTTCGCAGCCCATAGGGCTGCGTACGAAAATCCACGTTATTGCGGTACCGTATTACCGGCAGTACTGCGCATTTTCCGCGTTACCGCGCGTTACCGCGGATCGGAATTGAATATGCCCCTTAGAATGCAATGTGAACACACTAGAATATGAAGAAAAATAATGTAAGGCATTGTCTATCGCATTTAACTAGTATTGCTTAAAAACACCCATACATATGGACTCCTAAAGCTGGACATTATTCATAACAACTATCAATTAGGCTGGTTACCCATTGGCATTAATACAAATCAAAGGGGGGAATTAATGGAAGACAAAGTATAGTGCATACATGTACTTAAAAAGAAAAGTTGTGGTGTTGCCCATAGCAACCAATCACATTCTAGCTATCTTTTATCTAGTACATTCTAGAAAATGACAGCTAGAATTTGATTGGTTGCTATGAGAAGCATTTTTATTTAAATGTGCTTATTTCTGTGAAGAAAAAAAAAAGAACCCTGATGAGATTTGTGTTGCTGAGGTGGTTCTTATTTTAGAGTAAAAATGTCAGAACTTGTTGTGCGAAGACATAAAATAATTACCACATTTCACAAAAGGAGAAGTGACATGAATAGAATAGACTTGGCAAACTGACAAGCAAAAAAACAAGAAAAAACCCCACACCTTCGCCTGCTAACCTCATTCACTTCCTCCCTAAACGCTGCCTACATTTTAGTTGCCTCTGGGATCAAGAAGATAGCAATCCAGAATTTGGGCTAATGGTTGAACAACATAAATCTAATTAAAAATATTATTATTTTATTACAGTAAGTATGAAATGATACTTAATAGCAAAGAGCAAATGTTTTATCAGTTGGCTTTTTGCACTAGAATGGCAAATGGTGTCATTTCAAAAATATCTTTTATATTTATATAATTGACCATATAAATTATACCTACTTTTATTGGTCAAAACTGCATACATGACTGAATTCCAATTTGGTTTGCCAATATTTAGCAAAACAATTAAACTGATATTATCTTTTAGTTTAGAACAAAGGCAAGCACCACATTATGTCTGTGTGCAGCCAATGTCAAAGAAAATAAAATATACTTACTTCTATAACATAATAAAATAAGGCCTCCAGATTTCAAGTCTTATGTCAGGAATGTATACATCAATAATAGAATAGGGCTCACTCAAAAATCACATGAGTAACAGAAGAATCAAATTTGAGTTATTGGAAATCAGTGTTCAAGTGAAACTTAATGTGAGTTTAATGCAGAGGTGTGGTTTTAATGTTAGTCCTCTCTACATATGTCAGGGGGGGCAAGACGTTAATAATGTCATTAGGCACACATGTTCCTAGACAAATATCTCCTGATAAGCATCGATTTTCTTTCCTTCACTGAAGTCATTTGCACTTAGGAGAAAAACAATCCTATTTTCATTCTCTAGGGAAGCAGAATGGCTTCATGATAATGAAACATACATTTGATCATGCTCTTATAAAAAGCTGGTGTGAAATATGGAAGAGCTGGATGTCCGGGCTTGTACTTAAATTTGTTATTGAGATGTTATTCCATGAAACTGCTGGCACTACTAAAAGGACTGCTATATATATATATATATATATATATATATATATATATATATATATATATATATAATAATAATTAGACATTGTGGATCCCAAAGTAGGAGATATACATTAAGTTGTGGGTCCAATAGGAGGACTACTATAAATTGTGGGTCCAATAGGAGGACTACTATAAGTTGTGGGTCCAATAGGAGGACTACTATAAGTTGTGGACCCAATAGGAGGACTATTATAAGTTGTCAGTCCAATAGGAGGACTACTGTAAGTTGTGGGTCTAATAGGAGGACTACTATAAGTTGTAGGTCCAATAGAAGGACTACTATAGGTTGTGGACTCCATAGAAGGACTACTATAAGTTCTTGGCTTAATAGCTGTTCTACTAGGTATTTGTAAATTGTGGGCCCATCCAAAGGATGAATATAAGTTTTGTGCCCAATAGAGTTATTAGTAAAAGTTGTAGGTTGAATAAGAGGATAATATATGTTTTCGGACAAATGCTATTTTGTGTAGTTTATATGTTCTCCCAGTGGTTGTGTGGATTTCCTCCAGGTTCTCTGGTTTCCCACTACAATCAAATAAACATACTGATAGGTTAATTGGCTGCTGACAAAAATGTACCCTAGTGTGTGTGATGTGAATGGCTGCATGTTATTTTAAACAATGTAGAAGCTCTATATAAATAAATAAAAATACATACATACATAATTTGTGTGCTCAAAAGTAGTATTGTTGTACACTGGGAGCCCAGTAGTATGGGCAGTTATAATCTGAGAAATTATAGAACTTTATAAAACTGGTGGGCTCAATGTTCCCAGATAGGAGAGGTACAATGTCTTACTTTCTGAGCCCATAAAACTAGGAATATATTTTATCTACAGTAAAAAAAAATTGTGATAATCAATTCAATAGCAATATAGTTTTTACACACAGTTTATGTTTTAGTAGGATCCAGGACAACTACAATAACGCTTATCATCAAAGAGAGTTGTTGTCAATGTTAAAGAGAGACTGAGGTCAATTTAATAGCAGCCAATTAACCTACTAGTATGTTTTTGAAGTGTTGGAGGAAACCGGAGCACCTGGAGGAAACCCACGCAAACATATAGACAACATACAAACTCCAAATATCTCTTCAAACTGTTATACTAGCTTAGATAATAACCATAATCATATACTCAACTTTGCTTTTCACTGGGGATACATACTTAAAATTACACTTTAAAACTTGTCTTGTCCTTAAAGTGAAAACAGTGATTACTTTTATTGCTTTATTTTTTAAACATTCACATTCAATTATCTGCCTGTCTGTTCCATCTAGAAGCACTGTGCAGTTTTTTAATTTGCTTTCTGTGAGTACCAAACCAGTTTACATGTGTCTGATAATTGAAAACCAAAAAAAAGCAATAGAAGTGACCAGGGCCGCCATCAGGGGGGTACGGGGGGTACTGTTGTACCGGGCCCGGGCTCACCAGGGGGCCCGATACAACAGCTTAGCACAGACTTACCTGGGGCCCGCCGCTGGTCTCCGCTATTCTGTCTTCAGCCTGGCTGTCACCGTGACAGCCAGGCACCAGGATCCGATCGCAGGGGTGGAGGAATCATTCCCCCTGCGATCATGCGATCGTGCCCGGGTGGCACGGGGGCCCGTACTGGGCCCGATTTTTTCTGAAGGCGGCCCTGGGAGTGACATGATTCTACGTCTGTAAGCACTTAATGTATCAATACAGATTTAGCAGATGAGATTTCAGTAATTGTTGATAGGTGCTGCAATAATATTAAGAAGGTCATTGCCGGCAGATTTCCCTTTCAAATCTGGGAGCACCCTACAACCCAATAAACAAGGCTCCCATCTGCTTCACGCCTCATTCCAGTGACTGCAAGTCATCTCTGTTGGCTAGTATAGAAGAGAGAGTACATTATGATAGCTAGTGTGCAAAACAGATCTCTAATCTGGTGGCTATTGTAGAAAACAGGCTTTTAATATGAAGTGTATTAAACTGAACATACCTCCAGTGCTTAGTGTGCAGTTTTAAAAACTAAGAAAAAAAACAAAAAAAAACTTAATAGATGAATTTGACTTGTCTAAAATTTGATTTGAAGAACTGGATATTTTTTGGATATCTTTAGTATAAAGATTTCCAAAAACATCCAGTTCTTCAAGTCTAATTTTAGATAAGTCAAAAGTCATAATAGAAGTGTAATCCCTCTGCATATGTTTCTAAAATAATTATCTTCTGGTAACAAATTTCTCAGGATTGTTCTAGACCTGGTTGCGTAACATATACATCTCAGAACTCATTGGAAAAATGCAGCACCCAGAATCTCCTGTAATGACACCTAATATGTAATATGTAATGAATGCAGTGTTTATGCAGCTGAAGCAATCCCAAGTGCTTGTCAAGCGACAAAACAGAATTTCCCAGTATGTTCAATACAACATTCTAAAATGCTGATACCAGTGTTCGTTATGTATGACTGTTGTTATGAAATATGCAAATTAGGTATAGCTTGTGGAAAATGTTTTACCCATTACTTTTCATTATTCTGGTATGGCAGTGTGGACAAAATTTGCTCTGAGCTATGCCTGTTTGTATATAATTATATATAGGTAGTAGACAAAAAAATGGAAACACCAATATAAAGTTACATAATAGGGCATTGGGCTACCATGTGCGGCCTGTATGCACCGTGGCATTGAGACTATACATGGATAAAATTGTAAAGGAGGAAAGTAGCATCATTCTACACAAAGAAAGTCACTCTAGTGATGTCTGGTTCATGGGAATGAAAAACACACTATCAGGCATTGTTCCAGCATATACCATATATGCTGGATTGGACTCAAGATCTAATCACTGGATAACATCTATTTCATGCTCATCAAACCATTGGTCAACTACATGTGCTTTATGAATAGGGGCAGTGTCATCCTGGAAGACACCCCTCGTCAGTAAAGAAATGCGGAAACATGCCAAACCATGCCATAAAAATGCATCTCAGAACATAATGGAACCACCAGAACCCTTCTCTGTAACAAGAACTCAAGGCCGTAGAGTTCTTTAGGCTGGCTAAACACATACTGTCCATATCTGACCATTTCACTTTCCTCCACTACTCAGATATCCATAGCCTTTGCACCACTTAAATCGCAAAAGGAGCATTACCAGGTGTGATGAGCAGTTTCTGCATTGCAAAAGGACATGATCTGTGCAGTTTCTTTCATGCCTTTTTTTTAATAACACTGAATGCTTGTGCTACAGGTATAAATTTGTAGTAAATTGTTGAGCAGTTGCGAAAAACACATTTGCTGTTGGGCTTGATATAATATAAAAAAAAATATTTGTAAAATACAGGCACAAAATCCTATAATATATGCACAGTCAATAAAAAAAGCACCTATCAGCTGTTAAATTTACAATCAACCAATTTGATGAGGCAAGCTAATGCCGACGACCATCATCGTCATCATGTATTTGCACCTGCAAAAGTTACAACTCCTGACAGGCGTATGCGTTTCTCCTTGCTGGTCTGCCTCAGCCGCACTTACTGCACTCTGCCTATGTTAGACCAGCCCTTCCCTCCCCTGTTCTGCCTCTCCACTTGTTAGTTGTGTCAGATGCGTGCAGCTATACATTCGCGCATATGCGTGCACTCACTTTGGTGGCAGTACAATGCAAATTTTCATAATTGACGTAAACAGGCGTATGTCCCAACTCAGGATCAGACCCACTGTATGTACCTGTAACATTCCTTCCTTCCCGACTTACCTTCCTTCTCCCTTAAACATAGTATTCTTAAAATAAGAAAAAATACTACACTTTTTTTATTTAAATATTTTTATTATGTATTTTCAAATGTTTCTTCAACAAAATAAAAAATTGCAAAAAGTTAAACAAGGCCCTAGCAGACAGAGATCCCTAAACTCACGTCATTTGGACCTTGAATGTGCCCCTTTCACAATGGTGTATAGAAAATTGTTTAGGGACAGTTGTTTATGTATTATTGGAGACAAAGCTGGGTATTTATTTGAATGGGGATGGTGAAAGAACAAGACAAGCCTTATATGAGAAAGGCAGGAAAGGATTTTTAATACCTTCATTTGTTTAGAGCTGTGACATGTAAATTTAACATGCAAATATTTAGACAACAGCTCACCATGTGTCACTGTTTAAGATCATACAAGTATTTTTGGTCCTTTTTTTCCGATAGGAACATTTGTAAGTATTACATTTGCATTTCATGTTGCTTCTTAGAAATAACCCTATTAAGCTTGATTAATTAAGGAGCATAAATGGCGATTCTTTACGTATAGTGCGCACAATTACTCTGTGCATGCCCAAAACCGGACCATACGCCACAGAATGCAGCAGGTTTCAAATTATATTTGAGCGCAAAGGCTTTCAGGGGCGAAACGGCAAGGGGAATGGGCGTATGCCTACAATCAGTGTATAGAGTAAGGGCGTGTGAAGCTAAAGCGCACACAGCAGCATCCGATTTAAGGTCTGGTCATCTCCAAGGTACTTATTTTTCACCCGTATCTCTTACTCCATCTACAGGTCTAGTCTAAGTGCCGATTACTAGTGATGACATATGCATGCTAGAACATGTGTCTTCAATCAGGAGCTACTGTAAAAATTTATTTTATTTACAGTATACATCAATTACATCCTAATAATTATATTTAATGGAAAAAATATAAAATAAAACAACTTTTTGAAAAAATATTTTGTCATTAATGACTATATTATGAACAGGTGACATTAATTGAAGAGTTTTTTTTTGGGGTTTTTTTCTAGAGATGGTCACTGACCCCCGTGTTTTGGTTTTGGATTCGGTTTTGGATCTGGATTACCGTCGTGTTTTGGTTTTGGTTTTGGTTTTGCAAAACCGCCATTGCGTGTTTTGGTTTTAGTTTTGGTTTTGTTTTGCTATTTTTTGGGAAAATCCATGTTTTTGGGCCTAAATTAACCCAATTTAGTGCTCCAACTGTTTTAGAGACAAGTAATCTAATTGTTGAGGTAATAAATCATCCAAAAAAACAGTTTAATTCTTCGTTGGTAGGCCTATTCTACACACAAAACAGATTGTCTTCCTCTCCATCTATGCATATTGGCAATGCAGCCATCGTCTTTGAATGTATATTACACCCTACACTTATAGTTAAATATGTAAAGAAATGGAAAAAGCCAGTTTGGTTTCTGTCTCTCAAGGCCCCCCTCCACTTGTATAAAATAGCAAAAAATTCAGCCATTATAGACTGTACAATATTAATTGACATGGAGAAAGCCAGTTTGGTTTCTGTCTCTCTAGGCCCCCCTCCACTTGTATAAAATACTAAAAAATTCAGCCATTATAGACTGTACAATATTAATTGACATGGAGAAAGACAGTTTGGGGTCACTCTGTCTCTCTAGGCCCCCCTCCACTTGTATAAAATACTAATAAATTCAGCCGTTATATACTGTACAATATAAATTGAAATGGACAAAGGCAGTTTGGTATCTGTCTGCATCAGATCCTCTCTCCACTAGGAGTAAAATAGAAAACTATTCAGCCGTTATATAATCTAGAATATAAATAGAAATTGAGAAAGGCAATTTGGTATCTGTCTGCATCATAATCATCAACATCATCATTAGCGCCCTCGTCGCCTACACAAATCTCCCCCTCATCCTCTTCTAATTCCAAAGTGGCATCCTCAATTTGGGTATCACCGGCTACACTCGGGCTATTAAGGCCCACATCAGCAGAATGCTCACGATTAGACATCCCACTGTTGGATGGACTCTCCACAGGGATTGTTATCATTTGTGAATCAGAGCAAATATTCTCCTGTAATGCCTCACTGTTATCTTGCAGCTCGGCTTTGACGCGTAACAGTAGTTGTGCACCAATTGTAGGCTGGGTAACTTTTTGGGATCTGCCACTAATAGCCAAAGGTGAAGGCCTCATTCTCTCTTTGCCACTGCGTGTGTAGAATGGCATGCTTGCAATTTTTTTTTTATCGTCACTTAACTTTTGCTCAGTTACACTTCTTTTTCGCTTCAATACAGTAAATTTTTTTTTGGTTTTTGTTTTTTGCACTAATTTGAAAACACTCTGTTGTTTGACATCGCCTTGGCCAGATGACGTACTGGGAACACTAACATCAGGACTGGTGACAGAACCTGGTTGCTCATTTAGATCATATGTGGACTGCTTTGAATCCATTCTGAGCGCAAACCACTGAGGAGTGCTAAAAATTATTGAGTAGATACTGCTGACAGATATGACTTTTGACAGCCAGAAATATTAATGCACAATTAGGGAGGACACCCCAAAAACACTGAGGAGTGCTACAAATTATTGAGTAGATACTGCTGACAGATATGACTTTTGACAGCCAGAAATATTAATGCACAATTAGGGAGGACACCCCAAAAACACTGAGGAGTGCTACAAATTATTGAGTAGATACTGCTGACAGATATGACTTTTGACAGCCAGAAATATTAATGCACAATTAGGGAGGACACCCCAAAAACACTGAGGAGTGCTAAAAATTATTGAGTAGATACTGCTGACAGATATGACTTTTGACAGCCAGAAATATTAATGCACAATTAGGGAGGACACCCCAAAAACACTGAGGTGTGCTACAAATTATTTAGTAGATAATGCTGACAGATATGACTTTTGACAGCCAGAAATATTAATGCACAATTATGGGGGACACCCCAAAAGCGCTGGGGAGTGCCAAATATGAAGAAAAAATAATAAACCTCTATCCTCCTCTCTGCACTAGCGATTTTGGTTAGAGCAATTGCAAGAACAATATGGTATTCTCTGTCCCTGCTCTAATTAGCCTATGACTACACCCTGCTCTCTCCCTCTGTCAAATGGCGATGGATTGCTGTGGAGGCGTGTATTTATAAAGTTGAAGTATCGCGAGAACCGAGTCCCGAGATCCGACGACGTCACAATGACGTTCGGCCTCGATTTGGATTCGGAATGGGCGGGAGAGTACCGAGCTGCTCAGCTCGGTACTCGGATACCCAAAGTTCGGGTGGGTTCGGTTCTCGGAGAACCGGACCCGCCCATCTCTAGTTTTTTCTGTGCAGTCTTTTGTGAGTTTATATTCCAGATATGTATTGGACATATCCTGCAGTGTCCTGTCTAGCTAGCAGAGCAGAGTGGACCTACACCCGTATTCATCAACAGACATATCTTCATATCCACTCCTTGCTGAATACGGACACGCGCATACCCAATTTATATGCGTTTTAAAAAAACGCACACTACGTTTGCTTTGCGTTCCTTAATGAATCATACCCTTAATGTTCAAAATAGATCTGTTGAAAAAATGCTAATTACATCATGGAGTTAATACAATATATTAAATTGTGGTTAGATTGAAATAATAATCTGGATACATTTTTGCTTGTAAGAAGTGATTACATAAGGCGGAATAATCATTTAAAGAAAGTAATCTGCCTGCTGGACTGTTTCTAAGTAAATAAAACAATGGAAGACAGAAAACTGTGTATAAAGTGTACTATCCTCTTACAAAAATGTGTGTTTAACAAGAATTCTATTTCAGAATTTGACAGGTAATGAAAACTCCATCCTCCTCCAGTCTCAGTGCTAGAGGTCATTATGCTTGGGGCCTAATATGCTGAGGGTTATTCCAGCATACCTGCCAGTAATTCAGGATTCAAATTAAAGAATATTTCCCAAGCCACACACTCCATCCACCCAGCACCACTCTCTTTGGATGCATTGACTGTCCAGTAACAATAGGGACTATAGGTGTGGGTGGTTGCATTAGCCACTATTTAGGCCAGGAAATCTTTTGTGTGGTCAATGTTTTAGGTCCTGGATGGAATGATATATAATTTTTATAGAATTTCAACATTTATCAATAACACAAGTAAGGTTTAGTGGACTTGCTAAGCACACATTTTTTTCCCTCCTGGTAGATGCTTTTAGCCCATTCTGTTGTCTCACAGTGTCGCACAACAACATATTTAGTATATGTAAGAGGTTAACTACAGCTCAATAATTTTTAGTTGTCTAAATATGAAAGGTTAATTTAATAGAACCCTAAGGAAAGTTCAGTTCTGGAACAGTAAGGCTAATGCTCTATGCTCCAACACATTCTGGCCTTTCCTGGCACCTATATATTGTATCAACACTTGTGCGACAAGATCTTGTTGGTTACACTGCCTGCTGGAAAATATTGTGTATAGGTGCCAAATTCAGACGGTTAAAATTTACAGGCATACAAAGTGCGTGACATTAGCCCAAGTCCTTATACATACAGGTGCTAATTTTAAGCGTTTAATACACATTCTTAAAGCCTAGTAAACATGTGTTAACACTGATAGTTAAAAAGAGAACAATGTAAGCAAACGAGTACACATACCCTCTAGCAAATAGTTGCTTTTCTTCATGCCAGTTTCGAGGTTTTGCTTGCAGCACCTGTTAACACTGTTAATAGCAAGTACAAAATACAAGGTTTTGTCAATACTTTCAACTAACTTTGTATTTCAAATCTAGTACACACAAATGTGCTGCAAATCAAAGCTATCAATAATATTATAGCTTTCCTTTTCCAGCACAGTATATAAAACAATAAAAAATAACGTTGCCTGGTTGCCTAGGGTAACAGCACATGTGTGCACATTATCAAATAAGACTTGACAAGTAGCACATGCAAAAACTGATCGGTTTATATAAAATAACCATAACCTGAATGTAGTGATTCTATAGATACCAGTGCTAATTTGAGATGCTCAGGCTCAGCTCCCCGAAAACTGAGCACACTCGAACTTAGCAGATCCGAGTAGCTGGCTCAGTACTTTTGCGCGCCCTCGGAATTGAAAAAGAGGAAAAACGACATTGTTACGTCGTCGGATCTCGCGAGTTTTGGATTCTATAAGTACCACGTCCAGCGCCATTTCACAGATGGACATAGAAGGGGTAGCACAGTTCTTGGCAGTCTAGTGCAGTTGGGCAGCGTCATAGGTAGAAAAGAAAGAGGAGGGGTTCTTCAAAGTCTCTAGTGACATTAAGGAGAGCTCCAGTATTCCATTGCTAATTGTCATTGCTGAAATAGAAATAATAGGGCTGGCAGGCTCGGTCTTCTAAATCTGCAGTCACATTATACTGTGTTATCAAAATGGATTCACAGCAGTACACAAAAGACCGAAGCTATATTGAGACAGACACAAATATAGGGAAGGGTGCATAAATTAAGGCAAGTCATTCAACAAAACTTCAAATAGTGATGGGGGAAGGGGTTATAGGGGGTAAGGTAGGGGGAGACTCAAGCCCAAGGTTTTATTGAATAAACAGACACATAGGGGGAGAAGGAGAAGAGGGAGACAGAAAATGAATCATCTTCCTCTTCCTCAGGACTGACAATGGTGTTATAGTCTCTTAGCAGGCTGTGGATCAGCCTGCGACAGGCCTGGATGGTCATCTTCTCCTTTTTTAAAATGAGGAGATTCCTGACAAGCCAAATAGCATCCTTAAAGTTTATAAGGTGCCAGGCCTCCTGGATTGCCCCAATGGTGTGAGTCCCAGGAAAAAATACATAAAATACCGAATGGGCACACTGTCCTTAAGTTCATGTTCCAAGGCTTCCAACAGTGCCTGTGCAATGAGGCAGTCCCAAAAAATATGCTGTGCTGTTTCCCTTCTGCAGAAGGGGCAGTGGATATATCAGCACAGGTTCCAAGAGTGCATAAATGTCCTGAGAGGCAGTCATCCCTGGATAGCCATCCATGTAATGTCTTTGTGTCTATTAGAGGCCACATTCTCCCACACGTGTTTTGTTGGTGCAGCAGGGAGCTCTGGAACAGACTCCATAATGTCTTTAGCTCTGATGAGCTTGTGGACAGTTTTTGGCTTCCACAAGTCTGGTTTAAGTCCCTCCAGATGGTGCTCCCTCACAAATCCAGGTGAAACCAAGGTGTAGTCCAGTTGTAAGTGGAGGAGCTGTCCCACTTGTCTCAACCAAGGTCCTCCAAAGAGGCATGAGGAAAAAGCGAGACATGGACTTCCCAGCAGAGCAAATGTTCTTTTCAATAAGAGTTCTGCGGATGCAGTTGCAGACAAAGAAGGCGCGCAGCATGGTGGGGATATCCGGGATCCCTTTCCCACCTTTGAGGGTCTCCTTGTACATGACCGCCCGCTTCACTCTGTCCATGTATTAGCTGTAGAATTACCACAGTTATCCAAGGAACGGGTGGAGTGATCAAATGAACCATAACTGATTTCATGATTCAATCTCAGATTCACTGTACCGGCCATGTGCTCAGGGTGACGGCGATCTCCTCGTCTTCATCTTCCAAAGCTTAGTCTGCAGGGGCCAGTGACACACCCATTTGTTTTCTCAGGTCTCTTAGCTGTTCTTTCAACTTTAAAATGTATCATCCTGCCTCAGGGCCTCCTCTGTATTATTCTTCTGGAGCGCAGTGTATCTCGTGTACAAGCTCTCCTAAATCCGGGATTTCATCTGGTGGTTCACGTTTTAACTTAAGTACGGCCTCCTCAACTGCGTCTATATATTGGTTTAAATCTCTGTTCAATGCAGCGTATTCCAACATGACAGATTCCATGCTGCCCACATGTTCCGTGTCACAGTCTGTCTAAAGCAGATCTATTGCCACTCCAGTTGTAATATCCATTCCTGTGTCTACATAAGTTTGGCAGTTCTTCAGCGATGAGAGGGAGGGAGCCACAGATGAGAAGGAGATTAAAGATGCAGCAGGATCAGACCTGGTTTAATAATGTAGAGTTCATTGACAGCACTGTTAGGCTTAAGGCAGCTAAGCTATTGGTAGCCTTTTTTTGTGGGGGCCCAAACAAACCAAACACTTCAGCCACAAAAGTGGCTCTGCTTGTTGTTTGAGTGCTTGGTTTTTTAAACTGTACATGTCCTTTTCAATATCTTACATAAGGGTGTTTGGGAGGGCCAAAAGACATTTCCATCTTGCACCACTTTTTATTTCTACCACTGCTGTGTGGCAATGTTTCCTAGATGTGCTAGGAACTGCCATGTGTTTGTGCCATTGCTCTGTCACTTACCATCCAGCCAGGTTGCTGCAGTCTTTGTCCGAAAGTGTATGAAAATAAAATTGTGACCTGTGAGATGGTCAAAATTGACTGCAAATGAGTTAAAATTAGTGTTATTGAGGTTACTAATAATATAAGGGAAGAAAAGCATGTGAAATTATGTGATTTTAGCAAAAATAATAGGGATTTTAGAAAAAAATAGGTATCATCATCATTTATTTATATAGCGCCACTAATTCCACAGCGCTGTATAGAGAACACATTCACATCAGTCCCTGCCCCATTGGAGCTTACAGTCTAAATTCCCTAACATACACACATAGACAGACAGAAACATAAACTAGGGTCAATTTTGATAGCAACCAATTAACCTACTAGTATGTTTTTGGTTTGTGGGAGGAAACTGGATCACCCGGAGGAAACCCAGGCAAACACGGGGAGAACAGACAAACTCCACACAGATAAGGCCATGGTCGGGAATCAAACTCATGACCCCAGTGCTGTGAGGCAGAAGTTAACCACTACACCACTGTGCTGATCCAAAACCAAAACAGAAAAGGGTGGTTTTGCCAAAACCAAAACATGAAGTTAATCCAGATCCAAAACCAAAGCCAGAACACGGGCATCAATGAACATCCCTAGTGCTAATATTGTGATTTTCCCAAACATGCAAAAGTTATCTGCATCATTGGCCCCAGCATGGTGTTCACTGCAATAGAATCAGCCTTTTTATAATGACCTTAAAACGATCCTGGGATAACCAGCAATGTTTGTGTATCGAGAGCCGGAAGTTGGGAATCACAGTTTTATGCTGATGCAATGTTTCCTGAAGTAAATATAGCACAAAAAAATCCCTTTAATGTTTACCTGGGTGACTGATTTCCGGCCTCCTGGAATTCAGTGTTTGCAAAGCTGCAAGTTATTTTGTTCACTGATTTTGTTCCTCTGACGTATGTCAGCATTGGCTCTGAGATAGATGAACTACGTGCAAAGCAAACGCTAGTAAAGAAAGATAATTATATCTATGCATTAATGAATCTCAAAATAATACTGTCTTATTCTGCAAGATTTATATGCAAAATACTACTTTAATCTGAACAGCTGAAAAAGTCAGTACTTATTAGGGGTACATCTACTGTGGACAAAAAAATGCAATAACAGCTAATTATATTGTGGAGCAAAACAGATGGGATTTATGCTTTGAGTAAATAGCAGCTTTAAGTACACTAGTGATGGGCAACCTGGTACACTCCGAGGGCCACATGTTCAGCCCTCTAACCTTCAAAAGACCCCTTAATACCCTTATTCTCACTAATAAATTGAAACAGTACTTTTATTCAAATAAATCTGTAGTAACACATCAGCAGGCATTTTAAACAAGTATTACAAGCTATAGCAGACAAATCTGACAATCAAGAGGAAGGAGCTGGGGCCACAGGTGACGGAGTGGAGGGCCAACTCTTGTCCATCACTGCAATTGTCTTCAATGAAAAGAGTACATCATAACTGTGTCGTAACCAAGGGTAACAACAATAAACACTGCCTGGTTATATACATTTATGGCTAAACCACACAAAAGGAAGCTAAAAAGAAATTATGTATGAAAAGTTTTGGAAGGATTGCAATATTTAGGTGACTCTAGTTATGGAGTGGAAGTTTTTATGTATAATGAAGTAAAATAAACTGATAAAAGGCAATTATGACATATTTTAAAGAGTAGTATTATTTGATTAAAGAAGAGCCAGATTTTGATGTGCCATGAGACCAGCTTTATCAATACACTTGAACTGAGTCATGGGTGCATTAAATGGAAGTTCTCCAAAATGTCTATCTCTGAAGACGTGACCTTTAACGGTGGGAATTATGGTGAATTTCTTGGAAACAGCAGGGAGCCCAGATATGGGAACTCAATCATTCTTGCAGTTGACGGGACAGGATTGATCTTGAAAGAAAAAAAATGATTTGGAGTTGTTTTTTAAAGAATGAAACGTATGTTGCTAGACATGTGTGAGCAGTAGCACAGATTTTTAAACAATAATCCTATTTTATCAGTTAAATTACTGTACAATCTGGTAGATTCAGTTGTACACTAGGTATACAACTAGGTATACTGTCCTATAGGTATATAGGACAGGTGTCATTTCACATTGGTGTCATCTTACCAGATAATAAAAATTACTTGTTAGGCCACTTACTATGTCATTTTTGTCATATCAAACTTCTCAGGTTAGACTTAGTGAATGCAGTAAGTGGAAACCTAAGTATACGTAATGAGGAAACCAGAGTACACAGAACAATAAATTGTGTTCATTGCTTGCAGCATCCCTCAGATCACATATCCTGCTACTCACATTTGAAAAAACAGGTACAATTATCTACCGTCATATGTAACAAAATATATTCTTCTCATGTTCAGAAGCACAGTACTATCATATAGTGAGCTGGAATCTGAATATTGGATTTTGTCATGAGCATCTTAGTACAAAAGCTGCTTTTGCACATTGCAACACAACTGTTATCTATGCAATCAAAAATGGTGACAAATTTGGTTGGACAACAGGAAGACAGAGACCGTCTGTAGTTGTAACAAGATAGATACATCTTCTGCAAGACAGAAAAACCAAAATGCTTTTAATATTGAAATCGGTAACAATGGATTTGACTGGGCAGAGTTGAATGTATGCATATAGTAGAGGTGGGAATGCATAGTATTTTCAGAACACACACAGGCTGACTGACACCTGCTCTGATCACATATAAACTTAAGTTTCTGGTATCAAGAGGTAAGGGACAAGTATAGTAGTAGATTGTGTGTACGTGACTGTAATTAATTTAAATATTTGGAGTAACAAATCAACCATAAATGACGCATATACCTTTTGTTCCGTCGCTCCAATGGGCTGCTTAATTGCAATATGATGATGAAACAGGCCATTCAAACATTGTAATTTTGAAAAGTTGCGTTAATGAGGGGGTGAACTATAGAAACAGAGGTAGGTAGTATTCACACGTGACTTTGAACATAACTTTATGCATTTTGTTGGCGTGCACACGTATGTGATTCGCAAGCAAGCTGGAGACACTTGAATTACTCCTCATATCATCATAGTTTCAAACACTGTATGTGATTTAGCAATATTTTGCTCCTATTTTTAAGGAGTTCAAGAATAATAGCTGAGTATTATATTCAGGATACAGAACAAGAGAACTGTCAATCTTCATTGTATTTTGTTAGGTCTTATGCATGAAACCATTTTTAAAGCTTTTAACCAATGTTCCTATAAAACACCCATTGAGGCTGATGTAAGCGAATGAACCTGTTGACATACACACCTTCTTACTAACACTTACGATGCTCCATTAAAGCAAGGAGGCAGTACCAGCTTTTGTATATGACTTAACTTTTCAGCACCAATGATTATGGGCCTAAGGCTTTAAAATCTTGTAAAATGTGGAACTGGCACTTCAAACCTGGGACACACAGTCACTGAGCCTTTCCAGTATAATATAGTATAAGTATAATTTTACAGTGCACTCTGCAGTTGGACATTGAGTTATAATATTTGTAATGACTAAAGATAACACCAATGTATATATTTGAAGTTGTCTGACAGTAAATTAACTCTGACGGTTATTATTCAAAAGTGTGGTATGCTGAACATGTACCTATGTCAATATATTGGCCCCTAATTATTACCCACCGCAAAATATGAAAGATAAGGATTGAACTATCTTTCATTTTATCTCCACAGGAGCCATTCCTAAAAACTGCTATTCATGTGAAGTACAACACTTACTTTACACTGCCTCTTCTCCTTTTGCAATCCTGATTGCAATCTTGCTTCCTGATTTCAATTCCTGTGCGCATGCACCGAAAAAATCAGGCATGCGCACAGTATGCCCGGTATCTTTTATTGTTGTATAGCTGCAGTGCAAACAGCACTTACCAATGAACTTGAGTCATGTAACAAGAAGGATCACATGATCCCTTCACACATGCGCTGTCCAGCTCTGCTCTTCGGAGCAGAGCTGACAGAGATGAAAACTTAACATACGGAAATGTACGCCAGCTTGAGCATTTTCGGAAGTTGTTAAATAGCGTTAGGGAACAGTCCTCATACACTTTTTTGGGGACTGCACTGTAAAACGAACAGCAATGCAAAGCCGCAGATATCGCAATGCGATGTTCATAAATTTAAACTATACTTACGTTTGCGGTGAATCCCTGAAGACGTCCGCTTTCGGGGATTTTACATGGAAAAATTGGTTAATAAATAGGCCCCATTATGGTTTTAAAAAAGGCCTGGTGGTGCAGGATTTTTTTACGTTCATATATAATAGGATAAGCATATGGTCCCATATTATCCCATACATGGGAGCAGTGAGGATTATACATTATTTTGTCATTCCTCTTCTGGCTGTTCTTATTTCTAAATTCAGGTTATAATACCGACTGTCCCTCATCTTCATGACTTATTTGCAATATAAACTTGGGAATCAACTCAGAAATGTACGTGTCTAGGTAAAATAAACTAATTTTTTAAACTGAAAGGCAATGGCAGCAAACTGTTATTGTCCAATGGCCCCTTGTAAGTAAGCTGTGTAACCACATACTGCACATTGTTCTAGGTAAATGAGTATAACAGCAGCAGTGGAAAGATTTGACTTTGATTTTTCCGTCTAGGTGTCCTCCCCCTCAACTCAGGTCTTGTCGTCTCAGCTTATAAATAGAAACAGGAAGCTGTTGGGCATCAGATAGTTAAGTCAGATAACAGATTTTCACAGAAAAAAAGTTCACCAGAGCTAAATATAAACCCAGCTGTGTCTATTTATAACACACTTTTCTGACACCAGATCTGCCTCTAGTTTCTAGCTTGCTACGATTTCCTTGGCCCTTATGAAACTGCAATTACTGCGTGGGAGGAGGAAGGCTGTCAGGTGTCACTTATGTTATCATGTGCTGTGATGGCTTAGCTCAGGCAGGAAGAACAAAGCTAAAAAAAACACAAGTATTCTCTTAATAATTTGCCCTTTGCAGCAACTGAGTCTTATCTGGCCGCCCACGTTCATCTGGCTGCTGACGTGGTGCTCACTTCATTTGCACAGGATATTTTTATATCTTTTGTGTTCTTTTGAGGAACCTACAGAGCAGGCTGCCGTGTAATGATTTATATCTCCGAATAGGCTGCCCTGAAATCTTGTTTCTCTGCCGTTGAAAGAAAGAAAGCTGCCAGTGAAGATACTGTGGAATAGCAGAGCTTGTTCAACAGAGATATGTCTCATTCTATACAACCAACATCATTATAATAATGACATTTTTAAAGGGTGGTGTCATTGGATATATTGTGATCTTTTTTAGTCGAAAGTGGCTTTGGCTTTTTTCAATAGGGTAGATGCATGTGCATGGCTTTCTACAAACTTTATTTTTATTATTATCCTTTATATAGGACAAACATATCATGCAGCAGGTAACAAGAAAATATTAAATCATCCTCATCTGTTCCTGCTCCAGTGGAGCTTACAGTCTAAATTCCCTAACACACACAATACATGCTAATGTCAATTTTGCCACTTAACCTATATTTAAAAAGTGAAGAGAGGTACTCCAGTTGATGTGGTCATCTGTTTCTGAGTATGCATATACAGTACACCGATCAGTCACAACATTAAAACCACCTGTCTAATATGTAGGTCTCCTTCATGTTGCAAAACGGCCCTGACCCATCGAAGCATGGACTCCACAAGACTTCTGAAGGTGTTCTGTTGTATCTGGCACCAAGATGTTAGCAGCAGATCCTTTAAGTCCTGTAAGTTGTCAGGTGGGGCTTCCATGGCTCTGACTTGTTTTTCTAGTACATCACAGAGATGCTGGATCGGAAAGAGATCTGAGGAATTTGGAGGCCAAGTCAACACCTTGAACTCTTTGTCATGTTCCTCAAACCATTCCTGAACAATTTTTGCAGTGTGGCAGGTGCATTATCGTACTGAAAGTGGCCACTGCCATCAGGGAATAACATTGCAATGATGGGCTAGCCTTCGCTACCCACGCACATCAGTGAGCCTTGGCTGCCAATGATCCTGTTGCTGGTTCACAGGTTGTCCTTCCATGGACCAATTTTGGTAAGTATTAATCACTGCATACCGGGAACACCCCACAAGACCATGTCACCTAAGAGTGTGTGTGATGATTTCGGAGGAGATAGTGACCTGTCCACTTTTATCTTTATGTAAGTGAGGACAGTGCTGCATGTGACAAAGGAAGTGTTTCATGTGGGGAAGGGAATATAGACAAGCAGGAAATCACACACTGAGCGTTAAGCAAACTTGCCCACTATCCCGGAATGTCCAGGAGACTCCCGAATTCCAGGTAGGGTCTCCCAGACTCCCAGGAGAGCAGGCAATTCTCCCGCGTCCTGCCTACTTCCTGGTGAAGTGGGCAGGATGGGAGCCTCAATGATACGATTCATGGTGAATCATCTAATTTTGGTCCAGTCCCCTGCGACAAATGGCATTTCGTCACAGGGCAGAGCCAAAATGAAATGCCTTGACCCATCCCCTCCCGCACTCCCAAAACATCTCTTCTCCTGGACGACAAAAAATCAATGTTGGCAAGTATGAGGTTAAGCTGGGTACACACTACAGGTTTTTTCCCACTCTATTATTGTGCCAATCAGACAATAAACGACTGTTAGGTCCGATATCCCATTTGTGAGTACCCTCCCACGATCATGTTTTATTGTACCAAAGCACATGGTACCGCTGATTAGATTTTATAAACTGACTAAAATCACTATGAACAATGGAAACAATGTCGTACCAATTCTGAAGCGTGTATGCACTTATGACCAGTAGTGTAGGCAGATCTCTATAGAGTTTACAGCAGATGGTTATGACAGATGAAGAGCACAGATCTGAAGGTAAATTATGTAAAATTGTGTAAGTGTACGTATGAATCGGCATGTTGATAAAATTGTTAAACATATTGCATCGGGAGACACTTTCTTTAGTGTTTACAAAGCTTTAGATATTGGAAGGAGCAGTGGCATGGTGTAGTGATATCACGCTGCTGTCACACTGGTGAAGGAATTTGTGTTGTAAAACACACGTCTATAAGAAATGAAGTTCATATTGCCAAATTATTTATATGACCAAAGTCAGTTTTATGACATATTTAGAAAAGTTACTTTAGTTGCATTTTCAACCATAAATAGATACAAATATAAAGGTAAACCAATACCATATCTTTTTCAGTTTATTAACTGCCATTTCTGAAGGAGGAAACTACTGCACTTAATTACCTGTTTACTTAGGTGGAAAAACTAAGGTTTGCTACATTTGAGTAACAAAGTGAAAGCAATCAGCCATCTAACATCCGTTGTGCCTAATTTAGTGCAGGTTTCATAACTAAAGTGAGGCATACAGTACTTAACAGTGGAAGATGGAAATTAAAACTATTTTCTATAAATGAAGAAGCTGTATTGTAGCTTCCTTAGATACTAAGCAACCAGATCTGTAAATTTTAATAATGTGTATGGGAAACAAGCCTAGGCTGAGAACTAATCTGAGACCTATCTAAATATCATGTCATGAAGGTAACAATGTAAGCCAACACTCATGATATAACAACTTATCGATTCAGGAGGAACCATGTTAGCAATGCGATATGAGGTATGAACTGAAGATATGAGGTCCCTAGTGATTCTTAAGCCACATTCTTAGGAATATTGGTTCAGCTCACAAAATGACTGCCTCGACTGTGTGTAGGCTACAGGTACACTTTAATATTGAATGTGAAGTATCAAATACTATAGTCTGAGTTTGATTTTATACATGTTTGCAAAGTCATTGAAAGTAGCCGTTTCAAGAAATAATTGTCATTTTTTGTGATATGTGTTAGGAGTGCACTTTGTACATTTGCCACAGTCATCTAATAAATGGGGTTTTTTTCCTTCAATTTGAACAATTGCTGGTTAACAATGTAGAATATTCTCCAGGCTGCCTTAATTCACATCAATAGAGGCCCCAACATGAAAAATTAGGGCATTTAATGGTGCTCAGCTTGCAAGCCCCTGTTTGTTGGTTTGTCTTTGTACTTTTGATTGCTGTAGTCAGGTTAAATTACTGGGTGCTCACTAAAGTATTATGGTTACAAGGAGATTTATTTGCTGAAAAGTAAATCCCAGTTGTTTCACAGTATGGAGAACCATAAAGTCTCATGTGGCTTTATGCCTACTTAACACCAAAGAGATCAGCATTGTCACCTCACACTTCATTTTTTCTGGAATGCTGCAAATCCATATATAGCTGGCATAGCCCAGTCATTTCATCTTACTACAGCATTCAAATGTACAAAGATATCATAGGGTCCTGTTTATGACTGTGATCTGCCATAAAACCAGAGAAAACAGCTGTTTTCTCTGGAGAATGGCCACTGCACAATTTATGAACAGGTTATCGCAAAGATTTCTCCTGCTTAAACCGACTTTTTGTGGGTTACTGGTCCCCATAAACTCTATGGGGACCCTATGGGGACTGCAATGTTAGTAATTTACTAAGCAGTCCCTGAGTAGCACGTCATAGTAAATAATAGCGGTGTTTCAATATGCAGCGATGCATATTTCTTGATGCTGCTATACTTTAATAAATGGACCCCTTATTCTGCATATGTACAAAGCTGTGGTTCTTAGTGGTGTCTGCACACAAGCCATATTTTACATCCCAGTTGTAAAGCGCTATAGAATGTTAATAATAACTTCTGTTTCAGCATAGATGGTGCAGTCATAACCATTGAGCCAATAATTAACACATAGTTGCCTACTCTCCCGAAATACCCGGGAGACTCCCAAATTTCTGGGAGTCCAGTAGAGCAGGGCAACCTCCTGGATCCTGGCCAGTTCGGTAAGTTAAAAGGAGGGGGTAAGGTTTAGCGTCATGATTTACGTGTTATTGTGGCCCCACCCCCTGCTGGTTTAGGCCAAAATTAGCGATGACAGTTTAGAGGGTGGGGCCAATGACACGATTTTTCCGAGCCCCGCCTCCACATGCCCACCTGCCCCCGGACCTCCTGGAAAACCAATTTCCAAAGTTGGCAAGTAAGCATTAACAACTTGTGCTTAAGCAAAAGTATCCCAAAAGCCTGGCTTGTGTGAGCCACTGGGATCTGAAATTGTGAACCTTCAACACAATGGTACAGGTAGAGTGCAGCATCTATTTCATTCAGTATTCTGTGTAGGTTAACTATTAAAGCACATATTCCATTAGGAACATTTCTGATACATTATTTGTCTTAATCATTGTTGTACCTATTGTATACTTTCATTAGCACCTTTATCATAGAGTTTTGGCGAATATGAAGAAGTATGCCCAAATTTACTTGGTCTAGAATAGAGGACATCTATACCAACATACAGGATGGCTACATATTGGTCATCTTATACATTGGCTACAGTTGTTATCTTGTTTCCTTATAACTGAAATCTAAACAAAGGTGTAAGACCTTATGCGCTGCACTGTGTACTCTCTGAAGTCTAAGTATAAACATCTTAATTAAAATTAACTTAGCCATCTTTTAACTTATGCTTTGGTAAAACTTTTATACAAACCTGATCATTAAGTCCAGATTGAATATTATATAGGACATTAGTCTGTCATCCAGAGTGTGGATCATAGTGCTGCAGCGTTCCAATAGGATTCCAATAGCAAGCACATAAAAGTACACGTGGTAAATGGAAAAGTTATTAATTAATGATGGTTCGTAATAATTAACATAGTTTACCAGACATGGACTTGTAACTAATAGAGTTGAATCAAGTAGGAATAATTCCTTGTCCACGTGAACACAATGGGAACTTTTGCCAGCGCAGTTCAATGTGCTTTGTATCTTGGCATCCCACACATACAATTAACTTGTTCAATAAGAGACTAGCCAGGGTCGGGCCAATAGCTTTTGCCAACAAAGGAGGTGTTTAAAGAGATGAATTTGGCACCATGTAACACTTTTATAGCCATCCTGTGGAAATAAGTCTGTGTTTAGTTTGACTCTGGGAATGCGCCTTGCTTTTCGGGAAACATTTTCCATCCACTTTTAGTTTATATATGATATTGAAGCATGAGATGGGAACATCACTTGCCAGTTCTAAATAGTTATATGTAAATTAGTTGAAATACATTTCATAGTGCATGTATTTTTGTTAAGCCTCATCCAGCTCCAACATTGTATAATGCATTTCATATTTTTAATCTGAGGTAAATTTTCTCCAGAAACCGATGTTAATTTAGGCTGCCTAATTGTCCTACCTCTCTCTTGGGAGATGGGAAAGTGAGATAGAAATAGAAGAGGTGGATGGGGCCTGATGACACAAATTGCATCATCAAGTGGGCAGGGCAATTATGTTATCAAGTCCCACCCACCTTATTAAACTAGTGGGTGGGGCTTGATAAACTGTCCCTGCCCACTCCTGCAGTAGATAAGCACTCTCTGCTCTCTCAGGAGTCTGGAAGGCCTCCCCCTAATTTGGAAGTCTTCATATCATTCCAAGAGTGTAGGCAACTATTAATTAAATGGAATCTGATTATGCTAGACAGATTGTATAACATGTCTCCCCATATCCATTGAAGGCTCCAGATTTTGCAAGTGGTTTTGAATTTTTTCTCAGAAATCAGATTGCTGATGCTTTTGGATCAGTGGCTATAGGTTTTATATAGGTACACAGTTATGATATGAAACTGAACTGGGGAATCTGTGAAACCTGAATATTAATAGATAATTGAGCATCATCATCATCATCATTTATTTATATAGCGCCACTAATTCCGCTGCGCTGTACAGAGAACTCATTCACATCAGTCCCTGCCCCATTGGAGCTTACAGTCTAAATTCCCTAATATAGAGACACTCACACACCGACACAGACAGACAGAGACTAGGGTCAATTTTGATAGCAGTCAATTAACCTACTAGTATGTTTTTGGAGTGTGGGAGGAAACCGGAGCACCTGGAGGAAACCCAAGCAAACACAGGGAGAACATACAAACTCCACACAGATAAGGCCATGGTCGGGAATCAAACTCATGACCCCATTGCTGTGAGGCAGAAGGGCTAACCACGATATGTTAACCATGCATGATACACCAGGTTCGATAGAACTGATTAATAATATTAGACGCCCAATGCTTTTTAGAATGAACAACTTTCATATGTCTTGCGACTTCTGCGTTTGCTTAAAAGTTTAAGTATTGATCCCTCCCTGGCTGCCCTAGATAAACATTTATGTACGCCTGCCCAGACGTTTGCCAGCGAATGCTCATACTGATTATACAGAGTACAGCGATGGTTTCTTGTAATGTGCATGCCCTGGCAAATATGTTCACATGCACTTTACAGATAATACAGACTGAACTTTTCCCTGCGAAACCCCATCCTGTATTGCAGAGGAGGTGGATTTTCACGTACCATCGGGGGATGGTAAGGCTGGTGGATAGTAAATTGTGGCAGTAGAACATTATGTATCGCTGTGGTATTTGGTGATACAGAATGTTACTTGCAGCAAATCACTGCCATGGGACACATGATAGTTGTTGTTATTACCAGATTGTTCAATCTTAATGATGTTCCATTTGCTAATTAGCTCTGGAGGTAACAGTGTATTTTACCTGGCTGGAGGGTAACAAACCTCTGTTTGAATGGACACAGTAAAGGTTATTTGCTAACATTGCTCAAAGGTGCAAATTGGTATTAAAACAAATAACCAATTAGCTCTTATCTGACTAATGTAAGTCATATAATAAACACAGATATCTGATTGGTTGCTATGGGTTTAATGCAGATTTGCACCATTAGGCATAGGTAGAAAATAAACATTTTCCAAAAAGCAGACAACTTTTTCCTCCCCACATAGGTTATTATGCTCATAGATTACTCACTTCCCTTCAGTATCACTGAGCTACTGAAAAAAGACAAATAACACTTTTGTTTAACATATAATCTTTGATTTTAAACATCACACGGACTTAATGAAATACATATATCCAAGTTATGCTTGATTCACTTCAATTAATTCTTCTTTTAAATTGGGTATTCAGCACTGTCAGCTCTTCAAAGTTGTGAATTACTAGCACAAATGAAAGAGTTCAGAATTGCTTTGTTAAGAAGTTGAAAAATCTTGTAGTTAATTTACACAGTAGAATATGGATGTGTTTTAGATAATGTGAAGGAGTAAATGTGAATCATAATTTATTAACTTGGGAATAGGAAGAAATAAATTCTGGAACTTTAAGCCTAGCAGGCCAACTAGCATTCCTAAGTCTTTGGCTGCTTTATCAAATGGACATGCACAACAATGCAAAGCTTTGTGTACTTAAAAATACTGTATTGCATGTTGTGTTTTCATAATGTAATACCACTTTCAACAGATATATCATAGGCAAACTGTGCCTAGAAACCCCCCTCCAAGCCTGGGGCACTGTATAATTGAGGTGTCTGGACCCTGCCCCCGCTTCACACGGCTCTGCTTAAAAAAAGGGAGAGCTGCGTGCACCTAACAGTAGTGTGCGCAGCATTGCCCATGTATATTATGGGAATAGGAAGAGTTGGAGAGCAGCCAAGCACTGTCTAATATTATAGCCACGCCCCCATGCATGCTGGTCACGCCCACTGGCGGCGTGTTGTGGAAACCCCCCTCTAAAAATCCTGCGTTTGCCCCTGTATATGTATTGCTTTTTATTCTGCCTGTTAATGAATGTTTAATTGATGGGTGGCAGGGACCACCCTGCTTTTTGTTGCAGAGACCATCCTGCTTTTTGCGGGAGAATGAATCTTCATCCTGTGATTTTCATGCAGCAAAGTACAGAGAGTATATACAACATAAAAGTTAATCAAGAGGCTGAAATGATATATGGATAATTTGTATGCATTACTGAATGACAGCTCTGCTGTGAAGGTTTTCATGAAGTAAATATGCTAGATGTATTGATAATGGGGGCAGCATATATATAATTGTATGTTAACTTTATTAACATGTTCCCTTTTAATGCTCCTTCTTACTACTTGCTCTTCACCAATCATTTATTTTTTCCAGTAAAAAAAGTGGTGACAGGGTGTTGTTGTATAAAGAGTGATGAGCATGTTGAATGCACCATCAGTAAATGAAGATATACTATATGCACAGAATGCCAAGTTCAGCAGCCGCTCTAAATAAAGCACTGAGGAGCACATATATTATGTAGAAGCAATACCTTAACTTTACATAGTTTTATTTCATAAAGTGGAATGTTAGATGTATCTATGCAAAATCTATTCCCCACGTAAGTAGTTGCCATTTTATTCAAGCTAAGTAACCAATTAATACATGACAAATTAAAAGCTACATTACCATGGTAATTTTACCTTTTATTATGGTCAGAATAGATGAGCGTATCCCAAATGCAGTCCTCAGGGCTCTCTAACAGGGCAGGTTTTCCAGATCATAAGTGAAATAATTATACCACCTGTGGAACTTTTACAACATGTCAGTCAGTATTGAATACACCTGTGCTAAAGCAAGGAGATATGGAAAACATGCACTGTTAGGGCTCCCTGAGGACTGGATTAGAGAAACCCTGGACTAGAGGAATAGCAGGGACAGTGTTTGGTGTCATTTTTAAATGTAATTGATTAGATTTTTGGCATGTGCTTCAAATCACAGAAAAAAACACATTGTAAGGGATATCTAAGCATTAAAAAGTGAATTTATGTTTTACCTTTTTAAACCTGTATAATCAATCTAAGTTTTACGGTATTTTCCATGAATTGTTATGTGATATTGTTAAGCATCCCTGGGAAAATTTGCATTAGAACCATCTGTCAGACATTACTGTTTTATTTGGATTACAGAGTATAAAGGCCAACATAACATATTTTACTTTCAGTTTATGTGAACTCTGATCAACATTACAAATTGCTGCTGAAGCACAGTTGATTGTGCTCATATTTTAAGATGATTTGAAACGTTCACTTTGTAGTTAGATATGGAAATTGATCACTGCACTGGCACTAGCACCAGGTGTTTCCAGCATGACATCTGGAAGAGGATTTAAATAAAAACATCATTATACGTATTTGGCAGTTGAGTCAAGAAAAGCCAATTGAAGTTCATGAATGGATGGCATAGTGGAAAAGCTTACTCATGTTTCACATACCTGTGAAAAGAAAATGGAAAAGCTGATCAAACACTGTTGTTTTGGAGCAATTTGAGCTTTCAACTTAACATTGACTCAGTTTGTCTCTCTTGAGTTAACAAGGCAGCGTAATAATGAATGATGATTATTGCTAATGGGTTATAGTATTATATAGCCACTTTCCAAATTTGTTTAGCTGACATACAGTGGGCGGTTTGTGTATATATACACATCTGCTTAAAAAAATAATATTAACTAATATTAACAAAGTAATTAATGTATATATGCTTAACTATACTATCCTGCTTGCTGTCTGTTTCTGTTATTTATAGAAAGCAGCCATTGCTTGTTCTGACCACTTCAATAGGGAGTAAATAGTATACAGGAGAAAGACCAGCTCTCCCTTGGAACAATATAGACAGTTAAGAAAAGCGCAAATCTCCTATAGCAAGCAATTTAATGATTGTAAAATACATGCAAAAGATATATACACAATATTAGATAAATATATATTTCTTTATTCAGCTCTCCCTTGGGCCTGGGAGAACTACTTGAACTTCAGGATTCTCTCAGACATCGCGGGAGATTAGGAAAGTATGTATATCACTAATGTATTTGCCGAAATACTGGGGGCCAATCAAAGGATTAAGGCAGGGTCATATTTTTTGATTGTTTGCACCCTGCATTCTCCCATAACTTTTGATTGCCATAAATTTGTTTTTCTTTATTTATTGCAGGTTTTCTTATACTAATAAAGCTAAGTGGCATTGTCTTGCATGTGACCATTACACCCCCACACCAGCTACTCAAACCAAAGCACATGTTTCATTTGCCTTACCATCCAAGACTTCACCTCTCTCTTATGTTCCATGTTTATTGCTCCCTCTGCAGTGTGGCTGCCAGGGGTGTCTCTCTGTCGGGCTGCCAGGGTCCTCAGTGGACCTGCTTGGATTTTCTGTGGCAATGTTAATTTGTTTTGGATTCTGGGTCCCATTGTGCTCTCTGTGTATCTTTGACTGCCAGAGGTTTTTGTTTTCAATGTCCTGCCCATGGGTTCTGTGCAATGTCGCTGAACAAATTGGCACCTCATATAGCATTAAAATTGTTTATTTGGAGACATATTGATTTTTCTGTACTATTGTGCAAGTTGCAGATGGGGGAAAAAATAGCATCTCCGTCCTCAGTTAATTTTATTATCAGATTTTCCACATTAAAAATAGGAAGTGAAGTAATTTTAGCGCATCATGTAATGGACAACATTGCAGTGACCAAAAATATGACGTACTTTTCTTCTTTATTGAAAGCCAATATAAATATGGGCACAAAGTACTTAGAATAATATTTAAGAAGTATTAAATTGTTCATTCCTTTTAGTGCATTAACTTATTGAAAATAAGGTGAAATACCACCACCACAGCTTGCAATGACAAATATTCCAGAACGTCACAGTATCTTGATGGTAGATTGTTATTGAAATGGGTCAAAACCTTACCTTTTAATGCTTTAACAAATGGTAGATTCTTATATTTCTTTATAATTTTTTGTGGGCCTGCTCAAATATATAGATTTTTTCTATCTATTTTTCTTTGATTCAATTAAATTTAAACAGATGAGAATAAGTCACATTAGTTTTTTATTAAAATACTATATTATTTTCAACTTAACATGTAAAAATCAACAGTGTTAAAATATAATGGGCTTTATGTACTAACATAGAGTCTTAACAGTGGAGCAGAGTGGCGTCATATGTGGGATTTGTTTCTTATATAACTCAGAGGTGACGGAGGAGTTTGGCTGACTGAGGAAAGGAGCTGCTGCACATATGCTTCATGATAATGATTAGCCTTACCCATATGTGTTCACGCTATAGCTCTTCTCAGATCCCTCCTGAAGGCACTGTCGCCAGTGGGAAGCTGCTCAAAGCATCCGGTCTTTCCTCCAAATATGTCTCAGTACATAGATCTCATGATTCCAAAATCAATTAAATACTGTTCATGATTTTGAAATAACCATTGAAACATCCAATTTTTATTACACCCCAAAAGTGAGGAAAGAAGACATAAGAAGGAAACGTGGCTAACTGTCTAATTATATAAAACTTGATAACATTATTATATTTTATTGTTGTATACCCTTAATAGTAAATAATCAAATCATGTTGTGCAAAGAAATTAACAAAAAAATTGATTCTTGAATACTGAACACATTAATTTGAGACATGTAGTGCAATCTGGCACCTCCTTAACTGTGGAGAATCACGGTGCAATTAGAGGCAAATGGCACTACAGAGAGATAGGTACTTGATCACACCGTTTGTCTCATAAAGATGTACTGCATTTGTAGTTGCTTCCAAAGCAGTATAAGAATACCAGTACAGTGCATGGTAACCTGATATACAGTTGTTCTTATTTAAGGGATACAGTAGAATGAAGCAAACAATTAGGCTTATCAGGACATTGCTCTCCAAGGCTGGGTATACACTACAGAGACCCCTGATATAATCTTGTTAACGATTTTGCCAAGGACTGTAAGTCCCGATCAGCATGCTGATTCATGTGTACACACTATACAGGTTTTACAAGATTTATCTTCATATCTGTGGTCTTCATCTGTCATAACCATTGGCTGAAAAGATTGTGAATCTGTAAACTCTATGGAGATCTGCCTACACCAGTATTGGGGCAGTTGTGGTAGGGTTTGTAGCCCAACACATACTAAACGTCAGAAGGCCTTCAAACATAATTTTAATGATTTTGTTTTGATACGTGGTTTGCATTTTTAGAGAACTCTAAGCAATAATGAAATTTCTGCATATGATGCATCATAGTCGAGTCATATGAGAACAGGAAGCAACTTTGCAGAATGGGCAAGCAAATTACTCTTTCTACACTGACTTAAATAATGCTTCACTACATTCCTACATATAATCTTTTAAGTATTCACCATATTATAGAATCTCAACCTTTCCGCTCTACGCTTTCTAAATCAGCCTGCGTATCACTGTGAATATTTTGCATCTGAAGGAGATAAGTATGCAAAAACAGCTTTCTAAACAACTAGTCTGCTAAAAAAGGTGTTGAAGTAGTTCTGAAGCAAGTTGAATTTTGTTAGTTTACCACACAGCTCATATACACTTCACTGTTTAGCTCACGTTAATATACAAAAAATACACATGTGATGGCAATATTTGTGTAAACTCCTGTAAACGACATGTGTATAAAGCCAACGTTTTTAAGTGATCATTCCATGTTCATTAGTTAAACTTGTATGTTGTAAGGAATAACACAGACACATCTGTAAATTATTAAGGATATTATTAGTCACATTGGATTTCTCTGCTTCCAGAAGTTTCCACTTCACAATGACAGCACTTACAGTTGACCGGGGAAGCTCTAGCAGGACAGAAATTTGATGAACTGACTTGTTGAGTAGGTGGCCTATGACAGTGCCACGTTGAAAGTCACTGAGCTCTTCAGTACGACCCATTCTACTGCTAATGTTTAACATAGCAGTATGCTTCCTTATATGCACTTGTTAGCATTTGGTGTGACTGAAATAGACAAACACACTAAATAGAAGGGGTGTTCACATACTTCTGGCCATATAGTATATGAGAGCACTAACCATTTTCTGCCCATACATCAGTTTGAATGTTTTTCCCTCTAGACAGATGAGGCCATCCCAGAGCCAGGCAACTATGTTTAACAATGTCCCCAACCAATACATTCTACAACACTGTTTAACAGCCCTTTTAATGCCAGGTATATGAACAGACAGGGTTGAAGGAGTGGGGTTGGGTTTCCCATAAAAGTTGCCGAGTGGTGGCTTACATGCAAGGCAACATCAGCTTCCACCTTGATCCCGAGTTTCTCAACACCAACTTGTGATGAGTGACAGTGCTGTATTGTCGTCTCAAATATCTCCATGTGACTTGTCTCATTTGTTTCTAACCCACATAATAAATAAAGCTCAAAATCGTCTGTAATGGTCAGATCACTGACAAACTATGAATGAATCATAATTTGCCTGTATCTGTTTGAGTGTTTTATAATATCTTATGCTTTTGAGATTATAGTGGAAAACCGCTAGAACTTATTTAGGGTGAGATCTGATGTATTGTAGAATTGTTTGACCTGTGTACTATGAAAATAGGAAAGTAACTAAAAAAATAATGTTTTTAAACCCTTAACGATTACTTCCATCTATCTGCATTTACTGTACCTAACCAGTCTTGCATTGTGCAATTGGGTGTACAAGCTTCATCATTGTTTAGAAACAGCATCTAATACAAAGGTGTTAAGAAATGCAGCAGGTAAAGATGAGTGTAGTAATACAGAGAGTCTTGCAGAGAACAAATAGCTAACTTTCACTGTTCATTTCCTGTGCTTGTTATTCTTGGCAGCTGGGTGCAATGATTTTCATTATGCAAACATGAGGTCTGCCCAAAAACTTACGTGTAAGGGAATTCAAAAGTTTAGTATATTGTCCCATCCTTTTTATGGTCTTAGGGCTTCTTTATTGTTTGAAGTGAAACACATTACGTTTTAATGATAATCGAATGCTTATTCTTTTCTTTTACAGACAACTTCAACACAGCCATGTGTATGAAACTCCTGACGGCAACAGGTACATAACAAAATTGTTTTTCTTGCTTTTGATGATAGTAGATGTAATAATGTATACTGTATTTATATGACACAGGATGTACTATTGAAACTGTACGTAAAAAACCTTTCACTGTGGTTAGTGTAAGAGCTCTACACAACTGCAGTATATTCAACTTGACAGAATACTAAATTTACACTTAACATTTGTGACCAATGATTAAGACCAAAACAACATAAATTGATTGCTGTTTTCTTGAAAAGTCATAAAATAATGACTTAGTAAGTCTTAAGGAGAAATCCACGACTGGTATTTGTTGAGCTAAAAATCTTCAGATGTTCTGAAATACGTTTTTCATTCAGTAACTAAATCCATATATGTGTAAGCATGGCTTTGTCTTCAAAGCAAATACCTGGAATTATTTACTGTAGGAGTATTGGATAGCCAGACAATGTCTGACTACTATCATCTGAGGGAGGGACTCTTACCAGATTCATAACTAACTGTGATTGAACACTATTCCATCACATACTGTAAATTTCCAGAGTCCACTGTATGAGTTCAGGGTATAAATCTTACCTACAGCTCGCTATAAAGACCACTATATAATCTGAATCTGATATAGAGACCTTTTAAGATAAAATATTACTAAGCCTACGATAAAAAGTGTATCCCATATGAAAAGGTTTCTTGTAACATTCACAAATACATATACAGAAGATCAAATGAGAGCTTGAAATGTTTAACAGTATACTTACATTTTCTATGCAGCTGAGTTCAAGCTATTGTTCTCAGTTACCAGACATTTCATACTGACTATAGTGCCCTCTAGTAGACTTAACCACAGGAAACCATGGATCATAAAATAATATCAAATGTTTTCTGTGTAACTTATATTTGTAAATGTTAGTAGTTGTTTTGTTATAGGGGAACCTGTAATTTAGGTTTAGGGCTCTTTTAATAATTGAGTTTGAGTGTGGTTTTCCTAAACAGCATCATAGCGTAATTCTCCAGATATTTAAATTCCTGTTATATAAATCAGAGATGTTTTAACTATGGTAATACCCGGAAATAGGCACAGCCGCCTATGGGAACTTGCACTGAATTGAATTCTGCCCTTAAAGTGTGATGTATAATCGCTTCACATTGAAGGCATTTATTTCTATTACTACAGAGTGGATGGCACGCAAGCTCTTTAATTGTGCAATAGCTCTTGTAAATGGTGGCAGCAGCGTTTTGTACAAGGGCACCAAATTGAAATTCATAATATTTGAGTAGACAACACAGAGCTTTTTAAGATCTCATTATAAGCTGTGAGCTGTAAAAATTTTGTATTTTTCCATATGTTATAAAATTAAGCTTGAGGAATTCAGTAGCTGGAAAAGCTCCTGTGTGACACCAGCCTTAAATAAAATGGCAATAGCTTGCTTTGATATAGATAACAAATATACAGGGTGGTTCATAAGTGTGGAAATACCCTTTTAAAACATAAATTAAATAAAGTTGCATTCAAGATGGCCGCCATGCTGGCCACATACCCTAAAAAGTTTTCCACCATACCCAGACCATATGTGTAGACACTGGATTAATATTTCCTTATTCATTTCCGTTTCAAAAATATGTTTCCAGGCTTATGGACCACCCTGTATGTTCAAACTCATATATGTTTGTGAGTGCCACTATACCTTTGTATTGGATCTATTTTTATTGTAGGCTTATTGTGTTGAGAGCTTTATTTTTTATTTTTTTTACTAATACATTTTTATACACTTTTTGCAACATAATAACAATAAACAAACAAAGGACCAGGAGAGTAGGAAAGTGAGACAACAACAAGAGTAGTCAGCTAAACTTCACAATAAAATATACACCACCATCATCATTAGCAGCAGCAATTATTTATATAGCGCCAGCAAATTCCGTAGTGCTTTACAATTAAGAACAGATATTAATAAAACAATACTGGGTAATACAGAGAGACAGAGAGGTAAAAGGGCCCTGCTCGCAAGCTTACAATCTGTGGGACAGAAAGCACGAATTAAATGTATATGGCTATGACAAAAGCTCAACAGTATACTCACAGATAAGGGGTGGAATGTGACAGCGCTAGATGTTCAGTATAGTAAGTGCTCCAATCAAACCATTTAAGCAAAGGAGAGAAAGCAGAAGACTTGTATTGGAAACCAAGTCATAACTTTTTTTAAGTTTCAATAATCACAGAAATAGGTGTGGGGGTTTGGAGACTTCCAGTACTGGGCAATTGCAGCTCTAGTAGCGATAAGAATATGTCCTACAACATATATATTATGAGGATGGAGCTGTGAAGGGCAATGGTGTAAAAGAGCTACCTCAGGGGAGGGAGTTAATACCACATTCACAACCCGGCTAATTAATTCAAAATTTCAGTTTTATGTCTGTGGGCAGCTCCAGAAAATATGGCTAAGACTCCCAGCATTGCCACAATTCCTCCAACAAAATGTATATTGATTAGGCAGGATTTTATGCAACTTATCAGGTGTCAAATACTTTCTTTGAATACGTTTGACCAACATTTCTGAATGATTGATGCATTTGGACATCTTGAAAACATTTTTAAAAATATGGTCCCAGTCGTTGTCTGCCAAGGAGATTTGGAGATCGGGTTCCCACTTGAGTTGAGTTGTCAGTCTTCTAATGAGGTTATGAAAAAGTTATATATACTATCCTTATGCCCAAGTGGTGATAACCATAGCGTAAGAGAGGGAGGAGGTTTCAGTGTGGGTAGAGAGGAATCCTGAGATTGAATCCAGTGTATTTGTAAATATTTATAAAAATAAATCTTGGATAGGGATATTACACTTTTTTATGGAGTTGGGCAAAATAAATCAGAAGTTTTGTTCTTAGTGATACCTTGGTTATGCCAAAAAGACAGTTGTAAGTTTGGGATCAGATTAGATAAACCAAGAATTGAGAGATGGTAGAGTAAAATCATCAGTTAGCTGCTACATTTTATCCCAGGTAGTAGGCTTTTGTTTTTTATCCACCCATGTAAGATCCTCTAAGGGAAAAGTGTGGGATAGATGTTTTTCACGCACTAGGGACTTGACAGTCATGTTTTATTACATTGATATAATTTGATGTTATATGATATATTCAAGTGTCCATTTCCTCCAACCAAAAGTTTATATTGCAGTATTCTAAATTGTCTGAAGTACATTAGCCAAACAATCATGCAAGGTTGTTGTCTTATAAATGTTGTTCTTCTTATGTATGAGCTTGATGCTTCATTTATGACTTATTTGATCATTGACACATTGTTTTAAATGTCTTCTAGGTTTTACATCTATGCTGTCATTCTCTAGAACTGCACTTTAGTGGCTCCGGAGAACTACCTGAATTTTCCATATCTTGCTCATATCAAGAATTTCATCAAGGCCATACTTGTGAATCTTTTGGACATGCTTGACCCTTTCATTTAATATCCATATACTACTACATGGAAACGTTTATACTGACATAAAGTAGCTGACTTGAAAAGAACTCTGGGAAAAATGGGAGCAAAACTGATTTAACAAGTGAAGTCAGCCACACTCCATGTGTCTGTATAGCATTAAAGTAAGCTAACACTGAAGACCAAGTGAATCAAAATGGACTCTGGAGACACTGTATTAGGGCAAGAATCTACCTCAAGGTGTGGAGAATCGGACAAAGTATCAAGCAGATGGAGACAAGAGAATTCAGCCATTGTCACAATGAGCACTTTTGACAGTCAAGAAGGAGAAAGACAGACGCAAGTTAACCCTGAGCATATTACAAACCCAGCATCAATACAGCATTATAGCTCTTTGAAAGCAGGATCACAAAATGAAACTAACCCGCAGATGCCAGAAAAGCAATTCACACAGAAGCGTCCTGGCTCCTATACTCATCGGCACTCACTTTCTTTTCCCCAACATACTATTCACCAACAAAGGTTAGTGCACAGCATGAAGCCTCACCAGAGTCTTGAAGGACAAGCCTACCCTTATCATAGTCACCTGTCTGTTCCTTCAGATGACTTATTCTTTCGAATGCATGGACACAGTGCATCATTTACCAGAAAAAAAATTTCATTACATGCTTCTTCATATAGCCAATATTCACAGAAGTCTATTGAGCAGCCAGAAGACACCTACAAAAAGGAACAAAAGCCCAAAAAACCTGGCAAATATATATGTCCGTATTGTACACGGGCTTGTGCCAAACCAAGTGTGCTGAAGAAACATATAAGATCTCACACAGGAGAGCGCCCATACCCATGTGTACCGTGTGGTTTCTCCTTCAAAACAAAAAGCAACTTATATAAGCACAGGAAGTCACATGCACACGCCATTAAAGCTGGATTAGTTCCTTTTACAGACTCTGCTGTTTCCAAATTAGATCTAGAGGCATCTTGCATTGATGTAGAAACTGAAATACATTCTGATGGGGAACAGAGCACGGACACTGACGAAGAGACATTGTTGCTAGTTGAAGACTCTGAAAAATTGAGCCCCATTCCACAAATTCCAGTCGATGTGGGTGTCAGAAGTGGGGAACTTTTAGATCCAGGTTTCCACACTTCAGAAGAATCTTTAGGAGTCCCAATAAAAGTGCCAATTCTGATAGTCCCAAAAAGTGGCATTCACTTACCTAGTGAAAGCTCTCATTATGTGGCATCTGATTTAATGCACAACCCATCATTAAGTGGAAAAAGTGATGAACCACATACTGCCAGGCAAAAACTTGCACTAAAACTTACAGAAAAGAAAGGGCATGATTCAGAGAAGTCCTTAAATCTTTTGAGCCCACATAGTAAAGGAAGCACAGATTCGGGTTACTTTTCACGCTCAGAAAGTGCAGAGCAGAATATAAGCCCTCCAAATACTAATGCAACCTCTTATGAAGAAATTATTTTTGGTAAATACTGTAGACTGAGCCCCAGATCTTCACTACAAAGTCAAGAAGCCAATATATCAATTGTTAACTCCAGTATGATTGAGGAACACATATCACAGTTTATGACAAAAAGAGAAGGATTTTTAGATCACAGCAAGTTAAAAAGTATGAAGTCAAGATTATCTGGCATCCATGCTTCTGAATTGCAAAAACCACACCTTATTGCAGAATCTGCTGAAAGTGAATCAAAACTGTACCCAGAAATGCAGCAGGGTCAAACAGCAGTGCTTATAGAAGCTTCTGGGGATACTTCACCACTAATAAGAAGCAATTCAATGCCAACATCTTCTGGGGCAAGTTTAAGCATCCCACCTTCCGTAAGAGGAAGTCACTCATTTGATGAATGTATGACAGGTGCTGATGATGTATTTTATCCAGGTGCAACAGGTATTCCTCATCAAAGACTGCTTAGGAGGCAAGGTGCTTTTGAGTTACCTTTGGTCTTAGAGGGCCACTCTGATTTCGATGCGTATACAAGGATGTCCAAAAATGCAACTGCTGCCTACTGCAGGAAAACAATGCATGAAACAACACTTTCCTCAAAAGAAAAGAAAATTGCTTCTGTGTATGACTACCATGTCTCAGGAGTACATCCTAAAAGGTGGGATGAATATGAAGCTCACAAACAAGGATATAGAGATAGGCAGTATATAAGTGGCATGAAACCAGGAGCTGAATATTTTGTAGATGTTACAGCACCATCACCTCCTCGGTTTGGAACAATGATTGAAAACAGGAAGCGCAGGAAAGAGAAGAGTGTTGGAGATGAGGAAGATGTTTCTATGCCTTGTAGTGCAATGAGCAGCTCAGCAGGCAGTCCTGTCATCTTGGATTTTGATTCAAAATGTCAAAGTCAAGAATCTGCCAGGGTTGGATTTTCTATTGCGGGGCAAGAATATATTTACAGTGGGCCACAAGACCGTTTTGACATTTGTAGATCACATCACCAAATGGACAGTCCTGTACCAGTATTAGATGAATCCTCTTCAGACACTGATAAATTAGTAGACATAATCAATAGGAAACCTCCTGGAAATGTCATATCCGTAATTCAACACACTAACTCTTTGAGCAGACCTAATTCTTTTGAAAGGTCTGAGTCAACGGAACTTCTTGCTAGCCAGACAGACAAAGCCTGCTCACCCTCTGAGACTTGTGACAGTGGAAATACAATGTCTTCTATGAGTCCAGACTGGACTCAGGCACCGGATATTATTGAATCTACAGGCAGGCCTTCTTCATCTCAACACACCCAACAGTCTACATATCACATGCCACCCAAATTGGTTCGCCAACACAATATCACAGTACCTGAGATTCGTGTTACAGAGGAACCCGACAAACCTGAGAAGGAGCCAGAAATTCCCGTTAAAGAGCCCGAAAAAACACCAGAAGAATTTCAATGGCCCCAGAGGAGTGAAACTCTTTCACAACTCCCTGCAGAGAAATTGCCACCAAAAAAGAAACGTCTTCGTTTGGCTGACATGGAGAATTCATCTGGAGAATCCAGCTTTGAGTCAACAGGAACAAGTCTCTCTCGAAGCCCAAGTCAGGAGAGTAATTTATCCCACAGCTCAAGCTTCTCAATGTCTTTTGAGAGAGACGAAACCATCAAATCTATAGTTCCAGTTAAGCAGGATGAAATTGGAAGGCCCCCAGAGTTTTTAACTGTTCCTCCTGGGGCTTATTCCCTTTCTGTACCTAGCCATCACCATCAGAAAGAAATGAGACGCTCTTCCTCTGAGCAGATTCCATGTCCTAGCCTTACTGAAATCCCTGAAATTCGAAGTAAATCTTTTGACTATGGAAACCTAACTCACGCTTCAGTCCCGGGTGCCATCACTACAACTTTGTCTCCAGCCCGAGAACGGAAAAAATGCTTTCTTGTTCGTCAAGCTTCTTTTAGTGGCTTCCCTGAAAATTCCCAGACAGACCAAGAACTTGGAAGTCAAGAACAATCTGATCAAGCATATAGCAGTCGCCGGTCATCACAGATTGCTTGGCAGCATTCTCCTACATCTTCATTGTCAGGTTCCACAAATCTTCCTGACGAACCTGGAAATTTAGTTATTGGCACATCTGCACAGTCTACATGTACCTCATCTCATCATTCACAACAATCCTTTGCTAGCCATGATACATTAAGAAATCCTTTAGGGCCTCAGTCATCTTATATCCCCAAGAGACATTTGCCAGAACAGCAGCATTCATTTCCACATTCTGAGAAAATTTTATATCCACCAGTTCACAATACATTTCAGTTACCTTACACTTCTGTATGCATGGCTCAAATGCCAGCTCATCATCCTCTTTTGTGGCCATCCTGTATAGATCCTTTGCAAAGACATTTCCAGCATCATTTGCAAAATACATATTTTAAGCCATCTAACAACTCTGAATTGCACTCCTCATATTACCTTGATACTGCTCAAGATTCTATTGCATGCAAGCCTCTTAATTATCTGCATAGCATGGAAAAAGGTTATCAGCCATATTTAGAGTCAACATCTTCATCATCTTCAAAGAAATCTAAAAATATTCTTTCAAAACTCCAGAGAGATCACAGTGGTGGGTCAAGTGACTCCTCATCTGATCAGCAACTTTCTGTCTCTCCAAGCGTTGGTTCTCTTCAGCCTTTGCCAGGTCCTGTAGTCCCAGTTAGAATTCAGACACACGTGCCATCATATGGAAGTGTTATGTACACTAGCATTTCACAAATTCTTGTTACACACTCACAAACTAATAGCCCTTCCATAGTAATTTGCAAAGTGGATGGAAGTACTTCACAAAGGATAATGGCAACAAATGCATCCATGAGAGGTTTGGGATTCAATATTGCCCATATGTTAGCACCTTGTGGTGAACTGGAACAATATCCTCTATGGAAAGTGCCACAGACATTGCCGCTGGCCTTAGAATCTACAATCCCATTGTGCTTGGTGTCTAGCTCTGACAGTGCATCTACATTTGGAGGTGGAAAACGCATGCTTTCACCTGCAAGTAGTTTAGAACTTTTTATGGAAACAAAGCAGCAAAAAAGAGTGAAGGAGGAAAAGATGTATGGACAAATTGTTAAAGAACTAAGTGCAGTAGACCTTACTAATTCTGACATAAAAAAGGTCTTGTCACGAACCTCAAAACCTCAGTTGGTGAGGCAAGGTCGCACCACAGAGCAAAAAGACAGTCCTACTTCGGTTCCACAAGATCCATCACCTTCATTGTCAAATTCACCACTCAGCACATCATCTTGTGTGGAAACAACGTCTGAGTCTAAGTCCAGTGATGCTCCAGAGGGACGAATGTCGCCAGATGAGTTTTATAATGAGGATACTGCTTCAGATATGAGCTTAAGCCCACAGAGGACATCAAGTGAAATTTTTGAGGATGAGCCACTTACAGACAAAAACCTGCCTGTAGGAATTTTAATGCAGGTGTCAGAAAGATCCTCTGCAAATAAGGAGGCTTCAAATATATTAATAAAAGATGGATCAGAAGTCCAACAAACCCTTCAATTTCCCAGTCTACGGACTACAACCACTGTTAGCTGGTGTTTCCTCAATTATGCCAAGCCCAGCCACATAGAACAGGAATCGTTAAAGTCATCTGTTTATGCTGCATGGTGTATTAGTTCTTGCAATCCCAACCCTGCAGGGCTCAGTACAAGAACATCGTTAGCCCTTCTGAAATCCAAGCAAAAGAATGCGGTAGAAATTTACACCATGGCTGCTATGCATAGACCTGGAGCTGGCAAACTAACTTCTTCAAGTGTATGGAAACTGCAATTTGCACAGGTAATACAATAGTTCAATAGTATTTGTGTGGCTTTTCAAATATGGTAAGGTACCTAGCTACAAAATCGAATAACACATTAATTATGTGCCAATTTATGCTCGTTAAACAATAATAGTTAATACAATGGGCCTGATTCATCAAGGTACATATCTGACGATTTTGAGTGTATTCTACACAAAATCATTCTATGCATGCCCAAAACGGCAGAAATGTCTGTGAATGTAGTCCTGTTCGGTGCGTTTACGAGTGCAAATGACACTAACTACAGCCTACAATTTCAGGGAGTGAACTGGGTGGGGAAAGGGCGTTTTGCCATAGTGAATTTACAGTAGAGGCATGGCAAACACAAGGGCTCGCAGCCACGTCCGATTAAAACTTTGAGCGTCTCAAAGTCACTTGTTTTTCTGCTGTATCTCTTGCTCCAGGTACAGGGCTAGTCTAAGTCCCGATCAGTAGTGATGACAGTAGACATTAACAACAGTCTAATAAATGTATTTCATGAAAGAGGAAAAAAATAACAAAAAAATACTTTTTTTTAATGTTTATTATTATCAGGTAACGATCAAGATTTTTTTTATTGTTCTGTGTATTCTTTTGCAAATTTATAATCTACATAGGTATCCTGCTGCATCCGGTTTAGTAGAGCACAGCAGAACTGCCCCCGATTTCATAAGCACACGTATCTTGATATCCGTGCCTTACTGAATTCGGATGGACACAAAGCTTAAATACGTGCGTATAATTCTGAACGCAGGTTGCACTCAGAAATATGTGCCTTGATGAATCGGGCCCAATGTGTTTTGAAAATTGTATCTTTTTTCCTATTCTCTCAATCATTAATAATGGAATTGTTGATGACCAATACCAAAACATGTAAGCAGAATTCAGATAATTGGCATTGCTTAGGGACACTGTTAAAACAAATGTCTTATTACCAGTAACATACTCTACTACATAGTAAACACATGTTTTATATTACACAAGTGTTTCATGGCCTTTGTATTTCTACTTTCATATATTTAGTTTAGTACTCTTGTTACTGAAGCATAAAGGGATTTGGCAGGTTTTTGGAAGCAGGAAAGGGTCTTCACTTTAGCTAATGCTTCCAATCTATAACCATTCCATTTTGTAAAGCATAGTGATTACTTATGGTTCGGGTATGGACGTAAGACAGAAGTGACATAAATAAAAGTATCAAGGACTCTATGTACCATACCTTTAATGCAAAATAAATATTTTTATTTCAATTTATACATCTTATATTTGTGTGCTAAAGAAATGTTACTGTAGTGTATAATGTTTCAGTCCCATTCTAAGATCTTCCTAAAGGCCCTAGAACAGGACCGAAACATCAGAGGCATACATTACAATAACATGTTACATTCCATACTTACATGCATGTTAACTGATTTCAAATAATTCACCTAACAACCAATGGCATCTGGACTAGAATAAGTTAATATATTTGTTTATTCACTATGTCTGGTTTTTGCATCTTGTTTTTTATGTATCATATAAAGTGTTATGGATCACTGATTTCTGTATATATCATGTACGGTGCTGCAGACCTTTTGTAGCGCATTATAAATAAAAGAATAATAATGATAAGAAGAAATAGTAATAGTAATGTGCAGCATGCCAGGAGCTTTTCTGAGTTGACATCCTATACTCTTTTTTTTTTTATTTTGGTATTGCATATTTATCTTATAAATATTTTGTTTTGGTGTAATACAATTCGGTTGTATAATTATAGTTTGAGTCATTATTCACTAGGGGTGCCAAATTTTCAAGAGAAAAAAACAAAACAAAAAATCAAGCCTGGCTTCGCTGGGAAAAATGTTAATATTTTTTATTCTAGTCAAGCAAAGTTATATTATATTTTTCTGGGACAGATATAGCTTTTTTGGGAGCATGCTAGAATATATATATAGTAATGGTATTCATAATATCCAGAAAAGTGTGGGAAAAACACTTTTGAAGTTTACTTTCATGAACATACAGAGATTCCATTCTTTTATTCCAAAGCTTAATTATTTAATTTTCTAGAATTCGATATACTTTTTATATGATATTTGATTTAGGTTATATTTTCATCTTTTTGTTTTAATTGAATTTAATTTTCTATCCGCCTGACCATCCGACTACTATTAGATCCAATTTGCTTTGATCTTTTAGTATAGGATGGCAGTGGAGACTTAATTAAGTTCTCTACTTCCTTTCCCTAACCTGTCTAACATTGACGTGATATCCCAGTGACATCAGCTTGTGACATCACGGGCCGTGTGTTCCCTATTAGAGGCACATTTTGCATGCAATGTTTATCTATTGTGGAATCAGAAATAGTAATATGGTACCTGGACCCAAGACTATTGTGTCATGAAAAAGTAAATTTGACTTATTGCTTTATAAATAATAATATACTCTATACTGTAGTCCATACAGATGACACAGCACATTTGGGTATAAAAGCACCAGGCTTTCTGCTTTGTGTGTTCTCACATAGTCTCAGAACACTTCTTTGACTTTTAATAGACTTAAAATTTACATTGGGGGTTAATGTATCCCATATATAATAAAGGAAGTCATTATAACTTGACATCCTGTTTCTTAGTACTGGTAGCGTCTTCAGCCTGTGGTCCAGCCACAACCATGACCAGAGAGGCAGAGAAACCTTTTAAATGATCCTTTACCTTTAGGAGGGTCAGCAAATCATCTTCACTGTACAGCATACTTACTAACTTTCTTCAGCTCTCTTCAGGGAGCCTGCCGTTGGAGGTGGGCGTGAGGGGGCGGGGTGCCAAAATTGTGTCATTTTTGGACCCGCCCCCTGTGAAGTAATGATGCAAACGCGTCATTTGACAGCGGGGCCAAATGCCGCGATTCATCGGGAATCGCGGCGTTTCATCGGGAATCGCTGCGTTTGGGACCTAATTCTGCCCACTTCACTAGGAAGTGGGCACTTCCTAGTGAAGTGGGCAGAATTCGGGAGATTGCCACACTCGTCTGGGAGACTCTCGCAAAATGGAGGAGTCTCCCGGACATTCCGGAAGAGTTGGCAAGTATGCTGTACAGTAGGAGCTTTCTGATATCAGATATTTTTTTTATATTGTCATTGATATGCATTATATAGATATTATTTACACAACTCCAGAATATAATATATGTGCAAACAGTGAGTTGTGATTATTTGTTTCCAAGAATACACCAGTTACCTGAAGAAAATCTTTGTTTTAGCAACAAAATTGAATTTCCTATTAACAAAATCTCAAGTCACAAATTGAAGGGCTTTGCACATACTGTACTGCATAGTTCAACACAAGCTAGTTCTCAAGAATGCATTTTTTTCTGTAAATGTAAAGTCCTTCTCCCTCCAGGGGCCGATGACCACATGTGTTGTTCGCCATTAATTTAGCTCATCAGATGTTACAGGTTCACTGAGCAGTTCTGTATGGCACTGAATGCTGAGAGAGTTAAAGGAGATGAATCTAATTAGTTTAGAGAGCATACAACAACTTTCCTGTTATTTATTTTTATGACTTAGATGAAACCTGAGCCGTCCCTCCTGGTTAGCAGTAAACTTGAAAAGAAGACCGCTGGAAATAGCAAAGAAAGGACAAAGGGAGAAAGTCATGGAGAGAAAGATATTTCAGCTAAACAAACAGAACCAATACGAATTAAAATATTTGAAGGAGGGTAAGATAACAATCATTTATTTACTTGTATGTAAAATGACTAGTTGGATGTGTAATTATAATAATACATGTAATGTAGAAATATTGCCATATCTGTGCTGCAGTAGGAACAAATGTTGTATTAAGAGATGTTATCTATTACAATACATTTGTTAATTGCAAGTTGGTTCATTATGAAAGGACACATTTACTTATATATGTATATATATATATATATATATAATAATCAGGCAACCAACATCCTCTAGTAAACCTGTACCAATTCAGAAGCTCTGGTTGAAAACTGCTTTGGTCTTCCATAATAGATCAGATCTATTATGTGGTTGTGCAACGTCTAAGAACTAAATGGCTACTTACTTTTTTCAGCCTTATAGTATATCTGAACTAGTTGTCTGTGGAATTTTATAATTACTGTATTTTGCATAATATAATGTTTCATGATAACATGAAACTTATTTTCTTAGTTTACTGTATATGTTGAAATAGTCGTTTGTTTTTCTCATTTGCCATAAATAACGAAAGGCTTTTCTTAGTATATTCATTTCATTTCTCATTACATTATATTTTAAGTTTGTAGGGGAATCATATGGATTGGGTTTCTGGCCTACTGTTTAATGTAATATTTATTATATGCTAGCTTGTGACACCTTTAGAATTACCTGTATATCTGTATTGAATTGATTAAGTATGATCAGATCATCACTAAAAGTCTTAATAGTTTCTGATTAGTGATTCAGATTAAAACATATAACACAAATTATCTCTTTTGTATGCCTTTATTGAATACACAGTGCTAGAATTTAATGTCTTTATTGGAAAAATGAATTGACCCTCAAGGGTAATTAGTATTGTTAAACTATGTACTAAGATATTTGTACATCCAACATGGTACTTTATAGTGAACAAAGCTGAAGCAGACCTCAAAATAGTGATTATCATCATCAATGTTTAATTATAAAGTACCAGATAATACGGAAAACTGTACAGCAAGGGTACATCAATACAAATCAAATACATACAGTAATATTACATAAATACAATAATACATTAACCAGATAGTACCTATGTGCAAATTAACATAAAAACAAATACAACAGTACACTTAGCTAACATAGTCAATTGTACGGTACAGCATACCATATACAGCGTACACTGTAACAAGGACATACAGACAGGGCCAACAGAAAGTGGACAAATAGTAGAGAACACCCTGCCTGTGAGAGCTTACATTCTAGAGGGAGAGGAGAGACAGAAGGAGTAGACAGGGCAGACAGGCAAGAGAGGGAGCAGATGGCAAACTGGAGGTCTATGACGTGAGAGGGTAGACAAGCATGAAGAGGTTGGTTTCCGGGAGCATTTGAAGTATTTAAGAATTGGGTATAGTCTTGTAGGGTGAGATAGGGAATTCCAGTGATGTGGGGGGGGAGCTCGGGAGAAGTCTTGGACCCTAGGGTGGAATGATTTTATAAGCTGAGAGGAGAGGCGTAGGTCACATCACTTCGAGTAGCTCTTTGACTATATTTGCTGCACTTTAAGAAATGCGGGACTACCTAAAATAAAAAGAAGCTGCATTCAGGGTCCGTCCATGCTTTTGGCAAAGGAACAAAGATTTCAATGGGAACAAAATATTCATGTCCTGCCCAAAAGAGACTGTGAGGATTCTTCGAAACACTAACAATTCCTTTCTATTTGTATGAATTCAGAGATTCATTGTTCAATGAGAAAATTATTTTATTTCTGGAGGAATGATAACATCATGATGTAGTACCTTCAATATAATTAATGTATAATTGAGAATGCACGTACAATTTTACAAATATCAAACCATGTTGTGAATCAACTTTCCTGTTATTTGTGAAACGTGTAGAAGTGGTCTGCATTCATACAAACAGAAAGGCACTTTGAATACCCCAGTTGGGTGAGTATAATTTCACATTGTAAGTATGTATAATTAATACCACAGACAACACTATGTACTTTGAATTTTTTTATTTGAGCACAACATCTCTAAATGGTCAGTGTGGTCCATCAAAGACCATAACTTTACAATTATTAAAGCTATCCTATTAACTATCTAAGGTGAATACTTTTCCACAATGTCCACAGAGAGTACACTATTGTGTTTTATTTTTATTATATTTTTTTTAGTGACAACACACTCACTTTTTCTCTTTTGGTGTCCTCTGCCCTTGATTTCTTCTGAAATTTTGGATTAAAATGTATTGCTATCTTTGACATAATGATTTCAGAGAGTGACACCGCTGTTTGTACTGTATCCACACCACATGACTGAAAATGATGATTGCAAAAGGGATAACTTTAGAAAAAGCAGCAGTAAAATGCTGCAGTTTAAAGCTGTGAAAATGACTGCTTTTTAAATGTACGGTCTGGTAAACATACCTCTGTTTGATAATGCAGCTGTTTTGATCCAATTTTGATTTGCCTCTATGCTGACAAAGAAGAGCAAACAGGTGTTAAAATGATCTCGATAACGCTCTTGAATAAGCAGTGATACTTTACTAACACAAATTGCAAATTCCTTCATTTCAATTTGCAAAAGATGCTGTGTGATGACTACAAGTTAAGGCTCCATCTGGAACTGTGCAGTTTTCTCAAGAAAAGCAGCTCTTGTCTCACAGTTACTGTCCCTTGAAATGTCACTTCCTTTTACTCACAATGTCATCTTCAAGTGTGAAGAAAACAAATCTAGCTCCTGCAGTGATTGTTAGGTTTATTTCATATTAAAACATTTTTGGTTTAGTTAACTATTGCATCTCAGCATTCACTTATAGCCACCCAAAACTGAAATCGTCTACACACATCTAAACAAAACCCACATATTGACAGATAGAAGACAAAAGAAGGATTATCTACAAATACTCTTCCAGGCAGAAAGAAGTTGGCTGCACATGCATAGATATGATGTGATTGCTGAATAGTTTTTGGTTATCAAATTTAGCACACACAGCAGAAAGTGTTATTCACCTATAGAAAAAAATCTCTACTGCGCACAATGATTTGCATGTGGCATATTATATATAATCTATTTGAATTCAGCTAGTAAAAAGAAAACTCACGTATCCATCCTATCATTTTTTGACAATGGAGAGCCAACATTTTCCAGCCTGGCTGATCAATTTGAATATCCAGATTTTATCATTTTCACACACAATTTTTAACAGTCCATTCTAACAATAACATTACTGCATGTTCTTTAGGGTGGGGTACGCGATAGTGAAGAAGAGATTTCCGACATTACTAACTGCTACAAAACAATGCTGATTGTTTTATTTTAGACAAGTAGGATATAAAGACTTACTGAAAAAGTGACACAGAGTAATTCCGTCAACCCTGCTATTAACCCCGACTGTAGAACATGCTGGCACTCAGAGTGACGTCATTTCAACTAGCGACAGTTACATTTAAACGTAGCTTACGCTGTCCTTTTAATTCTATGGTATATGGACAGTTTTTGAAATACAGCAACAGAATAATATGAATTTATTTGTGACAGTATTGATAAACGAATTCTTGCGGGAAATAATTGAATACACTCTATAAATAGGGTTTTAGGGCATGAAGTAAAAATCTGTTTTCCACTAGAGAACTTCTGCTTCTTGAGCTTTAGGAGAAAGAAGGTATTTGTGGGGATTGGTGATTTCTACAGTAATTCACTGACTTGGTAGCTGTTTCCATTCACACCTTTCATGTTTACCTTAAAGATATGTATTTTATTATTATTCACATAACAACATGTGCATGTGAATGAATAAAGCAGTTTTATATCTGCTTCCAAACTAAAAATGGAACTGTGTCCTGAAGCATGAATATATAGGCTCAAAGTTGTATGGTTATGTTGTTGCGTGATTGGAATGAATGACTTCTTATGTAATTTGCATCCATTTTGCAGTGTTAAATCACTCTGCTGTCTTTTAATAATGGCAATTTTTGTGCATGTGTTGGTTTTTCATTAACCAAACAAAAAAAAAACAGAGGACGTTACTTTTGCTTTCTCTGTAGTGAATTCACAACAATTGGAATAGGTACCAGTCCCCTAAACATAGCAGCCAATTACCATGCTAGAGGCTAGCCTGTATGAACAAATTGCTGGATTACCATGAAATCACTAGCTAATTTATTTATTTACCATGGTAATCCTATACCATTTTCCATAAAAAGGAATGAGAGTGCGGCTGTCTGCTGTTGTTTATTACTTTGGATTAAGAGACTTCTTATTATAAGGACCTTATGAGCCCCTCTTATTCAGTTGAAATTGTGACTCCTATTCTGTTACTACTGTAGTTATCATTATGCAGGGCAGACGTGTGCCTATCCGTGGCATCAGTACCCAGTCTGATGAATTTTAAGTTTATATATCGATTTAAAAAGATACTAAATTTCTACCAATGCATATTTTTTACATTATTACTATTATCCTTTATTTATAAAGCGTATTACATATTACATAACGCTGTACATTGACGAGATCATAGCATTAGGGAAAAAAATAACAACATAATATATATACATTGCAACATTTAGTTCTACTATAAAGCATCACACCGGGGGTAAATGTATCATGCTGCAAGTTTCCGGCGGGTTTGAAAAGTGAAATCTGAATGGTTGCTATAGGCAACATCTCCACTTTTCAAACCCACCTGAAAATCAGAGCTTGATACATTTACCCCTATGACTCGTTTGCTAGCATTTAATTTAAAGAAAAGACTGTTTTGGAATACATTTTAGTTATTGAGTTACTAGAATGTTTGCATCATTAAGCAAATTACCTTGCCTCTTTATACATGTAATCATATCATTGTATTTTTTTCTGTATATTAAAGTGTGCAAACAAAATGATAATTAAATGACAAAACGCACTGATGCTGTTTTCAGTTATATTGTATATTATATTTAGATTGAGCAGACATTAATGAATCATTGTTTGTCAACAGTTTTAAATCCAATGAAGACTATGTATATGTGAGAGGACGAGGTCGTGGAAAGTATATATGTGAAGAATGTGGTATACGCTGTAAGAAGCCAAGCATGCTGAAGAAGCATATCCGCACCCACACGGATGTACGGCCCTATGTGTGCAAACTGTGCAACTTTGCCTTTAAAACAAAAGGTACTTTCTAATCTCTTGAACAGTATGTTGAAGGTACTAGACTTTGCTTAATCAGCAGTGAATACAGTTTAAATGCTTTTGTGTAACAGATGCATATATTACTAGATGTTAGCTGTATGGTCAGTAAACCATTGTTGTAGTGATCTATTTTTACTGTGTGTTTTATGTTCATTTAAGCAGTGTCTTCAATTTTCTGCTTGCACAAAGAGTAATTTCTCACCTTCTGTCATGCTTTCAAGGAAACCAAAACCTTATATTCTTCAAGATTATGTACATATAGTTGTTCAGTCATAGGAGTAAAAAGAATTTAGACAAAATCGAAACAATACGCTTCTAAAGATGGCCATACATGGGCAAATGATGTCGACCAATTGTCAATCAAGCAACCATTCTATTAAATTAAAATCTGATCCATTTGGCCCAGATGGAAAATTGGCCAGCCTGGACTGAGGGAATTTAATGTGATCAAGTCCAATCCTGTTACACAGCCCAATCACTGAGGTACCTGGTATATGGCAGATTTGGCAACAAGGTGCATTGTCAAATCTATCGTATATTTGGTTGTACAGTGATTGAGCCTGCAACAGATCTGAGCGTGTTGGGCCAAGAATCAACAAAGGGAAGCATGTTGATTGACTAAATGGGATTTTTCACCCCCAGTAAATTTTTTAATTATTTTCCTTCTCCTCACTGAGAATTTGAATACCCCTTTCTAATTTGTGAGTGTTGGCTTGATTTTTGATGTCATTCTCTAAAATGCCTTTGTATGTCATTTTAAAGTGCTCCACAGTAGCTCCCACAAAAGAACATACAAAACAATGTCCGCAAAACAGACAAAAATGCAATATATATTTACCTTCCGGGAGTTCATAAGCTTTGGTTAAAACTGACCAAACACTATTATCTGTATTGGTTTTGTAAAGTGTGTCATCATTTATGTAAACCGCTCCAGCAGAATATTACCTATATAGTTCAGGGATTTGAATATGAGACTTCCAGACTCCTTGCATAACATAATTATTATCTGTAGACTACCTATAATGCCAACCTGTCTGCAGCGAAAGTGCTGCATATTCACCAGGCTCCCTGACAGATGTTTCTGATGTTGCAGTGTTGACGTGTACAATGTTTGTAACTGCGCTGATGTGGACAATGCTGCAAACAAAGATGACACCGGCAGTATAATAGAGAGGCATTCAAAGAGGAGTATGCTTTTACGGTCCTTTCAGTGGGTCAGTTTCAAGTTTATCAATAATGTAAAGGCCCACAGACTCCCTCGGGCCCACTCCATCCGTAGCTGCATTAATTATTGATGGAGTCCTAAAAGCTAGTGTTCACATACATTCAGTTGCAGAGAGAACGGCTTCCATTTGATGCCACTGGTCCAGGGATGTTTTTATTAATTGAAACCAGGATTGCATCGAAGCCCTTAAAATCAATAAGGACTGTAATGGATTTCTTATATCATATTTGTTCGTCCTTCTATGTTATTTATTAATTGGTAGGTAAAACATTATTTTTTGCACTCCACTCTTTCTGACAGCAGAGGCACGAGGTGCTTACAAAAGTTGTACATCTGTTGAATAGAAAACACTCTTCATTCTGGAACCTATTTTTGAGATGTCTTTGTTTTAATCCCTAATTTGTATTTTTTTGTAACATGTTATATTTTGTACACCAGTCATTGACCTTGTGAATTGTTTACAAGTTGTGATAATACAGTATAAATGTATCTGCCATTTATGGAAATGAAAGAGTAGCTTGTTGGTTAAATGTTTGTTGCCATCCCATATGGATCACTAACACATGGGTAACATAAATGACCATATCATGCAGATTAGCAGTGTACACACTCTCTACACCACTCATCCAACCCTGAATTGATATATAGGCAATATCGTTAAAATACCATTATGGGGACGGGAAGATGGAAAATGTTATTTTTAACTATGCAATTCCTAGAATTAAATGAAAGTCAAATACTTTATGAGGGTTTTTTCTCCGTTCTCCAGGATTCAATTTGCCTATTTTATGAGAAGGGCCTGGGAGTACAGTTTAGTCATAACAGTTTAAATTTGCTGCAGTTTTATTTAGCATTCCACCATGAAATCCAGGGGCATAACTAAATCTTTGGGGGCCCATAGTAAAATTTTGCAGAGCCGCTAAAATTTACAGAGCGTGTCACACCTCCTCACTTAATGGCTGGCTGCCTCTCCTTCCTCCGCTGTGTAGCACTTTGCACTTCCTGCACCGAGAGGAAGGGAACATCAGAGCAGAATTTCATTTTGGAGTCCTAGTATGCCATCTTGCACGCACAGCATTCTGGGGCTTCGAATTCCTTACTGTATTGGCAGTCACAGCAGGGATGCCTACTGTGGCCACTGCAGAGGGGAGTTAGGCCCAGGAGCAGCACAGGTGGCAGCTACATGGGGACCCTTAGCAACCATGCCCCATATTACCTGCTACCCTGGTAGTTACACAAGTGATAAAATCCTAACAAGAGTGCATATTTCAGGATCATTGGAAAGTTTTAACATACAAATATTATGTATTATTATTAATACTAATCCTGGCATATTTTTTATTGGAAAATCATGTTTTATTCAGCTTACATGTTTTGTATACTTAACACAGAAAAGCATATGCTATAGAAGTGACTGTGGAATGTTTTCAATATTTTAATATATACCAGAGGACCCACTCCAGCTTATGGTCCTCTCTGCTTTTATAAATGATCATTTTAATTTGCATCATCAGTTCGGAGAACGGCCTCATTAGTATAATCTATATTCTAACATCTTGCTCATTAAGTGAACGATGGTCTGGAAGGGCTGCAATTAAAGGAATGTGTTGTGCCACAATCTGGTTGCTAAAAAATATAAGAACACTGATATACGTAAATGACCCGAAAAGACCTCCACACTGCTGCTAACTAAACTTGATTGCCTGTCTCCTTATAGGAAACCTGACAAAACATATGAAGTCGAAAGCCCACATGAAAAAGTGCCTGGAGCTTGGAGTAGCAATGACATCTGTAGATGATGCAGAAGCCGAAGAATCAGGTACGTCACAAGTTAATTTTGGTTCTCGAGTGTCTGTGTAGATGTAGATGAATCGCCCACGCTACTGCCTAGCATCGATGGATAAATTTAGACTACAAATATGTGTGTGTACTAATTCAGAAAGAGGCAAGTGATTAAAGCTAATTATTTTAATAATAGAGGACAAATTTCTGTGATTATAGGAATATGCTGAAATCTATTTTCACTCAAATCCTTCATCGCCTTTACATAATCTTGCCCCTCAAATGAGTTCTCATTTCTTTTTCATCAGGTAATAAAACTAGCTAAATTTACTATTGTTGGCTTGATTGTCTTGGGCAGTTTGGTTATTTACTACCAAATGGATAGACAATTGGCACATATGCAGACCCCAAATTTATCCCCTGAGACAATTAAATATCCCATCTGATTGGATCTGGCAGGGCTGATTATCATGTTGGCTAAAGACTACATCTGATAGTATGTGCAGGTGTCATCTGGATGTTAACATGGCAGCTTTTTGGGCAGCAGAGTGGCACAGCGGAGTTTGTATGTTCTTCCGATACTTGTGTGGGTGTGCTATGGTTTCCTCCCACACTACAAAAACATACTGGTAGGTTAATTGTATGATGACAAATTGGACCTTAGTGTGCGTGTATGTGGTAGGGAATTTAGAAGGTAAGCTCCTATAGGACAGGGTAAATGGTTACCTATTCTTTGTACAGCGCTGTGTAGTATGATCAGCGCTATATAAATGTACAATAATAAATTGCTCAGCCTGCCCAATGACTGGATCTGAGAACTTTGGTTTTCCATATGTGGCCAAACTATAGACAGACTTTGTCATTTGGTAGTTAGCAAAAGGTTGATATTGCCACATGTGACTAGCTTAATTTCACTTTAAATTTGCAACGTTTGCTCAGATAATTTTATCAATTTCTTGTTAGTATGTTATTTTCCTACTCTATTGAAGCTCTTCTATTGAAAAAAAACTAAAGCCAGTTGTAGCAACTATGCATTGTACCCCATAAGGGCATTGTCATATGGATATTAAGCACATCATATCTCATAATATTGTAAAGGCACTTAAAGTGGAACTATAGACAAAATAATCAGTTATATTAATGCTCCATGTAACAGGCACGGATGTGACAAATGTATAATATATTTTAATTTGCATTTATTTCATAGTTTCATCCTTTGCTGACTGGGAACTGACATGATCTCAAGCTATTTGTTACTGTGCTTTTAATCATGTCAATCACAGCAACAGCAAAATATGTTCCCAGATGAATTGGACAGTTACTGACATTATTACAATTAAAGGCCCATATGACAATCTATGTATTGTTGTAAATATGCATGGAATTTGGTGCTATGAACTTCATAAACTGTAGGTACTTGTTAACCCAGAAAGGTCATTTACAGCTTGAGGTTTCAGGAATATGGCATGAGAATCAAACTCTTACTGGACACCTGGTCGCCTGAAAACAAATGTTTAAAGCACTTTCTTATTGGTTTGGAAGGAAATCTAGCTGTCACATTGGAGTTCCCCAAAGTAAATGGTAGCCCGATTGAGTCCAGGTTTCCCTTGGTTCAGCACCTGTTAAAGTAATTTAATAGCTATTAAAAGGGTATAAAGACAAGTTGGTGTCAGGGTACAATGACGGAAACATGAATAATGTCCTGGCTTTTGTTTTAAAGTCACTTAATTAAAGTCACTTAATTTGATCAAGAGCAATTTTTATCGTTTACAGTCATGTGAATTAATTCCATTGTAGTATCGTATTCCAAGTCTGAATTATTACAGCTATAACTTATATGACGTAAACCTAAGTTATTACAGCAATATATTATCATGATATATTTCATATTCTCATTTTTCAAGAGTATAGTAGATGTCTTATAAAGGTCATTTTGGGTTTTGTGCTTGTCCTCCTTTAAAATTTATTGTAAGTCACCATCTGGACCAGCGTGACTTTGCAGTAAAGCTAACGCTGCAATGCTATTTGCAGTCAAATTGGCTTGTGTCTTATTGCATGTACGGGTCTTAAATATTAATTTTATCATTTTAGGTTACAGTTGGCTCGTGATTTAAACTTGTCTATCATGTATTTTATTTTTCTAAAGAGGCTTAAATTACATTTTGACATCCTTATACTTTAATTCTCATTTAGATAACTTTCTAATTTCAGGAAACATTGATGATGCACAGAAAGAATCAGAGAAGAGCAGCATAGCTATTGATCACCAGTTTTCAGATGCTGAGGAAACAGATGGCGATGATGGAGATGACAACGATGATGACGATGATGATGAGGAAGATTTTGATGACAACCAGGGTGATGGAACACCAAAAACTAGATCAAGAAGCACTAGCCCTCAGCCACCTCGATTCTCAACGCTGTCTGTAACAGCTGATTCAGCATCTCACAGGGCATCTCCTGAGGGCTCCATGGGGCACTCTTCCTTGATGAGCTACTTGTCCACTATGCCTAGTATTCAAGTTACACATCTCAGGACTCCAAGTGTTATGTGTGGAGACTCCCATAGGGTAGACTATCAAAAGCTTTTCCTTAACAGTCTGGAACGTGACAGAGACAAAATTGATGCACCAGGCAGTATGGATGAGGACTATATGCTTACTTCTGAACCTAGTTCATCCCCCAGGGACTTCTCATCTTGTAGTCGCCATTCCTCTCCAGGATACGATTCTTCTCCATGCAGAGACAATTCACCAAAGAGGTACCTGTCACTGAGGGGAGACTTGTCTCCCAGAAGGCACTTATCACCACGAAGAGATGCTTCACCAATGAGGCACCTGTCACCGAGAAAAGAAGCTGCACTAAGAAGAGAATTATCACCTCGAAGGGATGTATCACCAAGGCGTCATCTCTCACCTCTAAGGCCAATGTCACCAGGGAAAGATATGTCTACTGGGAGAGATCTTTCTCCGAGACGGGAGAGAAGATATATGGCCAGCTTTAGAGCACTTTCTCCAAGAAGACGTTTACACCATAACCCAAGTTTGCCAATGAGTCATTATTTGCACTCAGACTCAGGATTACTTGGACATGGAGTAAGTTCTGCTTTGATTTATATTGTTTCCATATTCCAGTATTCATGGTCATTTTCCTTGATATACCAATTTGCTGTTTGTTGTAAAGTCATCATAAATGTTTGCCACAAATTGTATTTCCAACAATGAGCCAAGTTTATGAACCAAGTTCCATTCACAAGCAACAATGTTGTTTTCACAAGCATTTCAGTTGCATTTAGATGTGACTGCACTTGTTTCAAAGCAATAGACCAGAGGTCCATAATAAGCAATACAATTAATATCTCATATTCAAGTAATTTTGTAACTATTACATTTACGGACTTACCTAACCGTTAATAAGACAGTAGTAAGCCAACAGGATCAGCAGTAAAACAAAAAAGGGAAATTTTTTTCACCTTTGTTCAGCCACGAAAACTGGGTTATAAAGTTATTTTTCACATACACTTGGTCACACATTTTATAGAACTGTATCTGTATTCACTCTTGATACAAATAAACACAGAGCTGGATAGTTTTTTCAATTTGAGCATGTTTCTGTTTATAGATAAAACTGCGATCCTGCAGCCAATACCGGTCAATTGGCCTGATATCGCAGTGTGTATGCGCTGAAAAATGCAGTGAACTCTGATAATTATTCAGCATAGTGGAAAATGTGGTCAGAACATGTGGTCTCTACATGCAGGCTAATAGCCCCTGTCAATCGCCCAAACAGGTGGCATGGAAACATATTTCTGGTCGAGCAGTGGGATCTTGTGTGGCCAATTTGAACAATAATCATATTGTTTGACAGGATCGCTCATGTGTGGTCAGCTTTATAGCTCACTATTAGATCCTGAAGTCATATGAATAATGTGGCGGTCATAACCCACTATCATCTGCCATGGCACTGTTGTTTTTCTTACTACCTAAAGTTAGCTTAAGTTTACATTCTCTCACTAGCCCTTCCAGACATTTTGATATATGTGTGTCTCAATATGAGTAGATGTCAAACCTTTATCTCATGGTGGTAACTATTCTTGTTTTTATGATAATGACACATTCTTATCTGGTTAAACATTTTTAGAGCACATTAAAGAGAGCCTTCCTTAGGGCTACACATATGTGCTGGAAAAATGGATAGAAAGGCAAGTGTTAGTGTTTGCATTTTCCCATGTGCTTTTCATGCATAGCCCTTTTACCAGAACAATCTATTGTACTTGTAGCACACATTAAAACATGGTAAATAGGGCAAGCTATGTTCTAAAAGTTTAAATGCAGCAGTAATAATTGATTCTTATTTGTCCTATTTTTAATGCTTATAATGTTTATTAATGTGTGAAAAGCACAAAAAGCAGCTAGGAGTGATAGAGCCTGAAATGTAAGTTATTTACTAACTTAACTACTAATACTTTTTGAGTAGTTTATGTGTTTGTTTTGGCTGAGAGCACACAAGTGGCATCTGTGCCCATTTTCCTTGCAAGAACCTTAGGTATATCAAGCCAAATCTAGAAATAGTTTTTTTTATTGCGAAGCCAAAATGAAGATTTGCGTGACCTTATGTTTATGATTATTCCACAAAAAAAGCCATCACAACTGTGGCTAGTCAAAGTTGATTTGATCATAACCTAGTTCTTTAGCACTTTTTCTATTATGATTTTCTTTGCTGCTTTATTTAATGCCCAAAATATTTAAACACTGTAGTTACTATGCCAGTTAAGTTAGCCGTACCGCAAATAATTAGGTAGCGGGTTTGCATAAATTTCCATTTAAGAAATAGATAATACAAATAATAAGATAGATTTCAAACATATTACTATACTGTATATAGCTAACTATGAAAAAGGAGTAAATGTTGTGTCTTTTTTCTACACAATAAACTACTTTTGATATTCCCAAGAATATTTCAACATGGACCATGTTGCTATAAGTCAGGTAAAAATACTGTAATTTGCTGAGTTTATGCTTCTCTCAACTAAGCTGGCTTTGGCTGGGAAAAAGCTTGCAACTTCTAGATTTCCACGAATATTCAAGTATGAATGCAAGTTGATAAGAGCACCTGTGGAAGCAGTAATTCCAGATTCTATCTAAAAATGTGGTAATTATTTATAAAATAACATTATGATGGATTTAAAAATTAAACAGTGTATGTACAGCCACTGGAATACAGTGCCAAAAGCCAAGTGCACACTATACTTTGCAATACATACTGCTTATTCAATACACCACCATGAAGTAAAATGCCTCTCTCTCTTTTAATAGTGTGTTTCGTTGTGCATAGTATTTAAAGGGGTTTTCTGCTTTAAATATAATTTGTTGTCACCCCACCCCCTCAACTCTTGCCTTATAATTGTATGTGAGTTCCTCTAATGGGACTCCCAACATTCATTATATATAGCATTCTATTTATCAGGGTCCCAACACTCAAATATTGCGAGGGAAGTCTGCTGCTCATTTCCAGTGCTGCTCGTCTCTCTCTGCAACAGGAAAGGTGTTATGCAGCAGCTACAACCCTTACTTATAACATAGGACCAGCGCCAATGTTATTTACTAAAATACCTACATAATGTGAAAAGTCCTTTTTAACCAATATTTTCTGTTGAATCAAACCTAAATTACAACAAAATGTTATTATAGTTTATCTCTCAACTAAAATGTATGTGCATTTTTGTGCAGGTGAAACATACAAATATACTTTCTGATGTATTAAATAGTGTCTTGTGTTTCTACTTACAGAGTTCACGAAAGAACTGGCCACAGTTCCCATATGTAGGCCCTCATCCAGAAGATATTCCTGGACACCAAAGCCTTGGCCAAGCCCCTGATGGCCACAAAGACTATGTTTTCAGTCATCTGCCATTGCACTCACAGCAGCAAATACGAGCACCTTTACCTATGATCCCAATTGGTGGGATTCAAATTATTAATTCAAATTCTGCAATCCAGCCCAGTCCTCACCCCTCTACAACCACTCATTTGCACCCGAGCAGCTCAGATGAAAAGACAATTCCATCTGCAGAATCATGTGTCCCACTGCACCTTAAAAAACATTCTGATTTCCCACTTGGAGATCCTTCACCTGGAGCTACCCCAACTCTATTACCTTCACCGGGGCAAAGCCCCTCAGATGAAAGCTCCAAGCCTACTGAGAAAGAGCAGGAGGAAAATATACGCACTTGCACAAAAGCCATTGCTTGCCTGAGGATTGCTGCAGAGGAAGGTCTACCGCTGAAGCGGGACCAACTGTCTCGTCCTCCTGAGCCCAATAAAAAAACTTTAGAAAGTGCACAGTTTGGCATTAGGCACTTTAGTGGAATTGAGGCAGGCATGTCACTTGCATGTGCCTCACCCACCCATGTTGACTTGCACGGAGAAAAAGACAGTTTTGGTACATCACAGTCTACGGTAGCTCATTCCAAATTCTATAGTAAAAGCATGGACATGACAAAGCTAGGATTCCATGGCAAGAAAGAAGAGTCAACAAGCACACAGGAAATAAAGGACTCATCTACTGAATCCAGTAACCTGCATTGATTTGAATGGGCATGTAGACTATGTTATAAAATAACTCTTTTCTTGTAGAAAACACATTCATAGCATGTCTGATGTACTTAACGATAATTTGTTCTTGAAAGTACTTTTATTATATGTAAACAGATAAATATATATATATATTTACTTGTATATATATCTATACAAATAAGTCATCATGAGCCTGACCAAAATGAAACTTTAAACTCTTGTATTGGGTCTGGTACTTTTAATTGTACAGATGTTTGTGCCTTTTCTTTACTTTGCTTATATTCTTATAAGCATTTTTAGCAGTACCTTGTATATATTTTAGAATTTGTGTATCTGCTTTGTAATAATTGTAATTTCATTCTTTTTTGGACACTTGGGTCTAATGTAAAAAGTAAAAATAGCATCAATATATATGTGAGGTTGCACTAAAACATATTTTTATAAGACTGAAACTCAACAGCTTTTATGTACAGCTCCAATCCTGTAATACTAATATTTATTTACTTTGTTTCATAAATTGTACATTTTTTTCTTAATGTCGTGAATCACTTTTTCTATGTGAAGCATGGGGTTTACTGTTGCGTAATTAGAACAAAAGATAAAATGTTTAGTGTAAGCAAGATATATTTAACTGAAATATCATCTTATTATGCACTTATGCATTGGTTAAACAATAACAAAAAAATTACGGATGTATCGGTCAGTTCTTTATTCTTGTAATATTTTCGTCCCTTTTTGCTGAATTGACTATAACTTAAGTGCTGATTGTGATTTTAAAATGATAGTAATGTAAAGCATTAAAAGTACAACCATGTGCTTATTGTGAGCTTTTATTTCTCCCAAAACTGTATGACACAGTAATGAATATATGACAAATATATGGTCTTATGTGAACATTGCTCAGTATACTCCAATCATACATATGGGAAACATTCCACCCCATGTATATGTACAAGTGCATCACTGGTACAATTATATGTAACTCTCAGTTGGACATGTCACCAAATCAATGTACTGGAGTGTCTTTAAACAGAAGGTGACAAAGCACATCTGACTGTGTGGAACTGGGTTTTTGTGCTATTTAGTGGATTATAATTCTGTGAAACCAAATTTGTATATTGAATTACAAATCATTAAGGAGTGTTCTTTAAAAAAAGAAATAAATATACAGTTACATGCATAAACTGTGTTGCACATTTATCATGCATGTTGTGTGTACAGAGGAGAAGGCTGTATATTTTCTGCCTGTAGGCTTACCTCCAGTGCTGGTGACTATTTTATATAACCTACCATCTTCCCACAAATTCTGTTGTCATGCTTTACCCACCTTTATCTATTTTGCAAGTGTCTAATCAGGACAGTTTTGACCCACCAGAGATTGCGATGATAAGTGCTTAGTTAGCAAAACTAATGCAAGATCAGTCTGTAAGTCAGAGTACCTGCAGCATACTTGTCGACTCTCCCGAGTATGTTTGGGAGACTCCCAAAATAGTGGGTCATCTAAAGTCTGAGTGAGCCTGACAATCTCCAGGAAGCCGGGCAGGGAAGCAGTGGGCGGTGCTATTCACATCATCACTCTACATCCACATGGAGGAAACATTGGGGAGAAGAAAAATGAATGACTACATCTGTGTGCAGGTGATTACCAGAAGGAGGTTTTCTACAAGAAATTGGCCATTGCTATCCAGCACAGAAATGTAGTCATTAATTATTCTTCTTTCTCAGAATAACTGGCCAGTGAGATTGTCTTGCACACAGAATATAAGAGTGAGATACAGCTCTAGATATATATTATATACAGGATATTCCCTTTATTTAGCTGAATCTCACTGAACTCTCCCTGAATGTCTGGGAGACTCCCCACTTGGATCCGTGCTGTGTTGTCAATCACGTGTTGCAACGCAATGTCCCAGCATCCATCGTGCTCTGCTGTTACAGTGTACTGGGAGCTAACTAAATAATCAGTGAATAAGAGGAGGTGAGAAAGTAAAAGGGTGGAGTGAAGGATGGGAGGTGGGGAATAGAGAGACATATGGGGAAGAGGGACTGAGTGATAGAGAGAGGTGGGTTGAGGTTACAGAGTCTATGGCTGAGGGGAAGAGGGCCTGTATCCAATATATAGGCAAAAAAATAAATATACATACATATGTATTTATCTAAATATATGATGTGCCACCTGGTGGTGCTGGGCAGCACCACATACACACATGCATGGAACTAGACATGTCTTTTGAGCACTGCAGGACATACCCCCTGTGGTGCCTTGGTGTTCTCTATGAAATTATTTTTCAAAAGTAGACAAGAATAACCAGCATCAGATGCAAATTGCACACAAATACTTAACAGGGACTATGTAGTAGTGTATTTATGGCTTGTAATACCCCCTAAACCGTAGTACAGAAATGAATGCTTTATTAAATCCAAATGTTACCCTCTGTCCTCCTCTAGCACAATGACACACAGAGCATGGAGTGGATGTCGGTAAAGTTGGAATAGATGGTTGACTATACTGGCACAAATTGTCTCTACAGCTATATTGATAAATCAATAGCAAATACAAAAAATTATGTCATTGCTACAGCGTATCACTGCCTCAGAAGTACAATTAAGTTAAAATGGTACCAAAGGTTCACTATCAACCTACGTAAAATTCCTACCTGCAATACAAGACTTTGTCATGTAACGAATTCAGACAATCATAAATCAGTGATCACATGTTCAAAAGATGTTAAGAATTTTTAAAATTTAGAAGAAAAATAATTGTTTATGATAATGAAATATATTTAAATAGACAAAAGACGTTACTGACATTCCCAAATTAATTTAAATTCCCTGTTGTCTTAAAGGTAGGATGGGGAGTGTCATCATTTTGCTGTAAAAAAATGTCATGAAAGTATTGTATGCATTTATACTTAAAAACATAATTAATAGAAATATATCCATATATAAAACAGACTAATATTCTTATCACTGTACATTTCTCTATTTGAACTAAGCTGGCTTTGGGCACATTTGTTCCACAAATCCCAATCCTACATAAGCTAAATGTTGCTGACATTACCAGTAATAGGTCTAGCTAGCATTGTGCATATGTTGAATCTCTTAATAATCTACAGTGCATTTAATGGTATCGTTACTAAACTTGACCCAAAATTGTCATTTCAAAGGCACATATTCGATGCATAAATTATGCTTTGTTTAAATGTGGCTGTGCATTCCAAAAAGTCGGAAAAACAAGGTCTAGCATCTCATCTGGTTGTTGTGTATGCAATTTAAAATTCCAAATGTGATCATTATGTCTCACAACCTTAGATTGCCAGACCAGCTTCCAACATGCTGATATACACATATATATAGGGCCCACCAGGGAAACCAATGACTGGGGCCGCCTAAAACTATGTATCGCTGCAAAGGGGGTGTTGTGGGAGTGCTTAAGTGAAAAACTACATTTACATTACTCATTTACAGTGAAATATGTAGTTAGGTGTAAATAATGGAGAAATGTGTTGTTATTCCTACAAATATCTGTGACCTCCTGATTCTCAGGCTGTGCTGAAGCTGGATTCAGGCTGTTATGTCTGCCCCTTTGTTGGCCCTGCTTCCTTGCCTCTATGTCTGTCCCCATTGCCTCCCATTGACTCTTCTATCTACTATATAAATGCCTAGTGGCGTGTGTGAAAAAAAAAAAAACAAGCTGCAGCGCCACCTGCTGGGCAGAGTTATACACTGACCTATATATTTCTTGAAGGAGAAGTGACAGTTGGGAGTGGTTGGTGGTTGCTGGGGGTGACAGTGGGGAGTTTTTAACACCTTAAGTAGCTTGATGAAGGATGTGGCGATGAAGATGAAGGATGAGGTGATGGAGAAAAATGATGAGGTGGTGACATGTGGACAAAACCACGTTAAAAAAGGGTGCTTGCGTCGGGAAGTAACGCTCTTCCCCTGAGGAGGCCTGGGCTAGGCCCAAATGCATGACAAGAACCTTTTTAACACCTTAAGTAGCTTGATTTGACTAGAATGCATGAGTATCATGCACGGGTTAACTTGTTAAAGTATATATATATATATATATATATATATATATATATATAATCTACCTGCTACACATTTTATAACTGCAAGTTTATTTACATATAATTTATGTGAATAAAATTGCAGGTATAAAATTTAATTTAGTGAGACTCACCAATTAAACCTGCACATCCATAATTCCTTGCCATCCATACACACACAGCCTTTTTGAACCTAAACTTAAAAAACAACCACATACTAGCAGCATATTTGCATAGTATCAGCTGTAGGCCTTATACTTTCAACATGTATGTATTGGACTTTTTATACATATAGCTGCAAAAAAAGTCATCAAACAAGACATTAAAATAAGTATACATAGACCTGCAGCATGAAAGCTGCCCTGGCTTGATAAGAAAATGGATTTGTAAAATACACTTTACGTTAACTATACTGGGTTCTCCAACATCTGTTCTAGATATTTTAATTAAAGAGATTTATGGCAATAGAAGCAATATTAACATAGTTGCCTACATTCCGGGAGGCTCTAGAATTTCTGGGAGTCTTCCCAGACTCCCAGGAGGGCAGGCACTTCTCCCTGATCCTGGCCATCTGTGTAAAACTAAACGGAGGAGGTGGGGCCTGGTGACGTCATGGGAGCGTCATTGAGGCCCCGCTCCTGTTTTTATTGGTCCAGAGTAGCGATGTCCATTTTGGGGGCGGGGCTAATGACACCATTCTTTGAGCCCCGCCCCCACACACCCACCTACACCCCGGACCTCCCGGGAATCATCTTGCCCATGTTGGCAAGTATAAATATTAAAGGTCTCAATTACAGTTGTTCAAGATTTCAAGTATCTATTATTAAATCTTAATCAATATTCTGATACTTTAGGTCTGAACTGTTTAAACCTGGCTTAGACCTACTAAATGTAAATTAGAAAAGTATTTTTGAATTAAAAAGTTTCCACCAATAGCTAGTATGTGCCTGTGAATATATGCCTGCATACAAATTTAATTAAAAAAACAAACTTACAAAGAACGATACTCACAGGTGGGATACACAAAATTTTAGTGTTTCTTACAAATTGTCCTGTTCTTCAGCTTAGGAAAGGCCCAATTAGGTCGGACGAGCTGCTGCGCACAGGGCATACACAGCAACTCAGTTTCACCCATTTTAGTATCAGTACTGAGGATGCGGTGCTTCTCAAATGTAGTTCTCACTCATTGACTACATTTGAGAACCGCAGCTGCAGCTGTGCTGATATTAAAGTGACTGAAACGGAACTCAAATGTAATCAGTTTGTGGTCTGTCTAGAAAGTGCTGGGGTGATAATGTCCAGTATATACTGAAATTTCCCATGTTACATACAAAAGTGTGCCATCCACTGCTCGTCCTCAAAAGCTTCCACAGTAGACCAGAACGCTTCTCCGTGACTGCGTTCTCTGGCCCACATTGTTCGGTTAGTTGCCGCACTGAATCTCAATATGGAAGAAATGCTGGCCCTAACAAAAGCTCTCCTCCTGTGCAAATAAAGACATTGAGTATTCTCTCTCCCTGCCATAAATTGCTCCTTTCTCCTGAAATGACACTGTGCAAGGTAGCACAGTGTTAGTAGCTGCATCAAGCTCTCATTTGCTTTATAAAACAGCCAAAAAACAAAATGAACCAGGAACTTCGGGCTACACAATAGTAACTTGCCGGCCATGATTAAAGCAATGCAGTAAACAGTCACCACCCACTTAGGCCTCATCTTTGTGTGCAAAAAAAGTCCCCTTTAAATTACCTCATCTTTGTCAGCCAATCAAAGCTCCTCTTGTGCTGATTTACACTTTATTGACAGGGCAAACCCGGGTTCAGTATGAATGGGGTCGACCCAGGAAGTTCCTGGGCCCAAGGTGCAGTGTGAGCAGGGTCTCTGAGCTGGGATGCTCTGTGACACGGCAAACACTCGTCTTGAAGAACCCAGGAAATTGCAGGGGCGGCAATGTGAAAGTGGTATAAGTAATACCCCATTCATACTACATGAAAAACCCGGGTTTTTGCCGGGGCAAGCCCAGACAACCCGGGTTTAAGCGCAGTATGAATGATGTCAGTGAAAAATCCCGGGTCTGAAAAGCCGGAATTTAGACCCGGACTTTTGGAGCGGTAATTCCCATGTCGGCCCTGATTAGCGTGCAATATGAATGGTGCGACCCGGGTTTTTCAACCCAGGTCTCACAGAAAGAAGCTGATTGGGTGTTTGGGACGCTTTAGGATGACGTCATCGTTATGCTGCTGCAGAACAGTCTAGAAGGAGAAGCATTGAGAGAATGTCACCTTGGATGGAAGAAGAGGTCAGAGAGTTGCTAAGTATCAGAGGGGAGGACGAGATAAAAAGACAAATTACAGGTACTGTAAAGGATGCAACTGTTAATTCAAATTCAAACATTGCAAAAATCATGACACAACGTGGAATAAAGCGCAGCCAGCAACAGGTTGTGTATAAATTAAAATCCCTGCATAAACAATATGCAAAAATCCATGATAACAACCGTTGGAAAAGCGATGCTACGAGAATGGAATGGCCGTTTTATGAACAATGCAACATGGTGTTTGGAAATTCAGCACTTTCAAATCCCATCTTCATCTAGTTGCCGGGATGCTCCTACTCCTCCACCAGAAAGCAGTCAGTCTAGCCAGCCCGCAATGGTGTCTAGTGATGAGTCAGTAGAGGAACATGCCGATTTGGAGTGGTCCAACAGTGCAGAAGAAACAATCAATCTGTCTGCAGATGAATTTCAAGATTCACAACCTTTGGCATCAGCACAGCCTGCAGTAGATACGCAGTCCATGCAAGAGACACAACCGTTGTCAGCGAACCAACCTTTGCAATCACCGCAGAGCACAACATTACGCTCAAACAATAAGTTTCTTAATTTGTAAATGTAATGAAATAAATTAAATTAATGAAATTGTAACATTACTAAACTAACAACCAGGCACAACTACAACTAAAAAAACTACACAACAACTACATGTTCAGAACAACTATATCTACAAAACTAAAACTACATCTACAAACGTAGAACTACATCTACAAACCTACAACGACAACTACTAGACTCCTAAATTAAACATACAAACATATTAAAACATGAACACATATATGTTGCAGCGTGAAGCTATTGCGCAGGAGGGAGGAGGGCTCAAGCACAAATCTGCTTACAAGATTGCTATTTAATTTTGCAGCAATATTCTGTCATCCTCAGTGATCCTAATGTTTTTCCTTTCTTTTTCCCATTTCTAGTTTACAATGTTCCTAAAGGGAAAGAGACCAAATAAGATGAAATAGCTACCAAAAGCATGACCACAGTGATGTTAGACCACCTAAAGGAAATGGATACGGCTATGACTACCCAAGAGGATGCACGTCTCCAAAGATTCATGGTCAATGAGCGTGAGCTCCAGGGATACTTCATAACCCAAATCATGGGTATGAAAAAGCGTATTCTTCGTGAGAACCGTGAATGTATGATGGGTTACCTGGATCGACTCCTGCCAAGAATGCAGGGACATGCACAACCGCCATAACATGTAGAGGCGCCTTACCCCATGTATAACAGAGACCAACAAATGTTCCCCCCTAACTCAGGTACTCCAATAAGCACCACACATCATCAAACACAAATGGCTACACATAACCTTGCCTACCCACCTACTACCCATAACCAAGAATATCCAACTACTGTCCATAATCCTGAATACACAGCAAGTCAACCAAATCAAGACTACCCATATTACCGGCAGTTGTAGGTAATGAAATAATATAGAGGACAATTTTAATTTTGTTATTGTCTGAGTGTAAGGCAACAATATGTATATTGTTATTTAAAGTAAAAAATGTTTTGTGATCTAAACAAACACTGAAAGAAAGTGTAGACTTGCACTACTGTTTGCACACATGCGTGCATACATTTATATGTTTTTTTACTATTGTTATATTTTTACATTTTTTTGCAAATCAGCAGTTTATATAGGTGCATATGAAGAAATATGTACCATTTAACAAAGAACAAAACATTTTGAATAAAAATATTTTCTTTACTAATCCCTTGTCTGCTCTACTCAATAATGGAGGACAGATTGGCGGTGATGGTGGTACGAATGAGTTCTGCAGAGGTATTTGTGCGTTCTAGCTCATAACCCATAGAGTCCACAGAAAGCACTGACGGTTCAGACTCCTGTACATTACCCTCTTGTAGAAACTGCTCTTTCTGTATTTCACAAATATTGTGTAAAATACAGCAAGCAGCAACTACATGGGGCATAAGTTTGGTGTCAATGTCATTGCGCTTCAATAAACGCCACCAACGTCCTATCAAGCGTCCAAAGGCATTTTCTACCACCATCCGTGCTGAGCTGAGAGTATGGGTGAATCTGTGCGACAGGGAGTTGATGTTGCTGTGTGAAGCCTCTCATCAACCATCACCGCAAAGGGTAAGCTGCATCGCCGATGATGTGTACAGGGGTCTCCACACCATTCACAAACTTTGATTTCTGTAAAGAAATATATCACATTAAATTTCATTAGTGCTTTACAGAGAATATTGGAACATTTAAAAGAATCAGTACACCTATTAATCTTTCAATCTATAATGTCTAGCTCCAAATAAAAAAAAAACATAAACACGTTACCCAAATGTAGGTTACAGAGCAAAGTACACCTGCTGGTATATGTTTTAAGTGTATTGAAAGCGGAACATCTAGAGAGGAACAGGTGCAGTAAATAAATACCAAAAAATATATGAATGTATTATTTAGCTGATGAAAACATCATCCAACAAAATATAGATATTTACCTCTCTAGGGAACAACCAGCCATCTTGTCTGTCCTCTGCAATCTGGTACAGATCAGAATTGGGCATCATGGGAACGTCCAGGCCAGCCAATGAAGACATCTGTGAAACTGAAAATAAAATATATTTACCTTTGTCTTACAATACACATCATAAGACACAGTCACATTAAAATAATAATGATGCTTACCAATAGTTGTGGTCAACAACAGCCTGCAGAATGATGGAGTGCCAGCCTTTGCGTTGTAGTAATCTGCAGGGTTGTCTGTGGGGCAATGATAGGGATGTGTGTCCTGTCGATTGCTCCAGCACACTTGGATATCCACGTTGCAGGAATCCAGTGATGGTGTCATCCAGTCCCTGTCCTTCGGGTAAGGTGATGAAGCGACGGTAAAGGGCTTCTAGCAATGCGTTGGTGACTTCATGCACTAGAGTGCAAACTGTGGATATATCCACTCCAATCAAGCAGGAGATTGTGCGTTATTCGCCAGGGGTAGCATACCACCACAACACAATTGCTAGCCTCCTACTTGGTGCAATGGGTTTTCTGAAGTTTAATGCGGTGATAAGGTCCAGAACATACTGAAATGTCCCACATGACATACGAAAGTGTGCCATCCATTGCTGGTCCTCAAAAGATTCTACAGTAGACCAGAAAGCTTTTCCGTGGCTGCGTTGTCTGGCACACAATGTTCAGTTAGACGCAGCACTGAATCTCAATATGGAGGAAATGCTGGCCCTGAGAAAAGCTCTCCTCCTGCGCATATACAGACGCCGAGTATTCTCCCTCTGCACCATAAATTGCTCCTTTCTCCTCCTGAAATGACACTGTGCAAGGTAGCACAGTATGTGCTTTACATTAGCGCCAGAGATTGAGTTTTTTTAATAGCACAGTGTTAGCAACTGCATCAAGCTCTCATTTGCTGTATAAAAGAACAAATAAACACAATAAAACATGAACTTTGGGCTACACAATAGTGACTCGTCGGCCATGATTAAAGTAATGCTGTAAACAGTCACCACCCACTTTGACCTCATCTTTGTTTGCAAGAAAACTAGTCCCCTTTAAATGACCTCAATATATTTCAGCCAATGAAAGCTCCTCTTGTGATGACTCACACTTATTGCCAGGGCAGACTCGTGTTCAGTATGAATGGGGTCGACCCGGGAAATTCCCGGGTCCAAGGTGCAGTGTGAAAGGGGTCTCTGAGCTGGGATGCTTTGTGCCTCAGCAAAAACTCGGCTTGAAAACCTGTGAAATTGCAGGGGCAGCAGTATGAAAGCGGAGGGAGTAACTCCTTTGGAGGACCCTCCACTCCCTCCTTCCCTGGTCTATGTTATTTCTTATACACTCTTTCACACTGTATCCTCCTCCTCTGTACTCACTCATTTTAATATAAATACTGATGAACTAAAACATCATCTCATATATGCTTTAAAGACATCCCAAACATAAATAGAAAGTTTGTTGAATTTCATTATATTTTATTTTCTATCAAATTGGTCTACTATATGTGATCTGGGTGTGTAATGAAACTAAAAAAGCATTGATTTCCCATGTTTTAGGGGTTGCCCCTTATTTTAGAGCTAAGTGGAAACATATTGGAGCAAGATTCAATGTACTCCTGGGTACAGGTGAAATCTCTGTTAAGTCCAATGAGGTACAATGCATCAAAAATATTTTAGTCTATAAATAATGTGTGTCTCGTTTGTGCATAAAAAAATATATGCTCTGAGCATCCAATCCAACGCTATCTTCATCTGTCTCAGTGGAGAGTGTGCTGACAGGATCGGTGCAAGGAAAAGCTTCAGCTTACTGCTCCTCCTCCCTCCAATTCCCACCTCCTAGCTGCTCACACACTTGGCATATGTAAAATAAAAATAGGAGCTTTGACCTCCTCCTGGCTGGCTGGTAAGGTGAAGTCCAAATGCACTGATGTCCAGATGTACTGGTGTCTGACACAGAATGCTGTCCAGGCTTCACCGCTGCCCAGGAGCAAACGCAAAATATCTAGAGGGGAGGTTAGATTTCAGAACAAAGCAAAACAAAATTAACATCACTCACCTGTTACACACTGACATGTCCCACAGCCCACAAGCTATTCTTACACATGCCACCATTACTCAACAGCTTATGTCACACATGCCACTTTCATTCCACCAGCTTATTTCACATGCCTCCTGCCCACTAGCTTTTCCCTCTTATGCAACCCAGCCCTAGGTTCCCTAGCCAGCTGTTTCACACATGTCCCCCTGCCCACCAGCTTTTGTTGCACATGCCCACCTCCCCACCATTTTTTCTCTCAAATGGCCCCCCTGCCCACCAACTTTCAAACATGCCCCCCCTGACAAACAGCTTTTTTTCTCACATGCCATAAGGCCCACAAGATTTGAATAAATAAACGGCTTAATGTTGTATGTATGCCATTTACATTACCTTGTTTATGTGTTAATGTATTCTGCAGATGTAAACTTAAGTATACTAATAGATAGCAACAGGGGAGAACAAAACAGTGTGCAAATATGGGATATCTAAACGTAAATACCCCCCTCCTTTCACTTTATTTTCTCCAGCCCCTCTCTCCATGTTTTATGTAGCCTTATCTGTTCATGGTTTCAGCTGCCCCCTCTGTTCATGTTTTCTGTAGTCCCCTCTCCCCCCATTTTCTTCAACCTCCCTCCCTTTGTTTTCTCCGTATAAGTGTGATAACCTTTTCTTCTGTTCTCTTCTTGTCCGCATCTCCACTTCTTGCTTTCCCTTTCCTTCCTGGACCCTCTTGGCTCCTCTCCGCTGACAGCTTTGTGAGGTCATGACGATGCCAATAGCCAGGTGCCAGAGGGATGCATTACACCTAAGAACAGCGTTATGGGGAAATAACAGGTGGGCAATACCACCACTTGCACTGCCCTGCCCGCCTAATTAACAGTGTTTTAATCAGAGACATTGTTAGTGTGGATACCCTGCCACAGTGCCGCCCCCTCAGAACCTAGCGTCCTAGGCAACTGCCTAAAGCTGCCCAATGGTGGTGCTGGCCCTGGGTGCTGTACCAATAAAGGAATTTACTGCAGAGTGCATTTCTGTTTAACACCATACTGAGATCACCCACACAGACAACATCTGTGATTGGTAAGTTTGCCATTATTTTTATTTACTATTATTGTTATTAACATTTATTTATAGAATACCAGCATTTACAATTGGCAATAAAACCAAAACAAAAGTTACTCTTAGTTTATAGATATCCAGTGATGCGGGTGTTTTTATATATATAGCCATTATTTAACATATTCCATCCTTTATTTTTTCTCCATTACAAAACTGTTGTTAGATGTGAAATCCTACCATGCACTTGGGGGTATATTTACTAAACTGTGGGTTTAAAAAAGTGGAGATGTTGCCTATCGCAACCAATCAGATTCTAGTTGTCATTTGCAGAATGCACTAAATAAATGAAAACTAGAATCTGATTGAATGCTATAGGCAACATCTCTACTTTCCAAACCCGTAGTTTAGTAAATCTAGCCCTTGGAGTTCACCAGGAGATACAGAGCACTGGGTCTATAACTGCCTGCTGAACAATATTTTACTCTGAATACTTAATATAACAAGTTAGCGAATTAACTATAGAGAAGCCAAAAGCATATGTGCCATCTCCGGGGGGAGAAGTCATGTAACATGCGGTAGGAGGAGGGCTATAAAAAGCCAAAATTCACAGCATTAAATGGAAGGGCAGAGCTTAATGGTGTGATTAAGCCCCGCCCCCTCCATTCCCTGCCGTGAATTTCGGCAAATGCGGGAGCTTTGCCTACTCTTCCGGGAGTCCGCGAGGACTCCCCGAAATTCGGGAGCCTCCCAGGAATTCCGGGAGAGTAGGCAAGTATGCAATATTCATCAAAGCCAGTGTCAATGATACCACATCAAAATGTAAATACATTCATTACAAGATATAACAGAATTATAAGAAATAAAACAGTAATAGTTGAAGACTAATAACATGACTCATGAGGGAATGCACGGTGGAGCAACTTTTGAGAAAACATAAAGACGTGTCCTTTCAGCAGTAGGTTTTCTATGCAGACTATTAGTTACATTTAAATGCAATAGGGATTTCATTTTTTAAACCTTTTCACGGAAAATGAGTTTATTGCATTGACGTGGCTGTCATGGGCATATATGGAGCTCTATGGCTCAAGCAGCAGCAAGAGGCTTGTATATCAACATATAGGAAGTATGAGTCATAAGTGGAACCAGGTGCAAGACCAGAAGAAAGTTAGACTGTTCTGCAAAATTCTTGTGAGTGTTTCATTGCTGCTGTTTCCACCTTGCAAGAAGATATGGTGCATATATTATTAATGATCTATAAATATACATTTATTACCGATACTTACATATACATATACATATACATATACATATTACAATAATAAGCAGTTTAGCTGATGAAAAATCCCCTCTGATCTTAACAAATGGTAAAACAGGGTAACAGGTAAAAAATAAATATTGCATTATTCAATTTCTGTAAGGGTCATTTCCCGATGCATCAATGATTTTCATTTTCTTTACAAACTAAAATTTAATGTACTTTTTTCTGCCTACATTTATTTTAATAGATCACTGTTTTCTGCAACATGTGATAAGCTTGTGAATCAGTTATATTACAGGAATTTAAAGGTCTCCTTTGCTAACTGTAATATATGCAAACATATGTCTGTTCAGTGCTCTTATTTGATGGTCTTGCAAAATGCCTACTTTCTACTATTGGGAAGTCTGTCCGAATGCTTTGTGCAACCTTTTTTAAATTGCAGGTCAAGTTAACAATGGAAATGCCAGAAAAAAAAATTAACTTCAAAGTTGTGCCATCACTTTTGTACCACCCCTTAATTAATTATAACGTTCCCATTTTACTCCTGAAATACATGCTACTGGAAGAGCGTGGCAGCTTTCCCTCAGATCTGTCTCTTGAGCTTATTTTCCAAATCAGTTACGGACTTTGTACTTTTGAACTGATTCACCTGAAAATGCTGTGGACTTATGGATAGGCTATTGCTGATTTCTGTTTTGAATGCAAGATTTGCTGTAGAATAGCTGTGACAGTAGAGATTGTCTGCTTTACATGTTTGCCACCCTATTTTGCTGTGAAAAGAGAAATGACCGTAAGCTACTGACTTGGAGCAATTCAGAAAAAGTCTGGCTGGAGATCAAAGACAGAGAAAGAAGTTATATGTTTCGTGGCTGTGAGAAGTAAGGTGTTGGTTGATGTGCTCATATTGTTCTACCACCTTCTTTCTTTACTGATGCAGAGGAATCCAGGACCAAGACTGACTACACTGCTTGGCAGACCTAGTCCAGTTTCAAGTTGCACTGTCACGCACTGTACAGATTCAAAATACCCAAGGATCCATGACGTGAGATTGGAGGATGGGAGAGTGCAAAGGTTTTGGCAGTTATTTATCAGGGACCATGAGGCAGTTAAACATATATGCAAGAAAGATCTTGACCACGCTGGTGGAGCTACATTTTGCCAGTCAACAGTATAGCACTACAGATTCATTTGACATGCAGGTATTCACAAGCATGTATATACTGTATGTATACACACAGGGCCTGATCAACCACTAGGCTGATCAGGTTGCAGCCTGGAGCGCTGAGTCCTGGGGGGGCGCAGCGCGGAACACTGACAAGCTGTTGGTTTTTTTGGGGGGTTTTTTTTCTTCAAGTGCCGGTGATCGGCTTCTTTCTCCTCTAATGGGGCCGCCCCTGGCCTCAAGGGGGCGGTCCCGCATGTTCCTGTACCCAATCACGCAGCTAACAGCATCCAACGCTGTTAGCTGCCCTATCAGTGTATTGCTTAGTGTGGTCACGTGAGATCTCACATCTCACGTGACCACACTAATCACACAGAGCGCGCCCGCAGCTAACAGCGTTGGATGCTGTTAGCTGCGTGTGAAGATGACAGAAGCGCCGGCGTCTGGTCAGAAGAGAACAGAAGACAGCAAGGTAAGTGCTTGTTAAATATCAGGGGGGTGACACATCGGATGTGGAGGGGGGAGATGACTGGGGGGGATCTTATAAATTGGATATGGGGGGATTAATGATCTGCTAGTATGGATTGGATAGGGGGGATTAATGGAGTGAAAATGGGAGGTAATGAACTAGCTGGAGGGGGGGCTTATGAATTGGATGGGGGAGTTAATGAAGGGTAGAGGGGGGGGATTAATGAAGTGAAAATGGGGATTAATGAACTGGCTAGAGGGGGGGCTTATGAATTGGATAGAGGGGGCATATGAATTGGATGGGGGAGTTAATGAAATGGCTAGAGGGGGGGTATTAATGAAGTGAAAATGGGGATTAATGAACTGGCTAGAGGGGGGCTTATGAATTGGATAGGGGAGATTAATGAAAAAGCAATGGGGAGGTAATGAACTGGCTACGGGGGGGGTTAGTGAATTGGATAGGGGGGGTCATAAACTGTCTGGTGCGGGTTGATAATAATGACAGGGGGATGAATTGGTGGGGAGGTGATGAAATAGCTTGTAGAGGGCAGGATTTCTGTATTGTGTGGCGGTGATGTTGATGCTGACTGTGGTTTCAGCGGTCACTAGAATGCTAAATACTAGATAGACAGGGCTGGTAGATGTTACTATAGGAGTGTAAATAATTTTCATATAGTTTATTGTCTGTCTGTACTAGGGGGTTGTTTTGTATCATTCAGGGTTTATTAAAATTTTTCACTATAATACAATTTTTGCAATATTTTTTGCAATTTTTTTTTAAATACAGGACTCCCAAGTTTCCAGAAGCCAACGGACAACACTCCAAGAACATGCAAAAGAGAACACCAGGTAGTCTACACTGCAAGATAAGAGAGGAAGTGCATAATCAAGTGTGTTTAATGTATTAATGTTTTACAATTTTATTTACAGATATATATCTATATATATAAAAAATTTATTTACACACACACTGGGGTGGGGGGGAACTAGTGTAGTAGCCTGGGGCGGCTGTGACCCTTAATCAGGCCCTGTATACACAGTGGTGGAAGTGGGGGTGTATAAGGTGGTATGCTATACCCCCACTTCTCCTATTGCCCTCATTATAAAACTATCAAATTTCATTCACTTATGTTTTCCATACCGCCACTTCTAAATTTCCACATTGACCAATGTTATACATGTATCTACATGTATATAGATTCTACTATTAGATATACTATTAATTGATATTAACCTAAGGGTCCTCTGAATATTTAATATAAAACTGGTAGCTTCTCTGCAAACTTCACTTCATATTATTATTTAACTACTTCTTCAACTGAAGCTGTGTAAATTAATACTTGGATGTAATGAAAGCATATTTATACCGATGTAAATGGGCAACTCTAAAAATGCTGATGTCAAAGAGATACAAGAAAAGAAAAATGTAATATAGTAATATAGTTGATGAGGCTGAAAAAAGACACCAGTCCATCAAGTTTAACCTATTTTGAATCTCCTGCGATCCCTCACTTATATTTAAAATTAATCCAGATTAAGCAACCGCCAATCTGTTTCAATCGGGAAAAATCCCTCCAGACCCAATATTGTATTCTTATTTTTTCTCTATATCTACTACTATCCTTCATTTTAATTAACGGTCACATCCCTTGATACACTTTTCTGCTAAAAATTTCTCTAACCCTTTCTTATACATATCTATTGAATCTGCCATCACAACCTTCGCTGGCCGTGAATTCCATATCTTGACTGCCCTTACTGTAAAGAACCCCTTCCTTTGCTGGTTGTGAAACTTCCTCTCCTCTAACCTTAGGGAATGACTGTGTGTCCTGTGTATAGTCCTTAGGGTAAAAAGTTCCCATGAATGTTCTCTGAATTGACCCTGAATGTATTTGTACATAGTAATTCTTTTTATAGAGTGAAGCCCAGAACTGTACTCCTTATTCAGATGAGGTCTTACCAACGTTTTATACAGTGAAAAAATTACACTGTCTTACCTTGCATCTATGTCCCTTTTTATGCATGCCAATACTTTATTTGCCCTTGCAGCTGCTGCTTGACATTGAGCACTATTGCTAAGTCTACTGTCTACGAGCTCTCCCAAATCCTTTTCCATTATAGATTCCCCTAAATTAATCCCATTTAATTGATAGATTGTGTGCTTGTTTTTGATCCCTAAATGCATAACCTTACATTTATCTATGTTAAACCTCATATTCCATTTGGCCACCCAATCCTCCAGTTTATTTAAGTCCCTCTGTAGAGAAGCTACATATTGCTCTGATTTTATTACCTTACTGTCACGGGCACTAGGAGTCTTTACCCAGGGATCACCAGATGGTAAGCTTACCAGAGCAATGTAGATGGTAATAGGGTACTCTGGTAGCTGGGTGATCACGGAACATGAAATGATGACCGATGAGATGCTCAGGAAAGTCTATGACTAGCAACACTGGTAATAATGAGGTAATGATACACAAGGAACTGTATGGACAAGGACACGTGAAGGTAGTCAGTGGTCTGCGGTAGCAAGTTGTACCACTGCTATAGTGAGGAGGAATGTCCAACAGAAACAAGGAGGTGATGAGAGTCAGCGGTCTGCGGGTAGCAAGTTGTACCGCTGTCTGAGTGAAGGAATGGAATCCAAGTGGAGGTATCCAGGTAGTCAGTGGTCTGCGGTAGCAAGTTGTACCACTGCTATGTGAGAGGATAATGGAACAGGTGATACCGGAAACAGGGATCAGTGGTCTGACATCAGCAAGTTGTACCACTGCATATATATGTGAGGAGGTGCACGGGGGAAGACTGCAACACAGGATATACACAGGCACCTTATACACGATCCACAGTAATATGCACAATATAGGTATATATATATGTAAATGACTGATCAGGTCTGCAATCTAGAAAGTCTCTTGAAGTAGTCCAGCACAATGATAACACAGTCAATGATGGCAATAGACTCAGCGGATAGCAGACTCCAGAGAGAACCAAACACAGTCCAGCAAGATATGCAATACACAGCACAGTCAATGAGAAGTATGCATACCGTGGTTCAGCAGTAGCAGTCAGATGGGATTGCAGCGGTACCCGAGCGGCTGGAGGCCGACTGGATAGGAAGTCCCTGGATAGGAGAAGCAGCGGTCTAGCAGGTGCAGCGCACAGGTGAGTAGACCGACAGGGACACGAATCCACAGGAGTCAGCAACACGTGGAACTGGACTCATAGGAAACCCAGGAGAATGGAGATGATCCAGCAGAGGGTAGTAGAAGAGATACAAATCCAATGCTGACAGGAGGGTAGAGGCCAGTGGAACACGTGAAGGCGTGGAGAGTGGATCAGCAGGAGATGGACGATAGCGCTGACCACAGCGGCAGGACTCAGCGGCACACGGAGGTAACCAGTAGCAACCACAGGAACCAACAGCGATGGGAAACAGGAGTGCAGCGCAGGGCAGGAGCTGTAGATCACGAAGCGTAGCAGATGGTAATGAAAAGTGGCAGTCTCGAGGAAGTCACAGCAAAGATGAGATGAGAGTGTAGTGCACGGAGGCAGCGGATAGTAATCAGCTGGCAGTCACGATGTTGAACACAGGCGAGTTGCAAGCAGGAGACTGTAGTGCACAGAGGCAGCGGATAGTAGTCAGCTGGCAGTCACGATGTTGAACACAGGCGAGTTGCAAGCAGGAGACTGTAGTGCACAGAGGCAGCGGATAGTAGTCAGCTGGCAGTCACGATGTTGAACACAGGCGAGTTGCAAGCAGGAGCCTGTAGTGCACAGAGGCAGCGGATAGAAATCAGCAAACAGACTTGATGAGAAGCAGGTGAGTGAGGTAAAAGCTGGAGTGCACGGAGGCAGCGGATAGAAATCAGCAAACAGACTTGATGATACAGTTGATGGTAGAAGTGGTATGGAACCACAGTAGTAGAAGTGGTTTGGAAACCACAGGAATCAGCAGCACTGAATACACAAGTAATACAGGAACACCTTCAGAGACTCATGAGGAATGAGACTCCAAGATCAGGCAACGTGGTGTTGACCACAGGTGCTTAATATAGGGAGGTTGCCTGATCTGCCAATTAAGTTAAAGGAACATACACTGAAGGTTTGGAAAGGGCTGCGCATGCGCAGTCCCTCAGGATAGAGGACGTCCACGGTTCCTAATAGTCCGGGAAGAAGCACTCACAGTCCGGTGAGTGACAGTACCCCCCCTTTTAAAGGTGGGCACAGAACGCCTGGAACCGGGCTTGTCCGGATTTTTGGAATAAAACTTCTTCAGAAGGGCAGGAGCATTAAGATCTTCAGCTTTGATCCATGAACGCTCTTCAGGACCAAAGCCCTTCCAATGAACGAGGAAACGGAGGACTCCTCGCGAAATTTTTGCATCCAATACCTCAGTAATCTCGAAATCCTCCTCCTGATGAACTTGAACTGGCTGCGGTGCTGAGGGAGGAGTCGAGAAACGATTGATAATAAGAGGTTTGAGTAAGGACACATGGAAGGCATTGGAAATCCGAAGATTCTTAGGAAGAAGAAGTTTAACACATACTGGATTGATAACTTGAATGATCCTATATGGACCAATAAAACGAGGGGCGAATTTCATAGATGGAACCTTCAAACGAATATTTTTGGTAGATAACCAAACCCGATCTCCAATTTTTAGTGGTGGAATAGCCCGCCTCTTCTTATCTGCGAAAGACTTATATTTGTTAGATGTCTTCTTTAAACAGGTTTTGACCTGAGACCAGATATTTTTGAAGGTCTGACAAGCAGTCTCCACAGCAGGAACTTGGGTGGGTGGGAGGGCAGGAAATTCCGGAAAAGACGGATGGTGACCGTAAACCACAAAGAATGGAGTTTTGGATGATGACTCATGGTACATGTTGTTATGGGCGAATTCAGCCCAAGGGAGCAATTCTACCCAGTTGTCTTGGTTGGCTGAAGAGAACATCCTAATAAAAGTCTCAAGATCTTGATTGACTCGTTCCGTTTGTCCGTTAGATTGCGGATGGTACGATGATGAGAGTGCTAATCGTATGCCCAAGGTTTTACAAAGGGCCCGCCAGAATCTGGAAACGAATTGTACTCCTCTATCTGACACAATCTCAGACGGACATCCATGGATGCGGAAGATTTCTTTAATGAAATGTTCAGCCAGAGTAGACGAGGAAGGTAAACCGGACTGAGGGACGAAATGAGCCATCTTCGAAAATCTGTCTACCACTACCCAAATAGTATTGTGATTCTTACTTGGTGGCAAATCAGTAACGAAATCCATACTAATATGGGTCCAAGGTTTGGACGGAATGGGTAGTGGTCGCAGCAACCCTGCTGGAGTTCTGCGGGAGGATTTGAACTGAGAACATAAATCACAGGAAGCAATAAACTCTTTGACGTCTCTCCTCATTGAAGGCCACCAGTAACTTCGAGAGAGAATCTCAAAGGTCTTGTGTTCACCGGCGTGTCCGGAAAAACGAGAGGCATGGAACCACGAAAGGATTTTCCTCCTCAGAGTAGGAGGCACGAGGGTCTTCCCAAATGGTAGCATTTTGGTGGATGAAGCAGCCAGAGAAATACATTTGGGGTCTAGAATAGCATGGTTGGGAACCTCTTCTACATCAGAGGACGTCACCAAAGCTCGAGATAGAGCGTCAGCTTTCTTGTTCTTAGCGGCTGGTTTGAAGGTTATAATTAATTCAAAACGGGAAAAGAAAAGAGACCATCTTGCTTGACGAGGGTTCAAGCATTGAGCAGATTGCAAATATGACAAGTTCTTATGATCCGTGAAGATCGTCACCGGATGGCGAGCTCCTTCCAACAAGTATCTCCATTCCTCCAATGCAGCTTTGATGGCCAGCAACTCCTTGTCCCCGATAGTATAGTTTTTCTCTGCGGGCAGAAGACCCCGAGAATAGAAGGCACAAGGATGTAATTTTTGTTGCTCCGAGCGTTGGGAGAGAATGGCTCCTAAGCCCACATTAGAGGCATCTACTTCTAGGAAGAAGGGAAGTGTCACATCAGGCTGTCGAAGAATGGGAGCAGACGAGAAGGACTCTTTGAGAATTTGAAAGGCTTGGAGAGCCTCAGATGACCATTGCTTAGTATTAGCCCCTTTCCGAGTTAGGGCCACAATAGGAGATGCAATGGATGAAAAGTCTTGAATGAAGCGTCTATAGTAATTGGCAAAACCTAAAAAACGCTGGATGGCACGAAGAGTAGTTGGCTGAGGCCAATGTAGTACAGCATTTACTTTGTCTGGATCCATCTTCAGGCCAACTCCGGAAACTATATACCCCAAGAATGGAATCTGGGGTAATTCGAATGAACATTTTTCCAATTTACAGAACAATGAGTTTTTCCGTAGTCTGGAGAGGACCTCTGCCACATGTTGGTGATGAGAAGGCAGGTCCTGTGAGAAGATCAATATGTCGTCCAGGTAGACAACGACACATACATATAATAAGTCCCGAAAGATCTCATTGATGAAACCCTGGAAAACAGCGGGGGCATTACACAGCCCGAAGGGCATTACTAAATATTCGTAATGCCCATCTCTGGTGTTGAACGCCGTCTTCCATTCGTCACCGGAACGGATTCTGATTAAATTGTAAGCACCACGAAGATCCAACTTAGTAAAAATACGGGCTCCCTTAATGCGGTCAAATAGCTCAGTGATCAACGGAATGGGATACCGGTTCTTGATAGTAATGGCATTGAGTCCACGAAAATCTATACAAGGGCGTAATGATCCATCCTTCTTTTTGACAAAGAAGAACCCAGCTCCAGCGGGCGAGGTGGAAGGTCGAATGAACCCACGCTGGAGGTTCTCCCGTATATATTCAGATGTAGCTTGAGTTTCAGGTAACGAGAGTGGATAGACCCGGCCTCTGGGAGGAGTCTTGCCAGGAAGAAGATCAATCGGACAATCCCAAGAACGATGAGGAGGAAGACGTTCAGACTGAGCTTTATCAAAAACATCGGTAAATGAAGCATATTGAGGAGGGAGTCCCGGTGAAATAGCTGAAATGGAAGCTTGCTGTACCTTGAGAGGAATGACTTGGGAAAGGCAATGATGGTGACATTCAGGCCCCCAAGACGTGACTTGAGGGGTGCGCCAGTCAATCTGGGGAGAGTGACACTGAAGCCATGGAAGGCCTAGGACAATCGGACTTGTCGTAACAGGAAGAATTAAAAACGATATCTCTTCATGATGCAGAGCACCAATCTGAAGGGTTACTGGAGACGTACTCTGGGTGATGAGACCGTTGATGAGACGTGATCCATCGATAGCCGTCACAGTAATGGGAGTTTTTAAGGTAATCATTGGTAGAGACCATTGATTAACTAACGATTTGGAAATAAAATTTCCTGCTGCTCCGGAATCAATCAATGCCTGTGACTCAAAGGTCTTGGTAGCAAAGGAAATAGTCACATCAAAAGCGCAGACTTTAGACTTCATAGACGATGGAGAGGACTCCAGGGACCCTAACTTCACCTCTCCAGAACTAGTTAGGGCCTGGCATTTCCCGATCTCTTAGGGCAGGAGCTGAGGACATGAGTGGAATCAGCACAATAGATACAGAGTCTATTCTTGACTCTTCGTTTCCTCTCCTCAGAAGATAACTTGGAACGTCCAATCTCCATGGGAATCACAGCGGGTGACACTGGACGAAATTGAGGGTTAGAGCGAAAAGGTGCTTTAGCAGAAGTCGTTTTCTCAGCCTCTCTTTCACGAAATCTCATATCAACACGATGGCATAGAGAGATCAAATCTTCAAGTGACGAAGGAAGCTCTTGGGTAGTCAGTGCATCTTTAATTTTATCGGAAAGCCCCTGCCAGAAGGCGGCAACTAGGGCTTCAGTGTTCCACTGAAGTTCAGAGGCTAAGATCCTAAATTGAATGACGTACTGGCCTACAGTATGAGATCCTTGTCGCAGACGGAGGATGCTGGAAGCAGCGGAGGTCACACGACCTGGTTCATCGAACACACTTCGGAATGTAGAAATGAATTTGGCACTATCTTGTAATATTGGATCGTTCCTCTCCCACAGAGGGGAGGCCCAAGCCAGGGCTTGTCCTGAAAACAAAGAGATAAGATAGGCCACTCTGGAACGATGGGTAGAAAAATTTTGAGGTTGGAGCTCAAAATGGACTGAACATTGGTTAAGGAAACCCCTACAAGTTTTGGGGTCTCCATCGTACTTTGACGGAGTAGGCAGGTGAAGCGTGGAAGCTATAGACACCTGGGATGGCAATGGGGAAACGGAGGAAAGCACAGGAGCTTCAGTAGTAGCTGTCACAGTCTGTCCAGATGTTCCTTGGGAGGTTAATGACTGATAACACTGAAGTAACAGCTGTTGGCGGGCATCCTGTTGCTCCACACGGCTAACCAGATGTTGCAGCATCTCTTTGGCGGTAGGTTCCACATCTGGGTCTGTCATGGCCTGATCTTACTGTCACGGGCACTAGGAGTCTTTACCCAGGGATCACCAGATGGTAAGCTTACCAGAGCAATGTAGATGGTAATAGGGTACTCTGGTAGCTGGGTGATCACGGAACATGAAATGATGACCGATGAGATGCTCAGGAAAGTCTATGACTAGCAACACTGGTAATAATGAGGTAATGATACACAAGGAACTGTATGGACAAGGACACGTGAAGGTAGTCAGTGGTCTGCGGTAGCAAGTTGTACCACTGCTATAGTGAGGAGGAATGTCCAACAGAAACAAGGAGGTGATGAGAGTCAGCGGTCTGCGGGTAGCAAGTTGTACCGCTGTCTGAGTGAAGGAATGGAATCCAAGTGGAGGTATCCAGGTAGTCAGTGGTCTGCGGTAGCAAGTTGTACCACTGCTATGTGAGAGGATAATGGAACAGGTGATACCGGAAACAGGGATCAGTGGTCTGACATCAGCAAGTTGTACCACTGCATATATATGTGAGGAGGTGCACGGGGGAAGACTGCAACACAGGATATACACAGGCACCTTATACACGATCCACAGTAATATGCACAATATAGGTATATATATATGTAAATGACTGATCAGGTCTGCAATCTAGAAAGTCTCTTGAAGTAGTCCAGCACAATGATAACACAGTCAATGATGGCAATAGACTCAGCGGATAGCAGACTCCAGAGAGAACCAAACACAGTCCAGCAAGATATGCAATACACAGCACAGTCAATGAGAAGTATGCATACCGTGGTTCAGCAGTAGCAGTCAGATGGGATTGCAGCGGTACCCGAGCGGCTGGAGGCCGACTGGATAGGAAGTCCCTGGATAGGAGAAGCAGCGGTCTAGCAGGTGCAGCGCACAGGTGAGTAGACCGACAGGGACACGAATCCACAGGAGTCAGCAACACGTGGAACTGGACTCATAGGAAACCCAGGAGAATGGAGATGATCCAGCAGAGGGTAGTAGAAGAGATACAAATCCAATGCTGACAGGAGGGTAGAGGCCAGTGGAACACGTGAAGGCGTGGAGAGTGGATCAGCAGGAGATGGACGATAGCGCTGACCACAGCGGCAGGACTCAGCGGCACACGGAGGTAACCAGTAGCAACCACAGGAACCAACAGCGATGGGAAACAGGAGTGCAGCGCAGGGCAGGAGCTGTAGATCACGAAGCGTAGCAGATGGTAATGAAAAGTGGCAGTCTCGAGGAAGTCACAGCAAAGATGAGATGAGAGTGTAGTGCACGGAGGCAGCGGATAGTAATCAGCTGGCAGTCACGATGTTGAACACAGGCGAGTTGCAAGCAGGAGACTGTAGTGCACAGAGGCAGCGGATAGTAGTCAGCTGGCAGTCACGATGTTGAACACAGGCGAGTTGCAAGCAGGAGACTGTAGTGCACAGAGGCAGCGGATAGTAGTCAGCTGGCAGTCACGATGTTGAACACAGGCGAGTTGCAAGCAGGAGCCTGTAGTGCACAGAGGCAGCGGATAGAAATCAGCAAACAGACTTGATGAGAAGCAGGTGAGTGAGGTAAAAGCTGGAGTGCACGGAGGCAGCGGATAGAAATCAGCAAACAGACTTGATGATACAGTTGATGGTAGAAGTGGTATGGAACCACAGTAGTAGAAGTGGTTTGGAAACCACAGGAATCAGCAGCACTGAATACACAAGTAATACAGGAACACCTTCAGAGACTCATGAGGAATGAGACTCCAAGATCAGGCAACGTGGTGTTGACCACAGGTGCTTAATATAGGGAGGTTGCCTGATCTGCCAATTAAGTTAAAGGAACATACACTGAAGGTTTGGAAAGGGCTGCGCATGCGCAGTCCCTCAGGATAGAGGACGTCCACGGTTCCTAATAGTCCGGGAAGAAGCACTCACAGTCCGGTGAGTGACACTTACAGAGTTTAGTGTCATCTGCAAAAATGGAAACTTTACTCTCTTAGCCATCACCAAGGTCATTAATAAATATATGAAAAAGGAATGGCTCCAGCACAGAACCTTGAGGTACTCCGCTTTTGACCAACTAGATAATGTTCGACTTATCACAACTCTCTGTTCACTATTCTCTAACCAGTTTTTGATCCAAATACAAATGTTGTTTCCTAGACCCAGTTTTCTTATTTTGTAAACAAGCCTCTTGCATGACACTGTATCAAAGGACTTTGCAAAATGTAAGTAGACCACATCTACTGTGCTGCCCTGGTCTAAGTTCCCACTAACTTCCTTGTAGAAACTAATTATAGTTTGACATGACCTATCCCTCACAAATCCATGCTGATTTCCACTAATAATCTTATTGTGCACCAAGTAATCTTGAATAATATCCCTTAATATACCTTCCAGTAGTTTCCCCACTATTGATGTCAAGCTTACAGGTTTATAATTCCCTGGTTGTGATCTCGTCCCCTTTTTAAACAACGGCACCACATCTGCTATTCACCAATCCCTTGGTATTGAGCCTGATGAGATTGAATCTATGAAAATTAAGAATAGCGGTCTAGCTATTTCTGACTTTAGCTCCATAAGAACCCTTGGGTGTATGCCATCTGGACCTGGAGCTTTATTTATCTTAATATTCTTCAGTCGCCTTTGGACTTCTTCCTCTGTCAACCAAGTATTAATTAATGGTACGGTTTAATTTCCGTTTTTATTAATTATTCCTACCATTTGTTCCTCTCTAGTAAATACTGATGAAAAGAAAGGTTTTAATACTTCTGTTTTTCCCTTAGTATCATTTATCAATTCACCCATCTCACTTCTTAGGGGTCCTATATTATCTTTTTTAATCCTTTTGCCATTTATATACTTAAAAAACTTTTGGGGATTTGTCTTACTTTCTTTTGCAACTTGTTTTTCATTTTCTAATTTAGCCAATCTAATTTCTTTTTTGCATGTTTTATTACACTCCTTGTACCTACAGAAGGACGCATCAGATCCTTCAGACCTAAACAATATAAATGCACGCTTCTTTCCTTGCATTTCTTCCCTTACCTTTTTATTTAGCCACATTGGTTTAGACTTAATTATTTTACAATTATTTCCATAGGAATTAACTTATACGTGTATGTTTCCAACAACATTTTAAAGACAGCCAATTTTTCTTCCGTATTTTTTCCTTCAAAAACTTTATCCCAGTCTATGTAGTTCTATAACATCCATATGACATTGCCCCTATACTTAGACTTACAAACTACAAATCAATCTAAACTTTACTAGTAAGCATTATATTTACTCAGCTCCAACAAAGTTAAATGATTAGTAACAGGGACTGTTGTGTTACAAACCACATATTGTTACGAGCCGCGGCGGCTCTGGGCACCGCCGCGACTCGCTCCCCTCTGTCCTCCTGTGTCCCGGCCTTCGTCATGACGACCGGGATGTCACTTTCGGCCTACCCCGGCCGTTGCTTAGGCAACGATCTGGACGCTAGTTAGCTGCAGCGCCGTGTCCCGGCGTGTAGGGGAGCCGGGCGCTCGCGCTAATCAATACCGCAGTCAGAGGGCTAATTTCAGGTCCTGCCCCCAGTCTTTCCTTATTGGCCAGCTTGTATTTATAAGGCAGGGAGGGGCAATCCTCCCCTCCCAGTTATAGTTCCTGCTTGCTGCTGACTAGCCTGCTCTGTTCCTGCTTGCTGTACCTTTTTGGATTAATTACCTGTTGCCGACCTTTTTGCCTGATTCCTGACATTGTTTGTTTGCCTGTGCCCTTTTGACCTTTCTGCCTGGACTCCTACGCTGCGGATTTGCCTGTGACCCCTGACCCCGGTCTGTGTACTGGACATTCTGTTTGCTGCTGGCCTTGACTCTTGCCTGGACCTCACTCTGCTTTTGCTCCTATCCTCAATCACTGGGTTCTCCCCAGTCAGCGCACGATTCACGACCCTCAGTTGCCTGCGACCAAGTCTGTCCCCACCACTAGGGGCTCCAGCGAAAACCAGGCTTCTGAGTAGACTCCGGGTTTTGTGTTGCTGGCTGTGGGGGTTCCTAACACATAGTTCAATTACTGAGAGGTATAGTGATGTTTTACTATATATATTATAATTGTTGATCTTTATGAACAAATGTATAAATGTGTTTGTCCTATTGTTCCAAACAAACCAACATGTTCTTAGGCAGTTCAACTCTTTCTTGTTCCCACTTATTGGTCTTTGACCGAGATGTCCTGGAAGCTAATCCACTTTTTCTGGAAACAACAACCTTTGATGGACTATAACTACAAATATTTAGATACTTGTTAATTATTATTATTATTATTTGTTATTTGAGGTGTTTCCACCACCTCTATGCCACTGGTTCCAGCTCTGTCCTCCACCCATATAGTTATCCATCTCTGACACACATGCTGATCATCCTGGAGGCACGGCCTGTGTCAGCCAACCCACCCCTTATTTCTCACCCTCTGTCGCATTCTGTCATCTCTGTTTGCCAGCACACATTACCTGGTAGCAGGAAGAGGTGAGGCTCTCAAAGGGGAGGGAGGTTGGGTGATTCGATTCAACAGCTTCCCACTCACGCTTATGGGAGCCGAATCCTTCCTAGAATAATAGGTGGGCAGAGCAAAGTTGTTACATATAATTAACAAGTACCATTGTTAGTTTCCCATCTGTGGATGTATTTGAAAGCTATATGTGAAGAATACACTCTTCTATTATTTACTTTGCTTCCAGATACATTATAAGGTGTTTTTTGTTATTGTTTTTCATCTTCTGCTCATGTGTTAGTTCCTAGTTTTCAAATGGCTGAGGATAAAACAACCTGTAGCCAATCACACTATCAGATTGCTCACGGAAACGCAGAGTATTTCAGAATATGTGTGCATTGATCTTGTGTGTGTGGGAGGGAGACAATAAAGATTATCATTTATCTAATACAGTCTAGAAAATGATAGCTGATGAATTGCTATGAGCAACACCTTCACTTTTCCTTTTTAGAAGTTTTAGTAAATTTACCCCCAATGCTCATTGCTATAATGGGATGCACCATTAAACTTCGAGTTGCACTTATCATCATCATCATCATTAATTTATATAGCGCCAACATATTCCGTAGCGCTTTACAATTGGGGACAAACATAATAAACTAATAAACAAACTGGGTAAAACAGACAAAGAGGTGAGAAGGCCCTGCTCGCAAGCTTACATGTAGAAAACTGTGTCAAATATATAAACGGAAGACTCAGCTTGTTATTATTCTCAGAGAAAAAACATGGAGTTGCGCAGAAATACTGAATACAAGTGTTTAATAAAATTAAAACACGTACATATATAGTTATACCTAGAAACAGTATGGGCTAACAAAGGATAAAAATAAAAAATAGTATTGATAATAACACATGTATAGAATTTGCATATATTCTATACATATGACGTTTCGTCTGAGCAACAGACTTTTTTAAGCTTGATTGCTTGAAAAAGTCTGTGGCTCAGACGAAACGCGTCGCTCTATCCATGCTGTCTTCACCACCTGGATTGTAAACATTTCTATGAGGAATCTGGTAATAAATGGAACTACCTTTATTTGACATTTATATTCTGTCCGGACTCGTAGGAGGTGCGCACCGAAGATTTTTCTACATCGCTCCACTCTGTAAGCTGTAGTGACGGCGAGAAGGTAAAACCTTTATCACTCTCTGACCCATTGACAGATTAGGCTGGGAGCAAGATTGGTCATTAGTATCCACGGAGGCACGCTTACCTTTACCTGACATCAGCCGCTTGGTCAGCAAGAGGATTCATTTAACGGGTAATTACTATTGAATGCCCCTGCTTCAGAAATATCAGCCTGTTTGTGGTCTTTGTTGTGTCAGCCGTACGGATGCTAAGACGGAGCTATCTTTCTTCCTCATTTAAAGTGGATAACAGTTTGACTGTATAAACACACTCATAGAAGTGGATTCTAATGATTTAAAAGCCGATTCAAATCTGTTTACCTATTTCATCAATTCGGATAGATATGTCTATGTACAGTCCCCTTTAATGTCGACATTATCTGAACCGCACAGTCTTTATCAGCCAATGGAGATCTAAATGTATATGTGCAACTTATGTGATTTTATATGTTTTAGACTTTTTAATGTCATTTGTATGAAGGCCTATTCTCTCATTGCATGGTAATTACTGTTAAGTGTTTACTCAACTCAGCTTGAGAATTTCCATGCATATATGCAAATTCTATACATGTGTTATTATCAATGCTATTTTTTATTTTTATCCTTTGTTAGCCCGTACTGTTTCTAGGTCTAACTATATATGTACGTGTTTTAATTTTATTAAACACTTGTATTCAGTATTTCTGGGCAACTCCATGTTTTTTCTCTGCTATATATATATATATATATATGGAGGTTTAACACTACCTCTCTTTGTGAGCTGCTGCGACCGATACTGAAGCTATCAACTGTATTTGTTTAAATTAAGGGTTTCCTATTAGCGCCAGAGTTCAAGTTGTTTAGTTTGTTATTATTCTCATCTCATTATCAGGAGAAAGGTTAAAAAATGTTATTCATTTGCAATATCTAAGAATTTTATCAAGTACTTTGTTCTGACGCTGTTAGACCAGATTTGTTAGCCATTCAAATAAGTGCAAGAAACAGAGAGTGGTAAAACTCAGCTTAGAAGCTTTTGAGTTACACATTTTTGAGAAAGATACTGACAATCTAATCTGCATGCTTATATAAGTAGATGTGATCTAATAATGCCAGAGAAGACCTAAGAGTTGCTTTCTTTTTTGATTGTAATAACATTTTTAAACAAAAGGAGCAAAAGAAGGGTGTGTGTGATTGAATTGCAGTATTAAAAATACAGGTGTAAGGAAGGGTTGTGTTTTATTTGGTAAATGCTAGATTGCATTTTTAATTTAATAAACAGCAATTATAAATAATATGTGGCTCATTTAGAGTTGCAGCTGTGTTTAAGTAGAGAGCAATTGCGTGAACACACCATTACTGTACTTGGCCTACTTTTACACACCCCTTTCCTGCCCTGTTCCGACTCTCCAGCTGCACGAAGATGCAAGTCAGGGATGCGCAAAAAAACCTAAAATATGGACGCAGTAATACGCATTTTTTAAGTGCATGCATAGTATGAAAACCTATTTCATGCTTAAAACGGGTCTTGCTTCACACTCTAAACCCCCCTATATGTGTAAAATAATTTCAATTGTGTATGCAATTAGAAAAGAGAGAACCCCTCTCCCTTTCCCACACATTCACACACAGTTCTGTAAGTAGGATTTTTTTAAAACCTCCAAAAAAGGGTGATACTGTAATAAAAATCACAATAGTCTTTCAAGTCGTGATAAAAGTTGTTAAGATTAAAAATGAGAAAAACTTGAAGAAAGAGGGTCCTGGGTTGCTGATATTCAGTAATATCAGTCAAAATATCCAGTAAAGGTAATCCTCAATAGATTAAGTGAAGGTGCTTAATTTATATGTGGATATAATAGAAAGACAAAACAACAATGTCTCAGGGAAAGTATGTTAAAGTGTCAAAGCTAAGCCAAACTTGTATTAAGGCATAACTGCTATGTCTTGTGTGTTCCAATATCCCTGTGATGCGTGTGGCGTCCATGGAGTTATGTCTTTCAGTGGGGAGCAGGGAGTCCACCTCACACACACGCTTTAGTGTTGAATGCGTAATTTAGTGGAGGACAGCTTATCTCTCCTGTGACTTTGTCCTGTTCCATAATGGCGCTTGCCGGGGTGGGTCAAACGCAGAGCCATAACTTAAAATTTTAGTGCCTGGGACGAGAATGAAAATTGGCGCACCCCCCTTGCCTTCAATTTTAACCGAATGAACCTAAAATATTCATAAACTACGTCCCCCTTCAGCATTACACCCTGGGCGGTCGCCCCTCTTGCACAGCCCTAGTTACGGCCCTGGTCAAACGTTGCAATTTCCAACACATTATTTCCAAAAAGATTTGTCTGCTACTTGTGGACATCCTCAGGAAATTGTGTATGACCCAGTAGACAAATTGTTCCTGTATCTAGTGTGTTGAACAGCTACAGACCTGATGCAGACCATTGTTAATCGGTTCTTTGATTAGGTCTGTTTCCAATTTGTAGTAATAAAAACCATGTCACCGAAAAAGAGAATAGAAACTATTCGTAAAAAAAGTGCATTAAATAATGAGAATCAGTATTTTTAATACAGCAATAAATCACATAAACCGTTTTTTTGCACATTAAGTTTTATCAAAATGTCAACAAATCGACATTAAAGATCAATTCTTTAAAAAAAGAGTCCAGAATATATAAATAACATTAATAGTCTCCTTACTTCCATACCATACTGAACAGGTAAATTATTCAGTGATCAATTGATGTAAAGCATAAAAACACAATTCGTTTGTAGAAATGTATTGAAAGTGGCTATTAAAGGCTGCAAACCTAGTATATATCACTCTCGTCTTTTAAAAATAAACATGTTGCAGAGCGTACTTACTATAAAGTATACTAAATGTTTAATGTAGCTCTAACATAGTTCCAATGTTCATTGCCATATGGGGCTATTGTAGTTGCTGTATAAGTTTCACATTCAAATAAGTCCAACTGTGTTTGAAAGCCATTGTAGCCCAATAGTGCGATTATATACAGGATATAAAAAATGAATGACTTTCACTATTAAAAATATAGATGGAATGTATTTTAAACCAAATATAATTCTTGCATATAGAGGAGGATCTCCACCATGTATGTTACCAAATTCAGTGTGCTCCAGATTTTATTTTGAAACATATTTAGACAGTTCTCCAATTATCAGCAAATGTCTGCAACATACAGTAACTCTTATTTGCATTGTTGTTTCTTAAAGGCACAATAGGTGCACAAAATGCAATGCTTATTCTTTTAACCTAGTTTTTAAATAGCATAGTATTATGGATTGTGTTAACAATCTGCATTACTAGACAATGGCTGTATTTAAGTGACACACCATTTTGACTATGGCAATCAGGACTAGCCTGCCTAAGTCGGAATAGTAGTTTGATATACCTCAGACAGCTGTGATGTGATGGTGTTATGCTTGGGTAGCTTAATGTTATAGGTGTATCAGGTTGAATTCCAACTGCATTTAAAAAAAATAGTGGGTGGAGTTCAGTGACTTAGACTAAGAAAACAAAATTATATGTATGTACCTATTGCTAGATCCAACAAGGATCCCAATGGCTGTGACTGTCTCATGTAGTTTTCCTCTCTACTTTTACGGCTCAGCCTTTTCAAAAGGGCTAAGCAGGTATTAATGAACATCTCTCATGAGCTTTCCATTTGCAGGAAGGAAAGAGCATGGAACAAAGCAACATGGGAACCCAAGTGAATCCAGCAAACATAGCATACAAGGTAAGTATTTACTTCTCTTCCATTTAGTACAATGAACACCACCCAAATCATATACTTATGGTAACTAGGGTCTGAATGCCTTATTCTATTCAATCTTCTCCTGCTAGTAAAGGATGCTCTCAGTGGGTGGGAATATGAGAACACGCTGCCATTTAAATCATTAGAATGTTGTATGGGGATCTTGTGGGAGGCAGTAACCTGTCCGTTGTGTCATTGTGTAAGTGAGGGAAATAATTCATGTGACTGGGGCAGTGTCATGATGTGAGTAGGGGACTGAAAGCCAGTAGAGTATCGAGCTATTAAACTTGTAGAGGGAGATTATGCTGTCACACACACCTATATATGTAACAAAGTTTATACTGTATATCTTGTTTAGTTTTTGGTGGAATTACCCGTTATCATTTTGCATAGGATATGTGCAGGGGTTAACCTGTTAGCTGCTTGTATTGGTGGGGCCATGCCTAGATTTAATTTAATTGTTTTGCTATGCTAGGCCACTTTTGCTGTCCACTCTGTTTCACCCATTTCAACAGAGTTTCATGTTACCAATAAATTAATATATTATACTAGTAATTAATAATAATCTGTGACTATGGTGATAGGGAGAAAATGTGGAAAAATAATGAAACAAGTACAAGAATCTATAGACGTATATAGCTATAAAAGTATAAAGCAGCTTACCTGTTATATGCTGTTTGTCTTCATGTATATGAACTTTGGGGGTTTTCGGTAGCCAGTATGTGATACTGGTATATTTTCCTCTTTATTGCTATATATGCAGTAGACCAATGTGGCTACACTCATTATTCAGTTTTGACCAATGTGGTTACTCTCACTGTATAGATGAGACTGTCTGGCTTTTTAAGCTCTACAACTAAGTTATCTGTTCTGCAAAATTCTTGTGAGTGTTTCATTGCTGCTGTTTCCACCTTGCAAGAAGATATGGTACATATATTATTAATTATCTATAAATATACATTTATTACCAATACTTACACATACATACACATATCAGAATAATAAGCAGTTTAGCTGATGAAAAATCCCCCCTGATCTTAACAAATGGTAAAACAGGGTGACAGGTAAAAAATAAATATTGCTTTATTTAATTTCAGTAAGGGTCATTCCCGATGCAGCAATGAGTTTCATTTTCTTTACAAATTAAAATTTAATGTACTTTTTCTGCCTACATTTATTTTAATAGATCACTGTTTTCTGCAACATGTGATAAGCTTGTGAATCAGTTATATTAAAGGAATTTAAAGGTCTCCTTTGCTAACTAATACGTGCAAACATATGTCTGTTTAGTTTTGTGCAAATGCTCTTATTTGATGGTCTTGCACATACCAAAATGTAGGTCTTTTTGTATGGGTTCTGTGTATCTGAGGAATACATTTCTTTGTTTATTGTGCATTGATTTTACCCACACTATTGAATACCACCCAACAATCACAGTTTACTGTTATCTAAAGGGGAGGGCTTTCCTATTTGGCTTATGGTCTTGGTAGTATGTAGGCATGGCTGGCTATATTGAAAGTTGCTGTATGTGACTAGTTTTTGTTCTGATTTTATGCCTTGTGATGTAGGGAGGTATGCACTTGCAGACTTGAGCTGTATGGAAAGAGCAACTTAAATATGTGTTTTACAAGCACTATTTTTTTTATTGCATGTTTTTTATTTTGGTTTGTTGAGTATGCTACTTGCTAACATAGTGGTACCATAGTTTGATCACAAACATGGATGAACTGGAATTGGCTTTTGGTGAGTCTGGCTCTGAATTTTTATATGTGCATGCAAAGCCAAACCAAAGTGGCTACTTTCATGATTCAGGGTTACTATAAGTATGAATGCAATTTGGTTAATCTCACTGTTAGAGTTAATATAAATCTATTAGAAACATCTTTATGTGGTTTAATGGCTAAGTTATTCTTGTAATTGGAACCAATCTAAACCTAAATTTTAATCTTATACACAAACATTATCTTTCTCTTACTTATACAATTAGAGGTGCCCATATAATGCAAATACTGCCCTTATGAATATATACCATTAGAGGTAGGTGCTTATATTATAGTTACAGTGCAGTGACTATATAGAAGTCCTTTTTATGTCACCTTTGCCCATGTGACTGCATCAACCCCGTTGCCCGTCCCAGCATTATTAGACCAGCCAACAAGGGAGTCATATTTCTGCCAGCTGCCTCATACAGTGTACAGATTAGTATAAATAAATGTGTTAGCAATTGAGTTTGCTTTATGATAGTAAGTATATACTTTTTTTCACATAGCTCCTTCCACACACTTAATAGTAAAATATAAATCTTGGGTGGAGATACCCTTTAACACTATGAGTCATATATATTTTCAGTTATAATTTTTTCATTCACAAGTAACAACCTTTAAAAGTGACAGAATTCTCCAGACAAAGGGCCTGATAAAGGGTTCTGGCAGCCCTAGCTAATACACCCGTAATTCCCCACTTCCACCTTAATCATTAAAGGAATATTCAAGTTTATTCTCCAACATTCAAATTTAGACAGATTGCACCGTTCTCTCTTAGCCTGTCCTTGTTCTATTCTCGTGCTTGCTCTTATAGCTTTGTTTTTGTGTAGTTGGCTTTTTGAAATTCGGGGTCCTGATTTGAAAATGTGCAAAAATTGTATTTAATGCAAAATGTAAACCACACCCTGAATGATTAGACTCTTTAGTTCAAACACAACACTCCATTATGGCCAGATAAAACTACCACATAGCACAGGCATTTATAGACAATAAAATATATGAAAATGAGCCATCAAAGAGCTATAATTAAAAACTAATATCTACTAGCCCCATCTGACTAGTATTGAGCATTCTAGTGACTGCTGAGACCACAGAAAACATCCTTGTGACCATTACACAATACTGAGAGCATCCTTATGAATGCCACACAGTAAAGAGACCCTGGCTCCCCCACCCATTTCATCAACTCCAGCTAATAAATTTCCCTACTTTCCCCACTCAACTATTTCATAAACCACCAGCAACCAGTTCAGGACCCCCAAGCCACTTTATCACATCTCCAGCGGCCAATTTATGTAAAAAAATAATATATTCTGAAGGCACCATGCCCCACCAGGACCCAGTGCCTCAGGCTAATCAGGCCCTGTCCAGACATAGCAATGTGTGTATAACAAATCATAGGTTGATCCAGTATTTTGTTTATGAAACTGAAATGGGCTGGAGAGTAAGAGAGGCCAGAAAATAGTTAGTGGGTTGGTGGTGGGGCAGTGGTAGATGTCGGGCTACATAGAGGAATGCATTCATCAGAGCCTGGAAGGTGCAAACCTATATTAGGAGGAGTTTGGAAAGCATTGGAAGACCAGTCTTCCCTGCTTACAAATGGGAGGAATCTCTAAAATGAGACAGGCATAGCCCCCATATTTTTTAAAGCAACACAACAGAATCCAGTAGAATGAGCATTATGAATCTCATGGTGTATAAGCATCATATCCTTTGTAAAACTGGTGCAAGAACAGAAGGGTCAGAACTCCGCCAAGAGGCAGCTGGTTGGCAGATTATGGTTTTACATATGTGTCTTATTATTTTACTGTTGTTTTTCAAGAAATTGGGGATTGGCAATGGTGATGTTTGGCAATTGCATTCGGTGGTAGTCATATTTACGGTCCTTAAAAGACCGACACTTACTTTAATGACCAAAAATGACTGAAGCTGACTTGGGCACATTAAAAAAAACAGACTGACCTTAATAACGACAACTGAACTATCCGACATTGTTGTGCAAAATCCCGAGCACAAGTAATGACGCACAAAGTTTTTACGTCATATAAAATGGCGACCAGCACTTTTAAAGCAGCGATGCCGGGTGTCATCTAAAGTAAGTGTTACAGTGGTAGGTTTAGAGTTAGGGTTTGGTCGTTAAAATAAGTGTCAGTCTGTTAAGGACCGTAAATTCGTACACAATCCATTGCATTACCATTTATAAATGAGGTTGAGTTGGAGTAATTTTTTCATAGAAGAAGGTAGATTTAGATACATAAACTTCATATTCTCAGAACTGACTTTATAGCTGGACAGATCGCTATATGCACTCAGAGAGGAGATTTGGGAGTCATGATAGTGGATAAGTTAATGTTAGTAAGACATTTTTGGCATATAAAGCAATTTTATACTGGTGGTTCCCAATTTCAAATGTTTTACCAGTGGAAACTTATTAGCAATAAAAACAAACAACAATTAAGTGATTTAATAGTATATACTTAGCTACAAACAGTTGATCACAGTCAGGGAGCCCCTCTGTCTCATTTCGGATATCTGATTTCTTTAGAGAGACTTCTGGACACCAATCAATTCAAACTGGTTCCAATGTAAGGCTGGCATTTCTATGTTTAACCCATTCTTATACAGATGCTATTTTAAACAATGTCTCCCTTGACCATGACCATATAAGGTAATAATACACAAATACATCATTCAAGTAAAGACAATAGCTTATAGTGTATATGACATGAAGATATATAGCCACATAAAAAGCACATTTCTGTTTAATCCTTATAAAATGCTGTTGTTAAGCTGGACCCTTGATTCTAGAAGCTTCATGACCAGGTGAGAGCTGACAACAACTATTATTTATTTTGTTTTCACATACACAGTGGTCTTAATTGTACTGGCTGAACATTCTCAAATGATTTTATTCACATGCACAAATTTCATTAATTTAAAGAAGGACACTTTGGTTTCACTGATTCAAATTTGTTTTTTGATAGACACTTCCCCTCATGCTGCATACAGAGACTCAGCAAGGTTGTAAACGGCTCACCATGTATGTCCCCCCACCTTCACAACACCTTTACAACTTACCAACTTAACTAAAATTAAAACACAAAGTCATGTATAAGGGTGGCAAAAAATGGAGGACAGATTTTATTAATTTAAGTAACTTTTTAAATAACCTTTGGTGGCGGAGAAAGGGCACTGCGGGACAGCTACCAGGCTGATACAACCAGATAAACGTGGGAACTGGCGAAACCGCCGTACATTTACTAACAGGGGGATCTCATCCCAAAACTGTCATGTGCTAAATTTGCATCAGAGTGACTGTACCCCTTCTAAACCTATGATGCCCCCCTCACCGAGCTGGACAAGGGACCCTCCTCACCGAAGGACTAAAGAGTTACTGGTGCCTCTAAGGGGACAGTCACCTGCGGCCAAACAAACACTAGTGCCTAACTAATCAGCCGCTGAACGCAGTGCCTTCCTACCACGAAAATTTATTAAAACATAAACAACTACCACCGTAAATCAGGAGTGGGTGGGTGGGATCTCGTGACGAAGAGTGAAGAAAACCAGGAAGTGCAGCCACCTATATGAAACCAGGACCCTCCCATAACAGCTTTCATTGGTCGGGCCAGCACTGATGTTAACCCTTAAAGGTAAGTGCGTTCGACCTAAGTGGCCTTACTTGTCTTAAATGTTATACCTTGTGGCCTTACTTGTCTTAAATGTTATACCTTGAGGTATACTTGTTGATAAACTTGCAGGTGAGCTTATCCCAATATATTTATTTTGTGCACAAAATTATTTAACTTATTTATATGCTGACACCTAGTGATTTATATATTATTTGTTTCAGAGAACCAGACTATCTTTTCTTTTGCTTTCACATACACAGCGGTCTTGATTGTCCGGTCTATGTTATGTGTTATGAGCCATCGTGCTAATCGCAACAATTCATTGCCTCTGAATCCTACCTTCTACTATACTATACTTTTGAGTATATGGCCTGGGGATATTCAAGTACCTGTGAGAGATATTATCTCTAGGGGAACAGCGGCTGCTATAGGTGAAGACCTTTGCTACTGCAGGGTTCTGGGAGGCCCTAACAACATGTACACATTTCATTAATTTTAAGGAGTGCACCTTGGTTTCACTGATTCTAAATTGTTTTTTGTGAGGGCAGACAGCCCTGACGCGTCCCATTGTGGATTTATGATGGAGTGTTTGTAAAGCCATTGACAGGTACTGTGTCAGAAGGGTTCTAATAGAGAGCCATGATACCTTAAACAAATTGCCCTACAAAACCAAATACTGGGAGTGTCCTCTCCATGAAGTTCTAACGTGCCCTGTCAAAGGCTTACTCCATGTCAAGGGTCACAAAAAAGGCAGATTAAGACCATTGTTCTTCAGGTGTTGTCCGCAACCTGATGACTGGAAACAATCTGATCAGTCAGGACCACTGTTGATTGGGAGGTCTAATGTGGGCAGGGACCCTCTGGAGTAATGGACTTAGCTATTACTCAAAAAGTATAGCAGGGGACCTCGGATTCACAATCTGCCATCTTTCACAGAGCTTCCAGGAGGCAGATGGCAATGTCTGTATAATGCTAGGCCGTAGTTCTCTAATTGACAGTTCTGATGTCATAATTGCCGAGTAGTTATGTAAATTCTCAATGGGCTACTGTAACAATGAGGCCACGACTGTGGTTGGGTTGTGCAGCTCTTCAAGCATTAGGTAGGCCATGGATCACACCAGAAGCTCAAATAGTGGTACCTGGATCAGAAACACTACAATTTGGAGGCACAACGTGGATGGATCTCCCTCTAATGATATTAATCAGTGCAGATTTTGAGGTGAATAACCTTAAATTAATTAGATCTCAATGGATAATTACCTGAGCTATGATACTGCATGTCTATTCTGCTCAACAACAAGGCCATGTTTTTTTTTAACAAACTATAGGTATGTAGATATGTTGCATGCACTGAGATATCTGTCTCTCTGTCTAGCTATAATTCTGCAAGCATTTACATGTGTTTTCATATATATATGTGGTGGTCGAGTACTTATGGGAAATCCTTCCCTCACCTTGTCTCCCAGATACGAGTCAGGTTCTTTTCTCTTTTGGATATCCGGTGGTCAGGAGATAAATACTTCAATGAAAGGGACAAAGATTGGTCAAACAACTTAATTTTATTGAGAATGCGGTAAGGATAGTTTTGGTAAGCCACCGCGCCACTGACCCCTTCAGCTCAATAGTAATGACAAAATAATGCGTCTGATCAGCATAGAGCACAATAGCATTTAACATATAACATACACCTGGTATAAGGCAGAATAATGATAACATCTTCAATACACATTGTCTAATAGGGCACACTGGTAATCACAGTTACTACTTTCACGTTAACAATATCTGACTGGTGATGATGCAATAACCATCAATAATAACCCATCAAGAATCTTACGGTCATTACCGCGCCCACTAGAGGGCTACTTCTTATTCAAGTGTTTGGGGTACCGTGCTATTCCCTATGGGTCAGGCGCCCCACTTTTAGCATCTACTGCTGAGTTAACTTGAATTGCAGCGGTACCACTAACACTGAATGTCACACCTTCAATATTAATAAATCAATTCTTAGGTAAATCACATAACATTAACATCATCTAAAACATTTGGTGCACCAATATTATCCCCGGTAACGTTACCATATTTTCCACTCAGTCCTGGGCTGACCTGTGCACAGGAATTTGGGTAGTGTTCCAATGTCCTGCAGAGGTTTCCATCAAGGGTTAAGTATTATAGTAGAAAGCAGGGCTGCTGCTCATTTCAGCCACAAGATGGCGCTGTTCTCTCAACAGTCAATGAATATCAGCACATGTGCTCTGCAGCAGGGTATAATGTCCAGATATCAACACACACACACACACAGGATATAGCTGAAACGACCGTCTTAATTGTTCCCTGCAGCCTGTGTATAGGTATGATCTGGGGGAAAAGCTCTCACAATCCTTCCTGGTACAAGAATGCAATGTCAGTTTAGGATAGATTCTCTCATCACTCTTCCCTCTGACACTGGGGTGTGTGCAATACACTGCAGGCTGAGGTTTTACCTTGAAAAGAGTTCTGTAGTTGGTGAATACTGTCTTTGGTACCCCGCTGCGTGTCCCCAGCTGTTCTCCGTCCACTTTGCTGGCAATGTCACAGTTCTGGCAGCAGCTTATCTTCTCTCTGCTCGGCTGCACATCCTCCCCCTTGTTCCTTCTACCATGCTGCTCTCTCTCTCTCCCTTCCTGCAGAACCTCTTCTGTTACTCCCCCAGCCTATCTGGGCCTTCATCCTCCTCCTGTCAATCACTCCTGGGCACAAGTTTTCAGGAGCACAATTAACCCCTTGTAGCCCTGCATTTTAAAAGCGTTTATGCACTCCTATGTGCTGTTCAACAGGGCTTTGGGGTACCACATATACTTGTTGCACTTGTCTGAACCCAAGACCATCTGCTGCAATGGACTTTATAACGCACATCTTTTGACCATGACCTACAATACTGACAAGTGTTATTATCTTTGGGGAAGACCCTCACAATAGTTTACTTTGAAGAAAGCTCTTTTTATAGAACTAAAGGACATCTGTATACATCAAATGTTAGCTGACATTTTTGAACCACGTAATCAGCTTTTGCATTATTATATCAAACACTTCTGCACATTCTTCTTTCGTAATAGATAAGAGACTTTTTTTATTATTCCAGAAATGACATATTTCTAGTGATTTAAAGCAGTTGTAATTAAATCAATTGCCTAGCTTTGCTATTTAACTATATTGATATGTCACATGTTCACCACTTCTGTGTTCTATAAATACAACTCTCATTCATAGGTCCATTAGAGAGATGAAGAGTGAATTATCTTGACACTTAGTGCAAGTATAGATTTTGCAGGCAGCAGCAATAGAAGGTGTATGCTGGTGTCTCAACATTAAAAAACATATTAAAGGTTTTCACTCCATAATGTAATTTTAATTATCGTGTTTCACGCAAGCTACAAATATAGTCTACATTATTGCATTAGTGTGAACAAATGCATTATATCAATAGCTGAAGGAAAACATAATGTACATGTTGCTGTATATAAAAGAGCAGCTAACTGTGATCCTTCCTGCAGTAGTTATCATGTACTGCATTCCAGCAGGTCAGGAGTTTAAAGCTCTTTCAACACCTCTGCAGCTGGTCCTGCAATGAAGGACTCTATGTAATCTGGCTGATCCTGGAACTGTCTGCCAGATCATTCTGTTTAATCTGCTAGACTTTCCCTGGCCCAGGCTTGTTCCTGCATCACTGGTAGATTTTCAGGTCTTGTTCTTTGCCTGTCTTGGACTTGCCACCTGCCTAGTTACTTCCGGCTATTATTGTGGACTTCATTTTTTAATTCACAGCAAGTAGCTGTTACGTTTTTTATATTTTGCACATTTTGACTCATATATTCATGTTTTCTTCTGACACATACAATAAACATCCTTTGTCCATGTCTTCTGTTGTGTCACAAACTTTCACTAACTGCTACAAGCCACAGTTGCCACCGCAGCTCGTCTGTTTGCCCTTACACCTTTTTCGTCCCACTGTCACCAGGTCAACAGCCGGGGTACTCTTTCATTCACCGCAGCCGCCCAGACAATCTGACACATTTTAATTACATTTTTAATGAAATAACAGCCTTCTGCGGATGGCCTGGTGTCAAGAAGGCCAGCAAAGAAGCCAATTCACTTCAGGAAAAATATCATTGACAGACTGATATTCTGCAAAAGGTAGAACGATTGGACTGCTGAGGAATGGGGTGGAGTCATTTTCTCTGATGAATCTCCTTTCAGATTGTTTGGGGCATCTGGAGAAACGATTGTCCGGAGAAGGAAAGGTGAGGACCACCATCAGTCCTGTGTCATGCCAACAGTAAAGCATCCTGAGACCATTCATATGTGGGACTGCTTCTCAGCCAAGGAAGTGAGCTCACTCACAATTTTGCCTAAGACAACAGCCATGAATAAAGAATGGTACCAAAACATCCTCTAAGAGCAACTTCTCCCAATCATCCAAAAACAGTTTGGTGATGAACAATGCCTTTTCCAGCATGATGGAGCACCTTGTCATAAGGCAAAAGTGATAACTAAGTGGCTCGGTGATGAAAACATTGAAATTTTGGGTCCATGGCCAGGAAACTCACCAGACCTTAATCCCATTGAGAACTTGTGGTCAATCCTCAAGAGGCGGGTGGACAAACAAAAACTCACAAATTCTGAGAAACTCCAAGCATTGAATAGGCAAGAATGGGCGTCCATGAGTCAGTATGTGGCCCAGAAGTTGATTGACAGCATGGTAGGTAGAATTGAAGAGGTCTTTAAAATGAATGGTCAACACTGCAAATATTGACTCTTTGCATAAACTTATTGTAATTATCCATAAAAAGGCTTTGACACTTATGAAATCCTTGTAATTTTACTTCAGTATACCATAGCAACATCTGACAAAAAGGTCTAACAACACTGGAGCAACAAACTTTTTGATTCATTCTCAAAACTTTTGGCCATGACTGTAGTGAGATTTCACTTTAGTGCTGCATGGGCAATTTTGTAGTTATCTCCCTGCTTGGAGTAGCAGTATTTTTCTTTGACAGAATTTGTGGTGGTAGCTCATGCCACCAAGGGGTGGCTGTCTGGACCACGTCTGACAAATTTAGGCACTGTACTTCCAGCTAACATTTTAAACCAACATGCTGTCTGATTGTGGAGTACATAAACTAGTCTAGGAGGACAAACTTACTACTGCAGGACTGCTAGTGTCCACAAGTGCTTTAAGTGCAACTGCTAAGCCAAGTTGCCAACCTAAAATTTAAAAAAAGCAAAAAAAAAAAAAAAGGGACATACACGGTTCAAGAGTACTCAAACACACTTATATTTCACAATATCGGGGACAGTTTCAGGAAAACAAAAAACTTTTTTTCTTTTTTGACATGTCTCATTGTCGGTCACCTGCAAAATGCAATGTGACAGGACAAGATCCCATCTGAGAGCTATAGCCCTGATCACTTTTTACACCATAGAACTGCATCTTTCAGATTCTATTTATGTGATACAATTTATTAATTTGAGGCTGTTAAATGCTATATCTTGAATAGGTGGTTGAAGTGGAAAATTAAAACGTCAGTGAATGGAATTTGATAGTTTTACATTCAAAGCAGTAGGAGAAGTTGGGGTATGGTATACCACCTTACATCAGCCCACCTTGACCACTGTTTTGAATAATAAATGGATCTCAGAGAGGTAGTGTGAGTTTAATTTACACTATATCCAGTTCATTCAAACTCACAATTATTTTTTATTTAAATATCCATTTTTTTCTTTTTACAGATTGTGGCCACGGCAATGGGGGCCAGGTTGGCCCTGAGTTTTGCCAACTTCTACATGGGTCTTCTTGAAGAACAGCATATTTGGCCCACCATGGGCATTATTTCAATGATCTTTTTTCATTTGGAATGGTGATGAATCTTCAGAAAATGATTTTATCCATATCCTAATCACAATTCTTTTAATCTCACTTTCCCAGCACATATAATGCTTCTCAGAACAACTATTTGGATATCACCTTCTCTGTGGTGAATTATTAGACACTAATATTTTTTATTATGAAAGTTTTGAAGCTTAACAGCAAGCAAACAGGCATGGCATTACAAAAATCACATAGGAATGGTTCATAGAACCGGCTTAGCTTAACAGGCATACAATAGAAGGTGGTTCACCAGGTTAGTCCAGTGGTCTGGAAAAGGAGACAGACACAGAAAGACAGACACACACATATACTAGTAGGGTCAATTTGAAAGCAGCTAATTAACCTACCAGTATGTTTTTGGAGCGTGGGAGGAAACCCATGCAAAGACGGGGAGAACATACAAACTCCTCACAGATAAGACCATGGTCGGGAATTGAACTCATGATCCCAGTGCTGTAAGGCAGAAGTGCTAATCACTAAGCCACTGTGCTGCCATTGTACGGGCTCTGATTTTGGGAAGAACAGTAAGGAGGGAATTGCTATAGTCCATACCGGAGATGATGAGTGCATGAAATAAAGTTTTTGCAGTGTCTTGTTTGAGATATGTACATATTCTGAAAAGGTTTTTTAGATGTATGCAGCATGATGTAAATATAGAGTTGATGTGGAGAACAAAGCATAGTTGTGAGTCAAGGATTACACCTAGGCCGTAAGTTTGCGGGGTGGGATTTATGGTCATGTTGTCATCAGAAAATAGAAATGTCAGACAGGAAGCTTCTATTGGTAGTTGGGAATATTATTAATTATGTTTTTGAAATATTGAGATTGCGTCTGCGAGAGAACATCCAAGACGATATGGCAGAAAGACAGTCAGTAACGCAAGACAACACAGATGATGAGAGATCAGGAGAGGATAGATATGTTTGTGTATAATCTGCATAGAGATGATACAGAAATCCAAAGTAGCTTATTAGTTTTTCAAGAGAAGGGGTGTACATAGAGAATAGCAGAGGACCTAGGACTGAGTCTTGTGGTATTCCAATTGGTAAAGAAAGCAGAGTGGAGGTGGTTCCAGAGAAATTAACACTGAAAGAGCGATTAGATAGGTAGGATGAGAACCAGGATAAGACAGTGTCTTGAAGACCTAGGGATTGTAGCGTTTGTATAAGGAGAGAGTGGTCAACAGTGTCAAATGCAGCAGAGAGATCCAGGAGAATTAGAAGAGAGTAATGGGCTTTAGTTTTAGCTGTGATCAAATTGACAACCTTGGTCAGCGCAGTCTCTGTGGAGTACAGAGAGTGAAAGCCTGACTAAAGAGGATCCAATAGGTTATTTGCAGAAAGGAGGCGTGTGAGGCGAATGTAAGTACTTCTCTCGATAAGATTGGAGGGGCATGGGAGCTGAGAGATGGGTCGTTAATGTATGAGAAAGTTTGGGTCAGAATTAATTTTTTTCATAATAGGAGTAATCACTGCGTGTTTGAATAGTGATGGATAGATACCAGTAGAGAGAGATAAATTACATTTTAGCTAGAGGTGGAATGAGCATGGACCTATCAATTTGTGAGGGTATGGGATCGAGAGGACAGGAAGTAGTAGGAGTAGGAAGATAAGAATAAAGTTGAAACTTCATCTTCATTTGTGGGATCTAATGAAGACAGAGTATTAGAGGGTGCTGGGAAGGAATTTAGCTGATTGCTAGTCGAGGGAGATTATACCATTTCAAGTCAGATATTATCAATTTTGTTGAAGGGTTTGGGATGGAAAGGTTTAGAAGACATTTAAATGTGTTAAAAAAGGCATTTGGAGTTTGAAGAATGTGCATATATGGGAGATTAGAAGTTGTTAAGCTGACCGGTCTCGTAACAAACTTACAGAACTAGCGGTAGTGGTCTTCGCCTATAGCAGCCACCTTTCCTGTAGAGCTTGATGTGCTCACAGGTACGTGGATGCCCCCAGATCTTAACTCTATTGTAGTGCAAGTTTATAATCAAAACCGCAGTGGTAGGGCTGGGGGAAGCAATCCGGATGATAACGGATGATCAGACGTAAGACAAGGTCAGGGGTTCGAAGCAAGCAGAGAAGTCAAAGACAGGCCAATAGGCCAGGGCTGGCAGCAAGCAGGGATATCCAAATAACAAGCAGAGGTCAGGTCAATCAGAGTTCAAGCAGGTCGAAAACAAAGCCAAGGTCAAAACAGGTAATCTATCAGGAGTCAGCAACTCAGCACACAGCTGGTCAGCTATCCACAGGGAATTAAACGCTATAACCGGCAGGGAGGCAAAGCCCTCCTTGTCTTAAATACTGAAATGGACCAATCACAAGGGAGAGGAGAGAGAGAGTAAATGACCCCCAGGAGTGGACTAATAAATTAACTAACTAGCCCCATAGGTTGTGTTTAGGCTACAGCACAAACACCCGGCTGTCAGCATTGCCGGGACGCGGCGCTGACTTGAACTGCGTCCCGGCCGTTTCCCTGATAATGGCCAGGACACAGGAACTGGAAGTTATGTCCCGGCTGTTGTCATGACAACAGCTGGGGCGCAGGTCGGAACGAGCAGCGGCTCCCTGCCGCTCGTAATAGAAGTATGTTTGTTTAGCAGTGTCCAGAGCATTAAGGAGTGGTAGATATTAGTATGTGCACAGAAATCAGTAGAGGTACAACATTTACACCAATGATGTTCTGTTTTACAAGAAAGTTTTTGTAGATTTCGTGTTACTTTAGTTTGCCACAGTTGACAACTAAGTCTATGCGGCGTATGAAGAGTCACTGAAGCTACTTGATCAAGGGCAGTTGCTAGGGTATGGTGAAAATGAGGAACTGCCATGGGAGGAGAATGTAGACAGTGGGGAAAGAAGGTGTTGAAGAGAGGTGCAAAACTGTTGAAAATCAAAAGAGTTAATTTTCCTTCGAGTATGAAGAGGCTTGGAAGAGTTTGGCAGCAAGGATGATGGTGGGGATGTCAGAAGAAAAGACGTGAGGGAACCATGCAGAGAAATGTTCAAGAAATTGTTGGTGTGGTCCAGGGGGGCGATAGATCACAGCAACATGCATAGAAAATGGGTTAAAATTCCTAACAGTATGTACTTCAAAAGATGTGAACGTGAGTGATGAGACATTTGGTAGAACTGTGAATGTGCACTGTGGGGAGAGTAGTCCAACCCCACCTCCTTGTTGACCTCCAGGTCTGGGGGTGTGGGTGAAATAGAGGCCACCATGTGAAAGGGCTGCAGGTGAGGCAGGCAGTGTATGATTGCGTGAGCAGTTTTTCTGTTACTGCCAGAAGGTTGTGGTTGTTTGAGAGGATGAGGTTGTGTATGGAGGTAAGTTTGGTACAAAAATAGTGTGCATTCCAAAGGGCACATTTAAAGGACTTTGGAAGAGAGGGGAGACAGGTCATGCGTTTGAGGTTTGCTGGATTTTGGTAGTGTTCAAATATATGTGTGTGGGACAAATGAGGGGCACCTGGATTAGGTGATATATCACCAGCTAATATAAGTAGGGTGGAAGAAAGATAGGAAAGATGATTGTAAGAAGTGTGTCCTTTTAGTTTCTGGCAACAAAGTGAGGCTGTTATAATAATTGACTTTAAATAGGACAACAGTTAACTAGAGGCAAGTGAAGTAATGAAGGGGCAATGTGAACTGAGGTGTGTGTTGCAGGAAGGGTGAATTATAAGATAGTCCTAAAGATAATGTCATTAAAGGAGAGCAAGAATAATAATTTGGCAAACATTGAGATTTAAGATTAAAATAACAAAAAATTAGGTAATTAAAATAATTATCTAGTTTTTTTTACATTCCTAGAGTAATCATCATAATAGCTGGTTCAATAATATATTTTTGATCAACCCCAAACATTACAAAAAAAATGCTCATGAAGCAAGAAATTAAAAAAACAAGCCAGCAACTTATTAGATGATGTTAATGAGAACAGTATCCAATTCCACTTTTTTGTAATGCTTACATAACGTCTATGAGTTTAGCTTGGGAGACACTGTTGGCTAAAAAGCCAAATAATATTTAAAAAAATGGACATAGATACATCTATGTCATTTATTTCTAAATATAAAAGTTTGTCTTTTTCAATAAAGAATATAGTCAGAAGCAAAGTATTCAATTCTGACATTAGGTGACTATTATAATGTGTCCTCCTAATATATTTCGAAAAGCAAACACTCTGCATGGTATACTAACACAATATGAGGTGGAGCCAATGAGGATGGTCTCTTACTTGCTCAGCTCCCATTGTCTGCTCCATAATAAATCCTCATCTGGCCACTTGGCACTAAAACCCATTTTTGTGTGCATGACAATCAGATAATTTTGAACCAGGGAACTTCCAGACCCAGACTACCCCTCACCCCAACCAGTGATGAACAATTGGATCGGTGGCCTTCTCTCTCTGATCTGCTGCCTATCTCACACTGTAGCGAATAGCTCACCCTGGTCCCACCAGCCGCTATTTCTTCTCCTCCTGTGTCCAGGATGGGGGCACCATCACTCTGTGCCATCGATAGACTCATTATGCGACCTCCTGGCCGACCATCCTGAGGCAGCTCTGAAGTTTCTGAGTCTAACCACCACTCCAATGTCCCAGATACCTACCGCTATTGATCCAGTATCCCTGAGGAATACAACTCTCCAACATCTCTGAAACCTACCTCTCCACCGACCCAGTACCTCAGAAGTCCAATAACATGCATCCTCCCCTGTCCACTGAGAATGGGATGACCACCTTGCACGACTCACCAAGCCTCGCAACTTCCACTGATTCCATAACCCACTGGACAAGGCCCTGAAACACCCCCACCCCGGGTGCCAGAGCCTGCCCAATAGATACTTGTCATCTCCCCACTGCACTACTGCTCTGGACCTTCAGCCCCTCCATTTCAGATCTCCTGAAAATTGAACTTCTGTACTGGATCTCCCGGAATCTTTCACAACCCCTTCATTGTAGGACCTCATTGTACTCTCATTGTACTCTCAGCTACCACTCTGTGTGCCCTGTCTGGGTGTCAAGCTCCAACCCAGCCAGTGCTGGCTGGTTACCACAGTACTTATCTGGTTCTTCCATAGACCCACCCATACCTAGCTCCGTTCTCCCACAACCTGAATCTCCCTTGGTCCACAAGTCATGCTCCAGAAACTCCATCCACTGACTTCCAAATCCACATCTACTGCACCATCAATCTCCCCAAGCCTTCCTGAACTCAGTGACAATGTGTAGTCCCTAATTATCAATGTTTATTCTCTACATTATTATTTTTTTGCTACCTGCTTATCCCTTCTGGCTCTTCCACGATTTAAGGAAAAGAGTTTTTGTTGAACTAGTATAAATTACAGAGACTCTTGTTTATTGGTACATTTATTTTTCTTTATTTCTTTTCGCCTTTTTAGAGATATCAATATCTTTTTTTCCTTTTCATTAATTTTAGGTGCTGCCACTCAGCCAAACAATGAACATTGAACACAAGAGAAAAGTGCTGATTTTGATGGCGCACACTCAGTCCCAATTAATATTTGTTTGAAAAATGCATGAATATCCTTTTCTATATATTACAACTTAACTTTTATTGTAGTCATGTAAAAATACAATATAATTATTAAAAAAAACAGCAAAATATGTGCAAAAAACATATTTGAGTGATACAGTGAAATAAAATTGCTGGGTGTGTCTTTATCTCTATATCCGAACTTTCATTAGAATATATTGTGTCAAAATGAATATCAGCTATACAGAGTAAATGTGTGTCAAATTAGCGAATCAATATATTGTATTGTAACTATCCTGAATATAAATATAAGTCAGTCAGAGCTTAGGTACATAGTTGTAACTATGCATGACATTGTTTGAATTCTATTCTCCCTAAAAAGTATGTAGATAGAGAAGTAACCATTTAAATATTAGCGGTTCTCTATATATTGTATGTGACAAGGGAGTGAATTTCTGACTGCCTAATCCTAAACTAATACTTTGGGATTGGACATACTAATAAAGCAAACCAGAAATATTATATTGGCATAAATGATCGTGATAAATAAAATAATAGAGATCAGGGGCACACCGAGCAAGACGCCAACGTGCTTTTCGCTAGATATGCTTCTTCCAGGTTTGCTTCATTAGTGTGTCCAATCCCAAAGTATTAGTTTAGGATTATGCAGCGCAATTGCTGACCAGCCTGTCCTGTTCTATCCTATGGATACTCTTCATTTGATCTGATTCCTGTTGTGACCTTTGGCTTTGACTTTCACCCTGCTTGAATGCTGATTGCCTCTGCCTGTTTACTGGATTACCCCTGTTTGCTACCTGCCTTGACCTCTGGTCTGTTTCCTGGTTATCCTGCTCGCTACTGACCCACGACCTCTGGCCTGTCCCCAGTACCTTTCTTCAGTATTCTCACCCTGCGCTATGGTTATACTGATAAGCCTTTACTACCCTAGAGCTTAAGTCCTGGGGGCATCCGAGTACCTCCGAACAACATCAGTTCTACAGGAAAGGCGACTGCTAAAGGTGAATACCTTTATTAGCCCGGTTCTGAAGGCTTATCTATGACCCCCTGCCCCCAGCCCAGCCTGCCCCTGTGGAGGCCATAGAGTCAGAAGATGTGTTGAATAAAGAGTGATAGACTCTGTGCTAAGAGGTCTAGTCAAAGAAATAAAAAGAGACATTTTACAAAATCGGTCTACAACCACCCATATAGTGTTGTGCCCTGCTGAGCCACCTGCACCTGTGTTTGTCTCTGGGCCACCTGCTTTTTGTTCACTTTAAAATGTTCCTAATAGGCTGCTGAGTCAAGACTAAAATTTGCCAGCCCTCCCCTAGGCCTCCCCACATTATATTGTCTCTGAATGTGGCTCTCGCCTTGTGGCTCAGTTCTGGAAATCTTTTTGTGCGCCCCTCAGCATTAACATCAGTCTTTCATGAGCATATCATTCACAGTCTAATGAAAGGATTAACCAATCCCTGGAACAATTTCTACAGTTGTACACCACTGAATTTCATGACAATTGGTCATCCTCACTAACGTGGGTGGAGTTTACATATAATAACTCGTGTCATTCCTCTACTTGCATCTCTCCGTTCTTCTGCAATTTTGGCTTTCACCCTAGCTCCAACTCCTTGTCCTCTCTCAACCCTTCTGGTCTCCCAGAGATACACTCTACAGCTGCTAGTTTCAGAATGATTTGGAAGAAAGCTCATGTTGCTTTGATGGGGGCCTCTTTTCACTCCAAAGTGTTTGCAGATAGTCACCATACAGCTTGTTCCTTTAAAGTGGGTCAGATAGTCTGGCTCTCCATCCGCAACATTAAGCTAAGACAACTTTCTAATAGGTTCATTGTACCCTTCTCCATCATCAAACAATTTAATCCTATCATCATCAGGCTAAGGCTAAGACTTCCTTGTTCCCTGAAGATTCCAAACACATTTCACTGCTCTCTTCTCAAACCCGCTATCTATTCAAGCAAGTTTAGATGTCATCAACCTCAGAGAGCTCGGCCAGTCAATGTGGTTGGACGTCAGGATTCTGTGATAGAAAAATTTCTTGATTCTAAAAAAAAAGGGTAAATCAATTTCCTGGTTTAGTGTAAGAATCATATCATGGAGGAACGATCCTGGGATCCGCTTAAGCATCTACACGCTAACAAACTTATCAAGGAGTCATGAAAACAGCTGGGATGTCACTTCTGATATCACTGTCCCAGCCTTTACGATCAGTGACACATCCCAGCAAGTGCAGGCAGCAGGGCGTGTGCGCAAACCAGTATAATTAATTAAGCATATTCTGGTGGGGCAATTAGTACCATCTGAGTCCCTAACCTCTGATTGGCCACTTTATGTATTTAAGGCAGGGAGTATCTGTGTGGTTCACAATTGCTGACCATCTCTGTCCTCTTCTAGCCTGTGCATACTCTGCACTTGATTTTATTCCTGTTGTGACCTCTGGGTTTGACTTTGACCCTATTAGAATGCTGATTGCCCCTGACCTCTGCCTGTTTACTGGTTATCCTGCTCGCTACTGACTCATGACCTCTGGCCTGTCCCCAGAACCTGCCTCCAGTATTCCAGCTTTCTCCACCCTGCACTACGGTTATATTGATAAGCCTTTACTACCCTAGAGCTTAAGTCCTGGAGGCATCCAAGTACCTCCGAACAACATCAGATCTATGGGAAAGGCAGCTGCTAAAGGTGAAGACCAGTACTAAAGGATAGTCCAGTTCTAAAGGATTATCTAATAGCCGTAGCCCTAACAGGTATGTCCTGCTCTAAAGTGTTTTTAAAAAAAATATTCATAAATGATGCCCTCTTATTCCCATATACAAAATGATACAAAGCAATCATGAATAATTAAAAAGTGTAAAAATAACACAAAATTAAAAACCACAGAAAGCAACAAAGCGCCTCTGAATGGTCCACGTGCGAGGATGAGACACATATGAGGATGCAGCATAAATCAAGTGAAATTATGGGCTAGAAATCATATTAATTCTACCAGGGAATATGGATAACTGGACATAGTAGTAGAATCCCACACTGGAAAGTGTGCAGGTACTTACTTATGTGCTAGACCGGTGGTTCCCAAACTGTGCGCCGCGGCTCCCAGGGGTGCCGCGGCCCTGTCACTGGGGTGCCGCGGGTCAAGTATTGAAAAAAAGAGCACAGAAACGTACCAATCCACTGGGCGCCGGGACCCAGAAGCCTCATTTCTCCCGCAGCTGTCACTGAATATCGACGTCAGTGACAGCTGCGGGAGAGAGGAGACTGCTGGGTAAGTTTCTGTGCTCTTTCTTTTTTTTCTATGGCTTGCGCGAGGCAGAGGAGTGAGAGGGAGCGTTACAGCGGGGAAGACAGCGGGGCAGACAGCGGGCAGACAGCGGGCAGACAGCGGGGCAGACAGCGGGCAGACAGAGGGGCACAGCGGGGTAGTCAGCGGGCAGACAGAGGGGCACAGCGGGCCAGACAGCGGGCAGAAAGAGGGGCACAGCGGGGCAGACAGCAGGTAGACAGCGGGGCAGACAGCGGGCAGACAGAGGGGCACAGCGGGGCAGACAGAGGGCAGACAGAGGGGCACAGCGGGCAGACAGAGGGGCACAGCGAGGCAGACAGCGGGGAAGACAGCGGGGAAGACATCGGGCAGACAGAGGGGCACAGCGGGGTAGACAGCAGGCAGACAGAGGGGCACAGCGGGGTAGATAGCGGGCAGACAGAGGGACACAGCCGGGCAGACAGCGGGCAGACAAAGGGGCATAGCGGGGCAGACAGAGGGGCAGACAGCGGGCAGACAGAGGGGCACAGTGGGGAAGACAGCGGGGCAGACAGCGGGCAGACAGAGGGGCACAGCGGGGCAGACAGCGGGGCAGACAGAGGGGCACAGCGGGGCAGACAGCGGGCAGACAGAGGGGCACAGTGGGGCAGACAGAGGGGCACAGCAGGGCAGACAGAGGGGCACAGCGGGGCAGACAGCGGGCAGACAGAGGGGCACAGTGGGGCAGACAGCAGGCAGACAGAGGGGCACAGTGGGGCAGACAGCGGGCAGACAGCGGGGCAGACAGCGGGCAGACAGAGGGGCACAGCGGGGTAGACAGCGGGCAGACAGAGGGGCACAGCGGGGTAGACAGCGGGCAGACAGAGGGGCACAGCCAGGCAGACAGCGGGCAGACAGAGGGGCACAGTGGGGCAGACAGAGGGGCACAGCGGGGCAGACAGCGGGCAGACAGAGGGGCACAGCAGGGCAGACAGCGGGCAGACAGAGGGGCACAGCGGGGAAGACAGCGGGCAGACAGAGGGGCACAGCGGGGCAGACAGCGGGCAGACAGAGGGGCAAAGCGGGGGAGACAGCGGGGCAGACAGAGGGGCAGAGAAGTGTGACAGCGGGGCAGATGAGTGTGACAGAGGGGCAGAGGAGTGTGACAGAGGGGCAGACAGCGGGGCACAACAGGATAGGAGTGTAACAGGGGCAGAGGAGCGTGACAGCTGGGGCATAACGGGACAGGAGTGTAACAGGGGCAGAGGGAGCGTGACAGCTGGGGCACAACGGGACAGGAGTGTAACAGGGGCAGAGGGAGCGTGACAGCTGGGGCCCAACGGGACAAGAGTGTAACAGGGGCAGAGGAGGGTGACAGCTGGGGCACAACTGGACAGGAGTGTAACAGGGGCAGAGGAGGGTGACAGCGGGGCACAACGGGACAGGAGTGTAACAGGGGCAGAGGAGGGTGACAGCTGGGCACAACGGGACAGAGGAGTGTAACAGGGGCAGAGGAGTGTAACAGGGGCAGAGGAGTGTAACGGGCACACAATGGGACAGAGGGATGTGTGACAGGGGCGCACAATGGGACAGAGGAGTGTGACATAAAACAGGACTGCTCAATAATTATTTTGGAGGGGTGCCTTGAAAAAATTTGGAGACTCTAAGGGTGCCGCGAACTACAAAAGTTTGGGAACCACTGTGCTAGACTGATAAATAGTACATTTGCTCCAAATTACATTTTTGGCCATCTGCATGTTCTGCCATTAACAAATGAGCCTTAATTGCTTTTGTAATGAAGTCATAAATCTCCCAAGTTGATTATTGTTGTGTTTGCTGGACAACAACTGTGGGAGTTACTATTTTCAGCATGCTATTTGCAGTGATTGTGGGGTTTGTTTTGCAGGTTTGTACCAGCATGTACTTGGCCTTCAAGAATTGGCACTTAGATGCAATATTAAGAAATGTACAGCAACAATAACAATCTGACCACATATTTTACATTGATAATACAATACAAAAATGTATTTCAGTTCAGTTCTTACCTTTTTAAAGCTTTGCGAAGATAAGTGCAGACTCTCCAACACAACCCTTTCCACTAGGTACAAGTTGCTTAATTCCCTAACTTCTCACTTCATTTATTATTGAAGTTACTTGAGTTAAATTTACAAGAGAGGTGTTGTTAGCCATTAATGAATTGTTTCAGCACAGGTGACTGCAATAGTAAATTAAGTGATTTTGGAGCAGAGCGTTTTGTACTAGTTGGAGGGGGCATGCTGGAAGATCTGTAGATTGTAATGACATACATAGGTGTAAATCTGATGAGTTTCATGATTCATAGTTTGCATCTTTTCCTGCAAAGTTTACCATGTGAAATGTGAATATATAAATGTGTTTAAATACTTTATACATTATGCTGAATTTGATTTATTGCATCCTTCACTTAGTCCTGGAATTTAGTGAGAAAAGAAATTATTCAAAGGATTTCTCTGAACACCAACTATATTCCTCTCTCTCTCAATGTTGAAAAAGCATTCAGCAGGATTTCCTGTCAGTTTATGGACCTAGCTTTGAGGGTCTTTAGCCTAGACACATACATCCTTAGGGGCATTGTAGCGATTACACTGGGAAAATGGACATATTCCTGCAAACAGTTGATGCTACTCTGCACAGAGTCTAAGACACCTCGGGGTTCAACCGGGGTCCCACACAAAGAGGTTGGGTCTTAGATATGTGGGACGTGCAGGTCGCGGCCCTTAGAGCCAGTCGTTAGTGAAGTAGCTGGAGTCATGTACCGAGCGTAGAGGACTAACTGGGTCAGTACTAGGCAGTCCAATCAAACCAGAAACAGGAAGCCACAGAATCGTCTAGGTAACCGAAGTCAAGCCAGGAATCCAAACGGGACAGGAATCGAGGAGCAGAGTAGTCAAGGTAGGTCAAACCAAGAATCCAACAGAACCAGAATTTCTATGCTGAAAAATATTCATTAACAAGCCAGTCAGTAATGAGGAGGGTGAGTAAGAGTTTAAGCGTGCAGATACAAACAGGAACCAGGAACAGGACCTAGAAGTGATTTAATACTCTGACACTGGATCCAGAGGTGGAACTACTGATTTGTGGGCCCCGGTGCAGTGAAGTGGGGAGGAGGAAACTGGGACCCACGATCCTCTGCGTCGGCCATGCTCGGACCCCATTATCTCCATGGACCCCGATGCACGGCACTTGCCACACCAATGTTAGTTCCGCCACTGACTGGATCAGTGCCAGTCAGTCTTATATAGGTTATTCAAAGTAATTTCCGTCGGTCAGTGATGTCACATTTACTGCCAATAGGCATTTTGAAAGTTGTGCCCCATTGTCTAGCAACAGGACGCTTTCTATACTGCAGGCTGACTGAGAACTGGAAGTCATGTCCCGCACCATCGGCTCAGAAGGTGCCCGTACCCGTAGCGAGAGGAGACAGCGGAGATGGCAACTGGCAGGCATACAAGTTTTATTCTGTTTTCCGTCAACAAGAGTGCTGATCAACAGCATACCATTGGAAATAGTCTTGACCAGCAATGGAACTAGTCATGGTCCCATTGTACCCCTGATTTTGCTCTGGTTATAAAATCCTTAGCAGTAGTAATTAGATCCTCAATTGATGTACATGGTGTGAGATGGGGAACTAACTTCAAGATAAATCTAATTGCAGAATAGATTCTCTTCTAACTTAAACCACTTCTGCAACACCTCCCAAACCAATATAATTTATTCCAGTTTATGGTTGTGTTGCGTTCATATATATCATTTGCAATAAAGATTCACTAATGCGATCACTGTGGTTCCAAATGACCAAGTTTTTATTTGCAAAGTACTAAAAGGAAGAGATTGGCATACATTCTCTGGCGCCTGTTTCCAGCAACGCAAGCTTCTATCAGAACACACTGGTTTCCAAATCCAGAGGCAAACAATTTATACATTATACAGTTGCAACGGTCAACATTCATCAGTCGAAGGGTCTTGACCTCCCAAGAACTCAACATGTCATTGGATGATTTTTCTGTTCTTTGTTCCTTAAGGTGGCCAGGTGTCCTTCTTCATATTCCCTCCTTTAGACTAGAGATGCTCAGGCTTGGTTCCCCGAGAACCAAACACACCCGAACTTAATAGATCTGAGCTCGGCTCGGTACTTTCGCGCGCCCTCGGAATTGAAAATGAGGCAAAACGTCATTGTTACGTCATTGGATCTTGCGAGTTTTGGATTCTATAAGTACCGTCCTTCATTGCGATCCAGCGCCATTTCACAGAGGAACACAGAAGCGGTAGCACGGTTCTTGGCAGTCTCTAGTGCAGTTGGGCAGCGTCATAGGTAGAAAATAAAGAGGAGCGGAAGCAATGTTCTTCAAAGTCTCCAGTGACATTCAGGAAAGCTCCATTGCTAATTGTCATTACTGAAATAGAAATAAAAGGGTTGGCAGTGTTCTTCAAAATCTGCAGTTACATTGTACTGTGCCATAGCTCACCCAGAAATAGGAGAGGTGACAGTGTTTAGTGCTGAAACAGAAATTCAAATAATAGGACTGGCAGTGTTATTAAAAGTCTACGGTCACATTTTACTGTGCCATATCTCATACAGAAACAGGATGGGTGGCAGTGTCCTTGTCACTCTCCAGTGTCAGTCATGATGATACTAATCCCTCTATCTCATGTGCTAAAGCCTATGTTCAAGTGCATAGTGGTTTAAGTCAGGGAAACCAAAATGTGACTAAAAAGCTTATACCTTTTTAAAGAAAAAAACATCTCTCTAATAAAGGTGAAAGTTTACTGTAGAAAAACATAAAATTGCCAACATGCCATTCTACCCAAAATATTACCAAGCATACCAGCATCAGCTAGCTCCCATCTTTAACTAGATCTCAGCACCTGCAATCTACACCGACAGTCTGTGTACTTTGAAGTGATTGCCGGTAACGGCCTTCCTCATGGAATTTATAGTTAATTTTATGGAAGAGCTGTCACGATTTTTGGGCAATTCTTTTAGACCAGAACCAAATGTCAAAATGTTGTGCAGCCTTATCTGCATCACCACTGGGTGTCTTGGGAAAGCTAAATTTTTTCCTAGCAGCAATTTCCAGAGAAACTGAAGGATGAGACGTCATTGTGTCATGTACCACTTGAGCTGTCAGCTTGCTGACCAGGAGATAATTGCATCTCTTGAGATCTGGGTCAGTTGGAAAGAAAGAGAAGACATAGCTCTTAAACCTAGGATCAAGCACAGTTGCCAAAATGTAGTGATCCGATTTCAAGATGTTGATAACACTTGGATCCTGGTGAAGCGAATAAAGTACTTAATCTACAAGCCCAACATAATTAGCGGAATTGCTTTGTTTCATTTCCTCCTTAATTTCTCTTGCTGCTTTCCAAAAAGTCTAATTAGGGGAATCACTTGACTCAAGCTTACAGTGTCTGCACTCTCTTCCCAGGTGACTACTTCAAGTTGTTTCAGCACCTTGCACAACTGGGAAAGTATTCTCCACTGCGCTGGACTAAATTACATTCTCCCTAAATTCTATTATTCTTGCAGTTGCTGCATTCTCCTACATGCTGTTGCAGAATCCCGAAAAATTACCCTAAATATTTCGGGAGACAGACAGCATCTCCTGCATGTCATTGTCATTTTTTAAAAAGTTCTGTACTACCAAGTTGATTGTGTGAGCAAAACAGGGAATGTGATTGACATCCCCCTACTGTAATGCTCTAACAATATTGTTGGCGTTATCAAAAATCACATATCCTCAGGAGAGTCCGAGCAGGATAAGCCATGTTGCAATGACGTCATCATCATCTATTTATATAGCGCAACTAATCCCTTAGCCTTTCAAACAGGTTGTCAGCAGTATTACCTCTGACCTGCGCCTTGCCTCGTCTCTGATTACCACCTCTCACTCCCGCCTTCAAGACTTCTCCCGTTCTGCTCCCCACTTATGGTATTCCCTACCATGCTCAATCAGACTTTCCCACAGCCTGCAAATCTTTAGATGCTCTTTGAAAACCCATCTCCTTTTTAGAGGTGACCTTATCCTCGATAACACTATTCACACTAATGCACCCTCACAACTATCAGCTGTGCCCACTTTCCTTCAGAATGGAAGCTCCCTAATGAGCAGGGTCCTCCATACCCTTTGTTTTCACATCTCCATTCATTTTTCTCGCCTTGTCTTTTCTTGTTTTACGTATGGCCTGTTTTATGTATGTCCTTGCCTTCCCTGCTGTACGGCGCTGTGGAGCACTGTGCTGCCTTACAAATCTATTATTATATTAATAATAATAATAATAATAATATGCCTATTAGTGAAGCAGATGATAGCCTGCCTCTGAAAAATGTGACGTTCTTGGATACTTGCTACTGCTGTCTGTGCTGGTGAAGGCTTATCACCAACCCAGTGGGCTGTCACAATCATATAATCTTTAGATTGCCCAATTCCACTTGGCCACATATCTGTGGTTAAGTGTACAGTGGGTAGAATGGCATTTTGTAGCCCAATAATTACATTTTTATGAACCTTCTGGTTGAGGTGAGGAATAGCTTTTCTAGTAAAATGGTGTTGTGATGGAATTTGGTAACGGGGACAGAAGACCTCAGTTAACTGTCTAAAACCAGCTGCATAAATAGTGGACAATGGACACAGATCTAATACTAGCATAGTCCCCATGGCGTCTGTGATCCGCTTTGTGAATGGGTGACAGCTTTCATAATTGCTTACTATTGCAATGGATTGTTTAACAGTCAATTTTTGTAAACTACTAGTAGTGTTCTTCTTGGCCTGCTTCTGTGTTGAACATCTACCCCCAGCAGCAGGAGCAGCAGCAGTGGGCCTAACGCTCAAGGATTCATCTGAGGAGTCCTGGATAGGGGAGGAGTCATCTCGCCTTAGAAACTTGGATGCAGGACTAACTTCGATCACTTGTGAGGATATTGATGATGAAGGTGTTGGGGTGTGGATTGCAGGTGCTGGGATCTAGCTTAGAGAAGGGAGGTAGCTGATGCTGGACTGCTTGTTGTTATTTTTAGCATCAGTTTCTGATTTTCACAAAAGCTTGCCATGAACTCGCTTCAGATGGCGTAACATGGTTCAGGTTCCTAGATGGTTAAGGTCCCTACAACGACTGACTGTGGCTTTACATACGCTACAAATGGCTAGACAACTGTCAGGATTTGTGTAAAAATAATTCCACACCTAAAGGTGGATTTTTTGGTGTTATGCCCAGGCATGACAATGGCCTTATCACTGGCAAGAACTGCTTCCACTGGTGCATGACTTGTCATAGTAGAGCTCATTAACAGCACTATTTGCTTAGGTGTCTTAAGCCCATTGTTAGCTTGTTTTGTGGGGGCCCAAACAAACCAAGCACTCCAGCCACAAAAGTTGCACTGCTTGTTGCTGGAATGCTTGCTTTGTTAAACTGTACATGTCCTTTTCAATATCTTACATAAGGGTGGATGGGTGGGAGGGCCCAAGGTCAATTCCATCTTGCACCACTTTTCTTTTCTGCCACTGCTGTGTGGCAATGTTTCCTAGATGTGCTATGAACTGCCGTGTGTCATTGCTCTGTCCAGGGCCTGATTAAGGGTTCCAGCCACCCAAGGCTAACACATCGGTTGCCACCCCCCCCACGCGAGTGCGTGCCTCCCGCCCCAACCCATACCTATATTTCTATGTTTATACACAGTGTTCAAAGTGGAAACTTAGAACAGTTTTATAATTAAGGCAGCAGTAGTGGAGGTATGGAATACCACAGCCTATCAGCCCACTTCACCACTGTGTGTGTGCGTGTACATACATGTGTGTGTGTTATATATATATATATATATATATATATATATGCAAAAAATTGTAAAATATTAATTAATACATAAAAACACACAGGCCCTGATTCATTGAGGAAAGGAAATCCCCAAAAAATTGTAACTTTGCATGTCAGCAAAACCATGTTGCATTGGAGGGTGATGTAAGTTAAACTGTGGGGACAGGTTTATAGTTATGGTAGGGCATGTCCTAGATCAACTTTAAAGTGCTGTGTAAACATAAAGCTAACAAGTATCCGTGTGCTACATGAAAAAACAGCCAGTATTTAACTTATGTGCAAAATAATAAACTAATATGCATGCCTTGCATTGGAACATGGCTTTGTCCAGGAGAAAACTTACTAATTTTTTTGACATACTTTCCTTAATGAATCTCTGCAAACACATTAAAATGTCACTACAGTAAAATTACACATTCAAAGATAGACAAATTGTGCCATTCTCTCTTACCTGATCTTGTAGCGTAGACTACCTGATGCTCTTGCTTGTTCTTGAAACGTTGTTGTCAGTTGCCTTCTGGAACCTTGGGGTCTTGTATTGAAAATGTGCAAAAATTTTTATTATGATGCAAAATGTTAACTAACCCTGAATGATTCAAACACAACACTCCATTATGATGAAATAAAACTACACCCTAGTACAGGCACATATAGGCAATAAAATATATGAAAATTATTTACAGTCATATACTGACATCTACCAACCCCTGACAGTCAGCTAATTAGCCCCCCCCCCGCGCCCGCACCAACAGCTAAGCAGAAGCTGTCAGCTTACATACACAGGAGCGGACATACACAGAAGCGGACCCCATAAGGTAGGAATTTCAGGGGGGGGGGGGGTCGGACAGGTTAAATCGGCTACAAAGAAAAAAAGAGGAATTTTTTTTTTTACTTTACCAGCGCTGCGCCATCCCCGACCCGGTGCCCCAGGCTGCAGCCTGGTCAGCCTGTTGGCTAATAAGGCCCTGGCTCTGTCACTTAGCATCCCAGCCAGGTTGCTGCAATCTTTGTTTGAAAGTGTATGAAAATAATATTGTGACCTGTGAGGTGGTCAAAATTGACTGCAATTGACTTGAAATTAATGTTATTGAGGTTAATAATAATGTATGGGGAAAAAAATAGCAAAATTATTTGAATTTAGCAAAAAAAAATAGGGATTTTAGTTAAAAAAAAATAGGGATCCAAAACCGAAACATGCAAAGGCGGTTTTGCCAAAACCAAAACACAAAGTTAATCCAGATACAAAACTAAAACCAGAACACAGGGATCAGTGAACATATCTACTTTAGACCTGTACAAACTGGTTCCTTTATGAAACTTGTGAACTGGCTATTTGGTGTATGAAAAGTGATATTATTTATAACTAACCTTCGCAAGGTGCGAGCACCACATAAATACATCGGAAATGTTCTCATGCAATTGTGAACAGAATGATACCAAACTCTATGTAATTTGAATGTTGTAAGCATTATTTAGCCTCTTTAACACTTTTTATTTTATATTAACTAAAATAGATAGATTAAACTTACCGTAATAAAGCGTGTAATATTAGTTTCAAAATATATTTTATTAATGAAACAAAATCACTATGCTAATGTATGTAAGTATGTATGTATATTTGTAAACATATATAGCAATGTAAATGTATGCAGCTATGTATAAAGGAGTATAACATTATGCTAAAGTATGCAATGCTTTTTAAATAAAATAAAAGCTATTTGTTTTGTTGCTACCAAGACTCATATATGAAAGGTTAACCTACCTCTTTAACTCGGAACACAGATATGAATTAAATAGCACAATAGTTGTTTTCCTCCATCGATCTTATATAGCGTGTTTGATGAGATGAGTGATTACATTTGTGCAGGTGAATTGTCAATCATCCCATTGCTGTGTTTGGTCATCACCATTATCCGCCAGTTACACCTGCCCTGTAAACCATACGTTTAGAAGATGTATACTTCTGACAATGCCAAGACTTCACTCGCCAAGATCTCAGTGGGAATGTCCTTACTGTACCTGGGCTACATTAGCCCACCCCTTCCTTCCCCATTCTACCCTTGAAGGCATAGGCAGTCGTATCATTTGCATCCAGACATGAATTGCATGCAATTGTGCTCATTGGTGTTCCATTCTGGTGCATGCGCAGGGCTATTTCATGCACGATACGGCACACAAATGGACTTTGAATCAGGTCCTTAATCTTTAAATCTCCTGCCCAAAATACTTCCAGGATCTACTTCCCCCCTCTAAGCCGAAATTGGCTCCATAAAGTGGGAGGCCAGATTCTGGGGCAGCATTCTCCCTGTCGCCGATACTGAAGCATTTCATACTCCAGTGTGGCTCTTTGCCTTTACTAGGTGCATTTGAATCCAGGATGCACCATTTCAAGTCCCCTCCAGCATCTCTGCATTGCAGCTTCTTGCTGCGGCTACAGTACTGCAGCTACATGGCACTGTTTGGCTCAGAGACCGATCCTGCAGCCCTTTCACTGGACCACCAGGGATGGCGGATCCCACCCAGCTGCCCACAGCACTCTGGTTCATGTGAACGAGAACCAGAGCAACAGTCTAACACCATTGGAGGTGCCTCAATCCCCACAGATCCACCGGGGTAAGAAAAGCATATTTTATTATTATTAATTTTTTGGGGCAGGATTAAACATCATTTATATTTTAAAACATAGACATACACACTCGGTGCACAGCACCATCAAATCACTATTTCAGCACTGCAGTTCAATACTCCTTTGGTGATGCAGCTCTGGATATAAATCCTTCTGGTACTATGGTACCACTCCCATTGCACTAGTAAGACAGGTTTGCAAAAACTAATAACATTAGAGTCTAAAAAGAAAGAAAACAGTATATAGACTAGACTTTTATTTCTGTTTTGTATTCTGAATTCGGTTTAGTTCTATTTTCATTTGCCTCATTGTAGACTCTAATATATAAAAAAAAGAAAATTATAAAGCAGTTAGTAAAATTGTGGCTCATAAGGTATATTGGTAATATGGTAGCGTTATGTCATATGACAAGCAGGAACATGGACATGTACACAGAAAACAGTGAGTAAGACAGCCAAAGAGGCCCAATGCATCTCTTATCAGTTTTCTTTTTTACAAACAAGGCATAAAGAGTTAAATAGACATGTAAAAATAGATAACAATTTTCAAGAGATACTCATTCCAACAAATTATGAATAGCAGTGTTACTTCTGATGTCCTACTCTCTCAATCCTTTGAAAGTGAACAGTTTTTCCAGTCTACTTAGTAAATAATGATTAGACTATTTTGGCGTGTCTTATTTTTTTTTCTGCTTTGTGAGGTCTGTTATTGATGGACACCAAGTGAAATGTTCTTAAGGCTACAAATCAAGGTTTATCTAAAGATCACATTCCTCTTTAACCAACTCTTCATATCTTTCGGATAAAAAAGGGGGGGGAGGGGAGCGCTCTCAAACAAATACTGCAGCACCTCTAGAAATAAATCTTAGTATAAAATAACGGAGGAGGGCGCAAAATGATTGACACAAACTAATGATGTTATGTTTGATTTAGTTTATAGCTCTTTTCAGGTAATTTAATGTTGTCAAATAGGATAGGAGATTTCAAAAAAACTGTCAGCATAAAGGAGAAAAAACGATCTTACCCTATATGACCCTGATCACTGGTCCCGGGACTCGATCTGATTTGTTTTCTTCCTTAACTCTCACAGTCAGCAGTGGTTGAACTTGTTGTGAGATTCAAAGTTACTCCAGAGGAGATCCGGACAAGTTGTTTTGATGAAATCCTATTCTTATTCCTCAGCGTTCTGATAGTCAAAACGTCCCGCCGCACACAGCAGGCAGGATGATGTAATGCAGACTACGGTGGCTGAGTTGAGTCTAAGTTAAACCAACGCGTTTCATCCGATATTGGACTTTTTCAAGGATGTTGTGGGGTGAATAAAGAAGGTCTTATAAAGAACCTGCTAAGTCCCAATTGGTTGGGCACCATTTTAAACATTTGATTATCCTAAGAATTTTATTGATTAAAATAATAACATGTAGTACCAAAATGTTATTAAATGTTAAAATAAAAGATAATTATAAATATGGTATCAAAGTTTTAACCATATAAATCCACTTGGTTTCTTGGCGTGAGATGTTTGATATATAATCTCCACCTCTCCAATATTGGTTTACTTTCTGTATTCCTTCTTCATATCTTTCCCTCAGGTCTAATTTAAATACAGTATACGTAGCATATTCTCGGAATTCCCGTTATGACTGTTTCTACTTCCCTGATGTGTTAATAGTAGCTGGCTGGTAAATGAAGCATCTAGTAAGCAGGGTAATGGGAAATAATAAATGCTTGCACCAGACATTTATAAATAATCTATAACAAGCTAAACTAAAACAGAAGCTTAGCTTAATCAAATAATAAAGGAGTGATCCTCAGCTTTTCTGGGATATATTCTGGAAACAAGGAAAAATACTATCCCAGACTTTAGCATATCATAAGTAAAACCCAAACTAAAACGATTACTTACCTGGGGTCCAGTGGTCACATGATCTTGCAAGACCACTGATGCCTTGTTTGTGCCCAGCCTCACTCCCATTGGCAGTGTGTGTAACACTTTGCTTGCCAAAAAAAGAATCAGCAGGATCGGGGAGTCCTACAATGTCTTCTGAACCCTCATTGTCCTTGCAAATACAAAATTATTCAGGCAGTGTTTCCACTATGACAACAGTTTTGGATGGCATTTTTATTTAACTCTTTGAAAGTATCTTCATGTTTCACTGGTCACACCACAATTCAGTATGAGTTACATACCGCCAATATAACTGATTTAAGCAGTGTTAGAGCATCTCAACCCTCACCTCAAGTATTCCCAAGAGGTCAGGTTTAAATTTTTCCTTAATTATATACAAGCTTTCAACTAATTACCTTAGTTATTCATCAAATAAAAGTAGACAAATGCTTCAACAAAATGGCCTGTTTGGTGGGAAAGTGAGGAGAGAGTAGAAAAGCTATATATTAGACAACTTCAGCTTCTCACAACCGCTATAGAAATCCTGAATCTATCCAAACACCATTATAGGATTTCATGAGCATTGTGCTTCCAGAAACTAGAACACCACACCAGCACAATCATTGGGGTATATTTACTAAATTGTGGGTTTGAAAAAGTGGAGATGTTGCCTATAAACTATATACTATATGGACAAAAGTATTTGGCCACACCTGTTAATTATTGAATTGAGGCATTTCCATCAGACCCGTTGCCAGAGGAGTATAAAATCAAGCACCTAGCCGTGCAGTCTCCATTTGCAAACATTTGTCATACAAAATGGGTCATTCTGAAGAGCTCAGTGACTTCAGGCGTGGTACAGTGATAGGATGCCACCTTTGCCATAAGACGGTTCGTGACATTTCATCCCTGCTGGATATTATACGGTCAGCTGTAAGTGATATTATTAGAAAGTGGAAGCGTTTAGGAACAACAGCGTAAAACCACAGAGCAAGGTCAACGACTGCTAAGGTGCATGGTGTGTAAAAGTTGGCAACACTCTGCTGATTCCATAGCTGATAAGTTCCGAACTTCCACTGGCATTAATGTAAGCACAAAAACTGTGGACTGGATTTCCATGGCAGAGCAGCTGCATGTAAACCTCACATCACCGAGACCAGTGCCAGGCGTCGGATGGAGTGGTGTAAAGCACACCGACACTGGACTGTGGAGCAGTGGAAACATGTTCTGTGGAGTGACGAATCATGCTTCTCTGTTTGGCAGTCAGATAGGCGAGTCTGGGTTTGGCGGATGCTGGGAGATTACCTGCCTGACTGCATTTTGCCAACTGTGAAGGTTGGTGGAGGAGGGATAATGGTATGGGGCTGTTTTTTAGGATTTGAGGTAGGCCCCTTATCTCCAGTGAAGAACAATCTTAATGCTTCAGCATACCAAGTAATTTTGGACAATGCTATGCTTCCAACTTTGTGGCAACAGTTTGGGGAAGGCCCTTTTCTATTCAAACATGACTGTGCCCCAGTGCACAAAGCAATGACTACAAAGACATAGTTTGATGAGTTCGGTGTGGGAGAACTTGACTGGCCTGCACAGAGCCCTGACATCAACCCCATCGAACACCTTTGGGATGAACTTGAACGGAGATTATGAGCCAGGTCTTCTCGTCCAACATCAGTGCCTGACCTCATAAATGCTAAACAGAATGAATGGGCACAAATTCCCACAGAAACCCTCCATAGTCTTGAGGAAAGCCTTCCAAGAAGAATGGAAGCTGTTAAGCTGTTATCGCTGCGAAATGGGGACCAAATCCATATTAAAGTATATGTATCTACTTTTGTCCATGTAGTGGTTATATATATGTATATATATATATATATATATATATATATATATATATATATATAAATAAAATGACCCTTCTTGTCGTTGGCTTCTCTTTAAACAGTAATATATTTGTCTTGAGTTTGCATGCCTTTAAAATTTCAACTGCCACCACAGTGAACATAATATAATATACAATAGTGCAGTAATATTCAGTAGCAGGCACAGCCATACAAATCTATCAGCTTTATTGTAATACCATCATCATCATCATTATTTATTTGTAAGGCACCACAAAACTCTGCAGCAATAGACAGTTGGTATACCAAAGTATACAAAAAAAAATCATATATAAAAACAGAGCAAGGACATATAAGATTAATAGGGAAGATGCAAATACAAATGTAGAGAGAGCCCTGTTTGGGAAAGCTTGTAGTCTAGAGGGACAGGGCAAAGCTCAGACAATAGGAACTAAAGCGACCTGGAGTGGAGATTGTGAATGTACCCATATCCACAGGGGGAAGAATCAGGTGGGGGTGGGATGGGCTATAGTTAAGAAAGTTTTTTTTTTAAAAGATTGAAAGTTGGGGGAGAGCTTGGCCAGGCGGGGTAGGGAGGTTTATAGGTGTGGAGCAGAACTGAGAAAAGCCTTGGAGGTGGGAGTGAGAGGCGATATTTTGAAAGATGAGACGTAGGTCAAAGGCAGATATAGGAGGACGTGAAGCTGTATCTTGTAGCAAGGTCAGAAAAGTATGAGTGAGTGTTGGTGAGGGCTTCGAAAGTGAGGTTGAGTAACTTTAATTGGGTTCTGAAGGTTATGTGGAGCCAGTGTATGCATTCACAGCCAGTAGAGTGGTAAGAGAGGAAAATCAGTCTGCTGCAGCATTTAGCTGAGATAGACAGGTGAAGGGATAGCCAGATAAGAGGAGGTTATTCCAGTTACATAAGGAGCAGAAGAACAGAAAAGGTAAGTAAATGGAAGGGGTATATTAGGGAAGACATGACATCATAAGGGAGTGGATGTGTGGAGTAAAGCTATGGATTTTAGTCAAGGGTGGCACCAAGGTAGTGGGCATAGAGAGCTGGAGAGAGTATGATATTATAAATGGTGAGGGAGATGGAGCAGGGGTAATAACACTCATAGAGAAGATATGAGCTCAGTTTAAACAATGCTGAACTTTAGGTAGTATTGGAACATGGAGAGGTTGTTGTCTGCATAGAAGCAATGAAGGAGGAGTATATTAATGCTCTGAAAGTACAGATGTAAAAAAAGGAAAAAGAAGGACAGAGAAGACAGCTTTGAGAGAACCCAATGGATAATGGGAGTGGAAAGGGGGATATGGGGCAAATAAAGAAACTGAAACAGCATTTACAAAGATAGGTAATACCCATAAAGTACTTTCAGGTTGTTTTACAGATTACAGCAACATTTATTTTTCTATTGTATTCTTCTTCTTTTTGTAACATTTGAGTATACCTCAACTGTGAAGTGTCCTAATATCATGCATTACTTCACTTATACACTGGCCAGAATTGGCAAGAAGAAAATAGACAGTTCCATTACTACCTTGAATTCTATATTAGAATATGAGTAATGCAGATTGAGATAATGGTTATAGCGCACTGTGAAACTAAAATAGACTGAAATAGTGGTTAACAGTTCAGCAGGGTCAGTAATCTATACAGTAAGTGCATGTCATTCAAAACTAGCATTCAATCCTTCAAAATGATAAATTATACTCATCATTTCGATATAAAAGAACCACATCAATTCCAAGAATTGCTATTTTAATTACTTGCTGCTATATTTGCCAAGTATTAAAAAAAAAAAACAGTACAACATAAGCAGGGGCTGGCTGGCAGTCTTCAGCCCGGGGTCAAGCACACAATACTGGCCCATAAGTGGCGGCCTATCCTTAAAGGATGGTTTTCGGTACAATATATATTTATCAATATAAAACGAGGCTATTTTAGTGTTGCTTAATCCAGCAAGACTTTATTATGGTAAATGGCAAATCTTAAATAATAAAAATAAACAATGAAACAAAAAACAAACCTCACTTTATATTGCATTTTATTTCAATGTTCCTTTTCCCTACAGCACTTTTTTATTTTTTTTTACCACATACCTGTCTGATTATAATTGGAGTTATCAAAATGCAAAAAGCCCATTTGCTTTAAAAACCTGATGTTCTTGCCAGCAAAGGGCTTGTTTTTGCTTGGCCCTATATACTAATAGGGTTATTATTTGTTTTATGGTTAACCTAAAACAAATAATATGACGGGTGGTACTGGGAGGGGGAGGAGAGCACTAGGTCTCAATCTGATACCCTGGCCTTAATTCAGCTCTGGAGGGCCTGTGCCACTTTAGACAGGGGGGCCCCAATGATGTAACATGGTTATCATTTTAGACAAGTTTTATACAATACAAAGGCAATAGTGTGCACTACTGTTAGGTCCACACAGCTCTGCCTTCACAAGCAGTACAATGTGAATGAGGACATACCTCCCAACTGTCCTTGCAGTCAGACCAAATCCTGACTAAGCAACACAGTCACCCAAATTTTGGACTGTCCTACCAGATTCAGGACAGTTGGCAGATTTTTCTGCTCTCTCCTACTTGTTCTTGTCATTTTCACCACCTGTGGCAGCTGGTGTATTTAGCTCAGTTGCTGTTTGTCTTAATCCTGGAATGTTGAAGGCTCTATTTGGAAAAAAAATGGGTACATAACATTTAGAAAACTCCAAAAAGTCCAGGTGTTATAATTAGGCCTCCCTCCATCCCCCACATTAAAATAATAATATTCACACATGCTAAATAAATCTATTTCCTTAAAACCAGCCCCAACATTAACTTAATAGTATTCCCATTTAATATATAAACCTATTTACCTCACTTCAAACAGCCCTAGCAATAAATTAAATAGCATTTATGTTTAATAAATGTAACCATTTCCAAAAAACCATCCCCGGCATTAAATAATTCATATTCACATTTAATAAACAGCCCTCCTCATCAAAATCAGCCCCATATTCAATTAATAGCCCCAAACCAACCCAGCATTCAATTAAAGGATTATAAGGATCCGCAGCCAATGATGGAGGTGCTGGCCCTGGCATATACCAAGGGCCAGCACCTGAACATAAGGCTACATCAGAGAAAAGGTTGTATAAATATCTACAGAACATACACTCACATGAAAAATTATAAGAGTAGGGTTTTATCCACAAAATGTCTTTATTAAGTAAATGTAACTGTTTATGAAGTATAATTCTAATAATGTGCATGGGGAAGGGTGAATTTCTTAACTAGGGTGAATATACAACATTTCTAGAGAATCTTTATCACACAACAACAATGAGTCAAGATGATTGGGCGCCATGTAGCTGCTGCCCCTGTTGCTTCAGACACTGCTCTTTTCTGCCATACAGCAGAGTGTCCGTAGTCATTAACTAGCTTAATGAGCTTAATTGGGCCTGCAAATTTCTAGTTATGCCTGAGTCACCCTCTACAATTTAGTATCAGAAACTATCATGTGGCCAAGTCTCAGTTATCCACTGAGTCCATATACTCTAACACCACCATACGACAAAGTTGTGTAGACCGTGGCACTATATACTGGGCAGTGCCAGAAGCAATCATGTGGCAAAGTTCAAACTAGTCACCAAACCAAGACACCACTATTTGATTTAATATTCCCACCTGAATGACTGGTAAAAACTTGAACTAAATGGAGCTAGATAGCAGGAGATTACTCACTTCCCTAGGATTTGAGATTTCCGAAGAAGAGACACCCGACAGGACTATCAGTTAACCTAAACAAAACTAAGCCTTATCACACTGATTTTTATTAAACATAATGTCATAAAGATACAGCAGTCAATTCAGCCTATTTTCTTACTTTCTTTGTTTAAGATGTGATGGTGTTGGCATGTCACTCTATTTCTTTTCTACAATTAAAGATAAATGAAATTAATTAAAAAGTTAAAAGTGTTTTTGGACTTTTACAAAAGATAGTAACATAGTTGATGAGGTTGAAAAACGACACCAGTCCATCAAGTTCAACCAATTTTGGATCTCCTGCGATCCTGCACTTATATTTGAAATAGATCCAGAGTAAGCAACCGCCAATCTGTTTCAATAGAAAAACATTTTTAAAAAAATTGTCTTCAAATGACAGTGGAAAAGACTACGAAAAGATATTGAGCTATAGTGAGGAGCCGGGGAAGTCCTTCTGCGGTGCTACATTTTTTCTTCATATGTTAAACAGTATACCTGGCCTAAATGGGTGATTCAAGGCCTTTTCCTATGGAAGGAGTCAACATTGGTGTAAGTATTTTAGGAGGGAAGAGAGGATTTACATTTTGTGATATAAAAGCACATTTTAATGGAAAAGAAAGCTATATGAGATTTTTTCCTAAGGAAACACCACCATAGATGACAGTTTGTAATGTTAGTTACTTGTGAAATAACAGATGTTGGGAAATATTATCCATCCATTCAGCTTATCAAGGTACCCAACAAGACACAAAATGTGACTACAATTGCTGCTAAAAACAAAATGGTACTCCCACTCAACTTAAATCTATTGGTAAGGCTTCTGATCATCAAATAAGATTAAGATTAAGGGGTATATTTACTAAACTGCGGGTTTGAAAAAGTGGAGATTTTTCCTTTAGAAACCAATCAGATTCTAATTGTCATTTTGTAGAATGTACTAAACAAATGTTAACTAGAATCTGATTGGTTGCTATAGGCAACATCTCCACTTTTTCAAACCCACAGTTTAGCAAATATACTCCCAAGAGTCAACTCATATCCAAATATGTACTGGGCTTATCATATTCAGTTGTGAACAAATAGCAGACAAAAGGCATTAAGCATTGCAATTACAAAACTGTTTATAGAGCCAAATGACAGAAGTCTTGAAAGATCTCATAGCATGCACATTCCTTCTTTTCCAATAGTTACCTTTTTATGTCCTCTCAAGGCATTGCCCACGGCCCTACTGAGTTCCATAGTATGGTAGATTAGTGACCTGAGGCAGGTCTATGGGTAACAACTACAACCCCCAGAGGTGTCAGCACATCTATAAAGCGCATTGCTATAATTTATTTTGCTATAAAAAGGTTATTCACTTTCTTAGTATCCTGAAGTTTGGAGCCAGCTTGCCCTGTGATTGCAAGCGCTGCAGCTAACAGCACTACATTCAGAAGAGAGACTAAGGGCTAGATTTACTAAACTGCGGGTTTGAAAAAGTGGGGATGTTGTCTATAGCAACCAATCATTTTCTAGCTTTCATTTATTTAGTACCTTCTACAAAATGATAGCTAGAATCTGATTGGTTGCTATAGGCAACATCCCCACTTTTTCAAACCCGCAGCTTAGTAAATCTAGCCCTAAGTATAGCCAAATTAAGGCTAATAGGAAAATAAAACTTTGGTCTCACTTTTACACTTTTGTATGAAATAAATATTTTTCTTTCTTGCTTACATGAAAAGTCAGGAATGTTTGTAACATTAGCAATGTAACAAAGAAGTACAAACTGTTTTGTGTTTTTTTATAGCAGTTCTTCCATGGTATTCCCCACTGTTAAATTGTTTTCATATGGTGAAAGTCCCAGATGCACAAGATAAATCACAAGGGAAGACATATTTGCTCAATTTCTTTCAGCAGCACAACATAATACCTCTTGCCAATGAGACATGTATGTGACACTTGCAAACACCTCTCAGCTCCAAGTTTTCTTTATGATTGGTCTCTTGATAATTGCTATGAGTGTTATGGGAAGAATAAAAATCCAGAGAAAATAGTTGACTAAGAATGCTTTTTGAAACTGTTTAATTTGAACCGTACTCACATTACTTCTATGATCTCAGACTTTAAAGGCTGTACTCTTCCAAGAACAATTAAACAGAGAAAATAATATTTTAACCGAGAAGCGTTGCTGAGAGTATACTTCTTTAAGTGTAGTATGTAAACAGGTCTAGGGGTGAAGAAAATCATGTTAGAGTATATATAAGGGTTTCTCAATACAATGTGCTGGCCCAAATCTTTGACTTTTGATATAGGGCAGACATTCACAGAAACATGGCAGCATGCAGTGGGCATCTCAAATGAATCAGTGGTAAACAGAACTGATTTTACATTTAACAACACACCATAGTTTGTCCTTCCCTATAACATTTCACAATAAAAGAGCTGAAGATGCTGACCCTTGTTGATTGAGTCAAGTCAGAAACTTCATGACATTAAATAGAGACAGTCCTGTCAATCTCAGCTGAATAATGAAGCCAGTAAATAAATTTCCAGAATGGCCCAATAGCTGATCAAGTACACAGATATTGGGTGGCAGAACTCTTGAACAGTTTTAATTCATTTACAAGATAAGGCTTCTGAACTGGTCCCAGAGTCCTCAGTAACTTGATATCGTGTAGACCAATTGGCATACAGTGTGACATAGTATTAAGGTCAGGGTAACCCTATTTCTATAACCAAAAGTGCCTTCTCTTTGGACGTATATAATATTATAATGTTGGCTTTCTAAGGCCTCTTTATGACCATCTTATGATACAGGATGTGGTGGCTCCTTACCTATGCAGGATTTAGGAACAGTCTAAAATGCAGACTCTTTGATCAGTGCTAACAGATAACCTCTATTTTAGTCCAGGGGCCTTTGGGTACTCCAGTTCATACTCCTCCTGGACACTAATTTAGGTAAAGTGTGTGACTTTCCTCTACCAGTCAGATGCTTAGATAAAATGCAGTAACTTTCTTTGATTTTGGTTCCTTGCAGTCAGTGTATTGAGATTGACTAAATATTTTAGTAGTTAAAAAGAGCCCTTCATACTCCTCATTCAATGTTGGGGCCTGACTATTCAGTAAGGAATTCTACTTACATCTGCACTAATGGGATTCCAATCCTTACGTCTTTGGAATTTAGCCCAAATGAAGACTTTCTCCACAATGACAGCATGTATTGAAAGAATTACTGCACATTTCAAATGTGGGCCCAGATTTAGAGCAGCAGCTTTTGACAGGCAGAAGATCTTGATGGAGGGGCCGCGTCTTGATTACCACCTAGAGTGCATAGTATACTGATTTTCCAGTGTATAACTTTTTACTTTAGTAAGCCAGAAAGTATGTATTGTGGTCCAGGTCTTTATGCATCTTATTCCCTCTAAACGATTTTGCATTATCTGGAAACAGAGTTCTGTCTGGATCTGTCTGTCTCTTATAATGACAGTCTGGATTTTACCAAACATCACACAATAATCCAATTTTATTGTCTATAAATATCTCTACGGCTAGGTTATGTTTGGGAAAACTGGATCACTAACCTCAGGCCCCCAGAAGAAAAATGGCTGTCCTCCTTATGATACGGCTGTCGGGGCTGGTGACAGCATTAACTGCAGGAAGTCAGTGTAGTGTTTGTCTAACCAGCACATGGGCAGGCTGGATATGGGCATGGACGCTGTGTATGTGCAGGTCAGGCACCCACTTACTTGCCCTGGTCAACCCACAAATATTTACCTGGCCCCACATATTATTATTATTAATATTTATTTATAAGGCGCCACAAGGCATCCGCAGCGCCATACAGAGACAAACAAAATTACAATACAATGGGAGACAGCACAGTACAGTAAACACAGCAACTCAGTAAGCTCAATGCACAGCTAGAGAGGGCGGGGAAGGGGGAGGGAGGACCCGCAAACGACGGGGCCCAAGAAGGAGGGCGCGGAAGACAGGGAGACCCCCAGGGGGGAGGAGGGAGCGAGAGTGGACGTGGGGTGGAGGACCCTCGAGGAGGAGGGCTAAGTAGCTGGAGAGCAGAGTTAGAAGTGGTGGAAACAGGAGGAGAGATGGCCCTGCTCAGAGGAGCGTACAATCTAAGGGGAGGGGTGGACAGACAGAGAGACGCAGGGGAGAGAGGTAGAGTAGGGGGACAGAGGCAGAAGATAAGGTAGGAAGTCAAGTGGGAGACAGAAAGGCTTTAATAAAAAGGTGGGTTTTTAGGGCCCATTTGAAACTGGACAGATTAGGGGAAGTTCTGATGGAGGGAGGGAGCTTGTTCCAGTGGAGGGGGGCAGCGCGGGCAAAGTCTTGAATACGCGCATGGGAGGAGGTTATAAGGGGGGAAGAGAGGCGACGGTCAGAGGCAGAACGGAGAGGGCGGGATAGAGCATGAATAGAGAGGAGGGTAGAGATGTAGGGCGCAGTGGAGTTGGCGGGGGGCTTGTAGGTGAGTGTGAGGAGCGGCGAGAGAGGAAAATAAGCCTAGCTGCAGCGTTAAGGACGGATCGAAGGGGATCGAGATGAGAGTGGGGGAGGCCAGTGAGGAGGAGGTTGCAGTAGTCCAGGCGGGAGATGATCAGAGAGTGGATAAGGCATTTGGTGGCATATCTGGTGAAATTTCAACATACTATGTTTGATTTGGCAGAATCATTTTGAATGTGGCAATTAATGAGAGTTGAGCAGAGAAATAGAGGAAATGAAAAGAAGCATTTTGGGTAGAAGCAGTGTTTTTCCATCATGAAAGTGGTAGTATAATGATGATGAGAAAATTCTGGAGGAACAGATGAGTTCTATGTGTGTTTGACAAACCATTGGATGAGTACTTTGTGCTGGTGGACAAAGGAATGGGAACGTAAGGCACAACCGGTAAAGAGATTGTGCACATGATAATATTAGTACTATAAGCAATATGATAGTGAAGATGACTCCTTGTTTAACAAGAGAGAACAGTTGGAGCATCTTGTATTGTTGAACAAGACTCACATGCTCATAATGGCTCAAAGAATCAGGGTATTGGGTCTATCAAAAGGGGATATGACATTGAAAAACATGGGTGCTGATATTTGGTCTGATTTTCTGAATGTTGAGAGGTATGTATCCGGTGGCAAGAGAAGGCAAGAGAATTCCTAATGTGCAATAGTCTGCTCCAGGGTTCCTCAAATCCAGTCCTCATAGGACTCCTAACCCAGGCATGTTTTCCATATCTCCTTGCTGGAGCACAGGTGTATTCATTACTGACACATTTTAAAAGATCCACAGGTTGTACTATTTATTCCACTGGTGACCTGGAAAACCTGCACTGTTAGGGCTCCTTGAGCACTGCATTTGGGAACCTCTGGTTTGATACATCTTCATATTATTGGCTCATGTTTACACTGTACAAGATGTATTGTGAGAGCTGAAAAGCAGTGCAACTGTTATAAATCTAGTATTTAAATCACACAAGATATTTAAGCCTTTATATAATATAATATTATTGTCTTCAAAACCAACATGTGCTCTTGTTGAATATATTGATACTTTCTTTTTAAAAGTGTAGGTATAATTTGTATGTAGTGTAAATTTAAATAAATCAAATAAAAAGAAACCCAAGTAAGCATGCTCCTAACTTAACAGCAACTGCGTTACAGCCAATTACATCATCACAAATTGAAAATAAAACTTAAAGCAAAATAAATGTTAAGAAACAAATGGAAAAACTAGTGAAATAATATATTTTCTGGTACATTTTGTGAATTAGTTACAAAAAAATTCCATACATCAAGTCCCTCAATCTGTTAGGAACAGATGTCAGAAGCTTGCTTTGAGGACTGCTATAAGAAGAACACTAGGTACAAAGCTTCCTGGCATTAAACCAATGAGTGGAAATGTCATGCATGTCATAATTTCCTTATGTAACAAGCACAGGCATTATGTCCGTGTTGGAAGTTATAACTTTTTTAAAGCATGTTCCTGCATGGAGGAACAGTACAATTATGTAGTCAGGAAGGCAAATTAAGGATTGCTGATAACTCTGCCTAAAATTACAGTTTAAGCACATCTTTCATAAAGTAATCATATCAAATTTGGTGTTATTGTTATTTATTTGACTACTTAACACTTCATTTTTTCATTTGATTCCATTTCATTTGTTCTTCAAAGGTTGAGTACCAAAATCGGAACCCATATTTCAGATAAATCTTTACTAAGGACTTAAATAAAGATAAGATAAAACTTCACTAACACAGCTTAAACATTCTGTTTAAGGGGGTGTCCACCTTACCCTTTAAAAATGTATATGTTATACATCTAGTTCATTTATTTTTGTTAGAATATACAACCTGTCTGCCTTAGATCCCATCTTATGCTATGCCTTGCTACATGCTGTAATGGCTGCAATTTAAAACCGTTCTTCTTGTTGCCAGAAGGAAATAGTTTAAGTTACAACCAGGAATCAAGGGATAAGAGTGTCCTTCTGTGCAGCCTCATACATGAATTAATTGCACATTTAAATTGTCATATGTGAGGCAGGAAAGTAAATTGTACTACGCAGTTCTGTTCTGACTGAAGCACTGTTAAAATATTAGGACTGATGAAGTATATCCTCTTCCCCATAAACACCAAATGACACCATGGCTACCAGTGGGTGATATGGGTCATATGTTTGAAGACCTCTTCCTTCTTAGTGGCTAAATCTCCCCATATTTCTCATTGAGGGGCCTATTTATTTATGAGAAAACTGAATTTGTAAATAAAATATTAAATTAAGAAAAAACTAATGCAGGAAATATCTCTTGCACTAGGCAAACTGCCACATTAACTGCAGTCCCTATATATAATTCTCAATGAGGACTGCGGTCTGTGAAATTTTATCAAGTTCTGAAAAGCTGAGCTTTTATCGGAACTTGTCCGCAATGGCTAACGCCATCTCCACATGGCGTTGGCCATTGAATCCCATGCATAGAGCACTGCGGTAGAGGGATTCTTGGATCCCTCTTATCAGATGCTCTGTCCCGGGATGATTTTTTAATAACTGTTTATGAAAAATCATCTGTCATCATTGCAATGACAGATAATAATTACCCGGCAAAACCCCGTTAATAAATGGGCCCCTAACTTCCTCCATGATTTTTTAAACCCTCACTAACTTGCTTTATGTTTCTTAACATTTTACTGGGTGAATAGTGCTGAAGAGGTGTTTAATTTAAAAAAAATAAAAAAAAATAATAAAGTTCCACTGTACTTTGGGCAATTTCTTTTGTAATTTGAACCCACAGACTGTCTGCAGTGTACTTTGGGGGACTTCATGTCTGCATCCCATCACCTGTAAGAGACAACAGTAGTAGTAGCAAAAGTGCTAGCGGTGGTAGACCAACAGATCTTTTCTATGTAATACAGGACATATTTATTGTGTGTGCCTATAAATCACAAGATACAGACTAATTTACAGCATAATGCATAGAACAAGCACATAAGACAGAAGCATAACAAAAACAGAAACAAGCAGTAAGTAGAATAGCACGGTGGAAACGACCAGGGGAAAGAAACAGGAGGGGAAACAGAGAGAGAAAAAGAAATGATTTATAGGTAAAGACAATAAATACGTCCTGTATTACACAGAAAAGATCTGTTGGTGTTCATTACCTCCACCCAATCACACTAAAAAGCCACTGCTTGTGCCAGGGAAAATCTACTTATAGGAGAAAATAAACCCAATATTTTAATAATATATAGACCCCCAATACCAAATACATTTTCTACATGTTTCAAGCTACAAGCCCTGCTTTTCAAAACATGACACTAACCCCATTGACCAATCCCATTGAAAATCACCAAGCCGCCTTCAAATGTTGAGCTCTGATTTGAACATTACTGTCTTTTTTCATTATTCTCATTCTGCTGAACACACATGCAAACTTGATTGAGGCTGTGATTTTCACTTTAAATCATTATCATCAGTTATTTATATAGCACCACTAATTCCGCAGCGCTGTACTCATTCACATCAGTCCCTGCCCCATTGGTGCTTACTGTCTAAATTCCCTAACATACACACACACAGACAGAGAGAGACTAGGGTCAATTTTGATATCAGTCAATTAACTTACTAGTATGTTTTTGGAGTGTGGGAGGAAAAGAGAGCACCCGAAGGAAACCCACGCAAACACAGGGAGAACATACAAACTCCACACAGATAAGGCCATGGTTGGGAATCGAACTCATGACCCCAGCGCTGTGAGGCAGAAGTGCTAACCACTAGGCCACTGTGCTGACTTTAAATCTTGAAAACATGAAATATAAGTAAGAGAAAATAATTCCAGTCCAAATCACATAAGGTACCATACACAGCCCCACATTTATATACAATTGCCCTGGATTACAACACTCTGTCAAAGCCTATGTTATTTGTTTGCATCCTCCATTTATCAGCATATTTCTTTCCCCCTATTTTGTCTTTTCCCCCCTTCTTGTTGACCTCACTGTTTGTCTTTTAATCTCTTCCACTCATATGGCTCTTTTCTTGTCTCTCCCTGGGTCTCTTTTTCTCTCTTAGGGGCATATTTAAGACGCACCGCTTAATATGACATAGTTTTCAATCCTCATCGCATTGGATTGTACCATCTTTCAAATTTAACAATAAATGTCAGCAGGGACAGCAGTCACGTTAAACTGCTGTCCCCGTGAAGTTTTTCACTAACCCTTTCACAGCTTCTTCAGTTCGAAGAGAAGGGTCTTCACGGTATCTTCCTTAAAATCCTAGTGCGCATGCACCAACTGAAATCATCGGCATGCGCACAGACACTATAATAACGAGTAACTGTTGTCATGTGACAGGGAGGGATTATTATTTTTATTGTTATTATTATTATTATCCTTTATTTATTAGACACCACAAGATTTCCGCAGCACCATACATATACAAAACAGTATACAATACAGGGTGAAAAAATACAGAGCAATAAACAAATAATAGCAAGACTTCGGAAACTCCAGGCATGGCTATTGTAGTACCGTTGGAGCAGAAGAGTAGGTATAGAGACAGGAGGGAAAATGGCTCTGCTCGTAAGAGCTTACATCCTAAGGGATCACATGATCCCTCCACACATGCACTGTGCAGCTCTGCTCTTTGGAGCAGAGCTGACAGTAGTGAAAGTTTTCAATTATGTTAATGTACGCCAGTTTCAGCTGGCGTATATTAACATTTGAAAAAAGAGAAAAAAAAATATTTTCAGAGATTAGTAAATAACATTACTGAGCACTCCCCATACACTGTTATGGGGACTGCTCAGTAAAACGAAGAGCGATGCAAAGCAGCAGATATCTATGATATCTGTTGCGATGCAATGATCATAAATAACAGTTTTGCAGTGACGTTTTCGGGGATTTAACTGAGGATTTATGTTTGATAAATAGTCCCCTTAGCCTTTGCTGTCTCTCATCCTCCTGCATTCTTTTCTCGTCTGCAGGGCTCTATCTATGTTTCCTCTTATTACTTTTTTCTCTCTCTGCACCTAAGACTATTCTTCATTCTCTCTTGCTCTCCCTCACTGCTTTGTGATTTCTTTCTTAACCCCATTAGGCAAATGTCTGCTGCCGGGACTGGAGACATGGAAAAATGACATAACTTCTTAGTGTCTCCTGAACATCTGATCCCAGTGGCAGACTGAACATAGAAGCAGCCACTGCATAGTTATTATGCTTAAACTGCATCACTTAAATTTTCAATTTGATACTGGAATCAGATGTTCAATACAGTTTGAGAAGTGACATCTATTTGGTCCTGGTGGCAGATTTATGGTGTAAGCAGTCATTGAATAGTTACTACAGTAGCAATGCAGCAACTTTCTCCACCAGTAGATCACTTATTGCATGGCCCCTCTATCTGTCATCCAGTAGAGTAATCAACTGATAGGCAGGGGGAGGTGGACTATAGTGAAGGAAAGAAGAAACTTTGCTGCTGCAGCAGCTTCTTGTGCATTCAGACCATAATACCCACACATTTGTGTCTTATATACATTGAAAAATACAGTTTCTTTACAGTAACTGAAAATGGTTACTGTCTCATTTATGATTGCATTGCTTGCATTAAGCTTTGTACTTTCATATGAAACCATTGGCAACATTCCTAAAAAAGGGTTTTCAATGGTATTTAATGTTTGTCTTCAATATGGCTGTTTTATAGCCAAGTTCACAGACACTGCCAAGAACTTTTGTAAACTTGTTGTTAGCAACAAACTTAAAGCCAGAACATTTGCCTGTTAAATGTTTGATGATAACATTCTAAAACTAATATACTTAACACCTAGCCACAAACTTTGCAGTTAAGTTTGTCATTTATTTTGACATCATTAAGTATTTGACTTAGAGGCTGTGCTACTACTTTGTTTAACTTTAATGCTTACTGACAAAAAGGGAATATGGAAGTTAATGCATTGATGCAATTGTAGAGAGAACTAACATACATGCTATGTATACAGATGGTATGTTATACAGGTGGATCAAATAAATGTTCATGTATAAACTAAACTGGCTAAATACAACTTAATCCTACTGCTTGGAGTGCCAAGTGTCATGATTATAGCCTAGTTAAGACAATCATGAAATTATTATGTAATAGAATCATAAGATACTGTAGTCAAAACGGGCTACAAAATTGGCTATTTTAGGCAAACAAAGACCCTAAAAGGGACTGGCTAAAATTCCTTGAAGCACACACAGACACACACACACACACACACATATATATATATAAAATTATACAATTTTTTGTGGAATGAATATTCCAGAAGGTACTTATGGTGTATTTTGGACCAATGCACAACAAAGCAATATATTGGTTACAATACAGATTAGCATACCAGAACACACCTTTAAGTGAGTTTACAGAGGAATGGGGTTTTGAGCAAAGAAATAAATAAAAAAAGAGTATTTAATATTTATATATTAAATTTATATATTACATTTTATAATAATTTAACATTTAAAAAAACGAAATATTACAAATTTATTTGCTGTGAAATTAGATGGCTGATGAGAAATTTGAGCTGACCCGAGATTACATGAGTGTAGCATCTGCAGATTCTGGGTTTCATTTTAAAAAATGTTACATATTTCTATATGTTCTGTTCACATTATGCAGCCATTTTAAAGTTGTGAACAAAATGTTCACCTCTTTAGATGATAGTGCAGTCTTAAATAATTCTCTAATATACTAATAGCCTTGACTTTTATAAGGCTACATATATGCTGAGAATTGTTTGGTTTGTTAACTTGGATTGTATTGTGTTTTGACTAAGACTCTCAACTCTAGAACTATATCTTAGTGGTGGGAGTGATTTATTTTTAATAGTGAGTGTGAAAATTATCTGTAGTGGGTTTTAGTCTTTTTTAGAAAGACTAGTTGGTTTTGTTTTGATGAACCCCTTCACACTCTCATGTTACACATGCTCAGGAGGATCTTGTCATCAAGTTATGGGATCTATTTCCAGTTTGGCAAAGATTAGTATTTGGGATGCACACCCATTATGTGGCTTCACACATGCCAATATAGGACTGCTTTGCCCATATACATGGTGATACCTCTGCAAGTGTGGCCAGCATCCATCAGGATTTCTTTAAATTCCTCCTAGGTTAAATGATCTTAACATTCTTGTTTGTAAATATCGTTTCTTATTTAGTTGATTCTTTCTTTTTTTAATAAAACTTATTTTACATTGTTACCGTTTTTGCGAGCAAAGGCACTGATACAGAAACAGATGTCTTCACCAACAAACAAGCTTAATATGATTCTGTCTGGGATTATCAGACTAATCGTCTGGTGAAACAAATGATGCAACAGTGACACCCTGAGGCTAAAGTCTGCATTATCTGCATTATCATGCAAAAGGTTAATATCAACAAAATAAAAGGACCATGGGGTTTATTTATCAATAGACCCCTTTTAGTGATGATTAAACAGATTGTATTTTTATCACCACAATTTACCTCAAATAGCAACTTTGAACTAACAGCATATTGATGTTATAAAATGATATACATTTTTGTCATCAATTTAAAAACACACCAGGCAAAATATAGTTTCCCTGCATAAATTATCTCTCAAAAAGTCCTCTCAATTTCCTAGCTTTTATTATGACTGTACAATATAGAACTTTGGTTCATGGTGATGTCATAGACACCAACAGTTCCAGTCTTTTGAGGTGAAGTTATTGAAGGAGCAAGTTGGACCATGGCTTTGTGCTGTTTAAGCTCATTGTTTCTTGTGATATCATTTATTAATTTTGGAAATGGGATGCTGTTGGAGACAACTGAAGGTAAATGGACACTCATGAAAGAATTGATCTTGTTTCTAGTAGTGATCATTGAAATTCAGACACTCACAGTTTAACTGCATGTATGGATATAAACAAAGTTATACTAATAATTTTAAAGCTCTGTGTTCATATAAGAAGCACTAGTACAGTATATAGGGTGCAAATATATTAAAGTAGTTGTCACCTTTTCGATAATTTCCCTCTTTGGTGAGGAGAGCACTGTCTGGGTGGTGTTTCAAGTTGACGTTCTATAGGTGTATATTCAGTGGGGCATCTGATTTGATAATAGTTGTGACCAAACCAGTTAGGTGCCGCATGGACACACTTTGGTCCTAGATTCTTGACTAGTTAGGATGGCTTCTGTCTTCCACCATTGACAGCTTCTCTGGTCTGTCTAAGCACAATTTAAATGCCCCTATAATTATACCTCACATTCACCATGTATTGCACAACATGGCCAGCACCAATATTTGATTCAAGAGCTAACACTTTGAGGAAGTTATCTAAGAGGTGTCTTGGGTTTTTTGTTGTCTTGTTGCGTATTAGTTAGTTACCCTTACTGTTTCATTTTCTTTATGTCCTGTTTGTGTTGCTTGTGAGTGAGAGTGGTGTGTATGTAATTTGTATTAGTACAGTTAGTTTGCTGTGTTTGATTGTTTTTACAGTGCTTCTTATCTGTTTGCTGTTGGGTATGGACAGTGAAAGAAGAGGTGATGAGAGAGTGGTGGAGGAAGAGAGAGAGGTAGAGCAGGAAGGGGAAGAGCAGGTACAGGAGGGATTAAAGAGGTAAGTGTAGCCAGGATCAGAATACCAATGCAGGGTGTATCACTAGATATTGTAACAAAAATAAATCCTGTGTATTAGTTATAACTTTAATCCTCATTCACGGGCAGGGCTGCCAAAAGGAATTCAGAGCCCCAGTACAACAACTTCATGGGGTCCCCAGGCCCGGCGCTCCCATTAGGCAACCATAGGCAGTTGCCTAGGGCGCCGGGACCTGCAGGGCGCCGCTGCCGCTGACTAGATTTGAAAATCTAGTCAGCGGTGAGAAGTGGGAGAGGTGGTTTCTTCAATGTCCGCCCAGGCTGCCCGGCGCGTCGCTCCCACTGTCTGTCACACACCTGATCACTGACATCAGTGATCAGGTGACACTGGGTCACTCTTCCGCGGCGCCTGTGTAGTATATCACACTGTCTGTGACAGTGTGACAGACAGTGTGAATAAAGTTTGCTACCCAGCGCCCCCCTCCTTTCCCAGCATGCACCGGCTGCTCCACCCCTCTCCTCTGGTGTAAAGAAGCTGAGGAGCGGTGGGCAGCCATTACAGAAGAGCCTCTCTGCATCTGAACAGCCTTCAGCATCCAAAACAGTAAGTATCTTTATCTTTTATTTTTTTTGTATTATTAATTTCATTTTATAAAAAATGGGGTACCCAAAGGGGAAGTGTGGAGGCCCAAAAAATGTTGGGGTGGGATTTTTTATTATTATGTCACACATTATGCTCTATCTTTGATTTAAAAACTATGGTGGATAAAATAATTATTTTATTGCACCTCATGCTCTATATTTGACTTGCTTAAAGTCAATAATAGAGCATGACATGCCAATAAAATAATTATTTTATCCACCATAGTTTTTAAATCAAAGATAGAGCATGAAGTTGCAAATAATATTATTTTTTCTCCCACATAGCTTGAAAATTAAATACAGAGCATGAGGTGGAAAATAGTATTTTTTCAATGGTATAAAAATTACTATTTTCCACGTCATACTATATATCTGATTTGCAAAATATGCGGTGGAAAAATTACTATTATTTTGCACTTCATGCTCTATCTTTAATTCAAACACTATGGTGGATAAAATAATTATTTTATTGGTACCTCATGCTCTAATATTGACTTGCTGCAAATCAAATATAGAGCAAGACGTGCCAATAAAATCATGGTGCTGCAGGGGGGGGGGGGGGGACAGAGGACATGGTGCTGCAGGGAGGGGACAGAGGACATGGTGCTGCAGGGGGGGGACAGAGGACATGGTGCTGCAGGGGGGGGGGGCAGAGGACATGGTGCTGCATGGGGGGGGGGCAGAGGACATGGTGCTGCAGGGGGGGGACAGAGGACATGGTGCTGCAGGGGGGGGGGACAGAGGACATGGTGCTGCAGGGGCGGGGACAGAGGACATGGTGCTGCGGGGGGGGGAGGGAGAGAGCACATGGTCAAGCAGTGGGGTGGGGCAGTATGCTGCAGGGGGGGCAGAGTGTGATGGGTCATTCTCAAGTTTTTGTTCCCATATCTAATACTTGGATACTTCTCCTCTAGAAATCCTGTGATTGCCCCTGGACAGCAGTGGAGTCTGGACAACGTTCTCTATAAAACATCACGGCAGCCAGACCGCTGTAGGAGGTAAGGCTTATTTTTTTATTTTTTTTTACCGAAAGTGAAGTGTGTGAGGGTCTGGGAAGTGGGTATTTGGCGTGTCTTGGGGTGGATGGGGGGGGGCGGTATTTTGAAATTTTGCCTAGGGCGCTGAGAACCCTAGCATGTAAAAAAAATACACGTGGGCCCCGGTGGTGCAAAAGTTGATGTGGGTGTGGTCACACTATTTTGGCGTAGCTATGCATCACTGGGGTGTGGCTAGCTGGTAAAAAGTGCTAGGAAACCCTCCTACACAAAAAAAACCCTGTATTGTTGTGTACACCATTGACACAAGGGTGCAGTGTCTGCTTGCCGGAGTGTGACATATGTCCCAGTACTCCTGACTTTCAGGACATCTAGCACCATAGTGTAGTATAGAAAGAATGCAGTGTGTACATAGAGAGTTCACAGTCTTGGCCTGCACCTTAGATTGGGCAGAACAGTCACCAAAAATCGGGATTGTCCCACTAGAATCACAACATTTGACCGACTGTCCTACCTGCTCTTCTCACTTTCACCACCTGTGGCTGCTGCTTTCTTTAGTTGTAGCTTGTCTGAATCCTGGAATGTTGGGGGCCCTATTTGGGAAAAAAAATGGGTACATTTAGAAAATTACAACCAGCCCTGTTGTTAAATCAATAGCACCCACGAGTAATAATTAGGCCTTCCTCCAGCCCCATTAAAATAATAGCATTTCCATTTAATAAATAAACCTATTTCCCTCCCTCCAAACAGCCCCAGCAATACCTACTTCCCGCAACCATCACTGCCATTAAATAATTCATATTCACATTTAAGAAAGAGACCTCATTATCCCCAAAATCACCCACACATTCAATAGCCCCCAAACCACCCCATCTTAAATTAATAGTCCCCACTATTAAATTGTCCCACCATCATCCCACAAACAAAATAGCACCCATTAATTAGCCACCACCTACATCACACACACACTAAATTGCCACAAGCCCCCTGTGCCATCACACACACATTACTGTGCCCCTTCATCATCACCACGCTGTGCCCCCTTATGATCACACTGTGCCCTCTATTCTGCTTTTCCGCCCTTCTTTATCACTCTGTGCCTCTCCCAACCCCTTTTTTATCACTCTGTGCCTCTCTCCCACCCCTTCTTTATCACTCTGTGCCTCTCTCTCACCCCTTCTTTATCACTCTGTGCCTCTCCCAACCCCTTCTTTATCACTCTGTGCCTCTCTCCTACCCCTTCTTTATCACTCTGTGCCTCTCTCTCACCCCTTCTTTATCACTCTGTCCCTTTCTGCTTTCCTCCCCTTGCCTCTCCGCTCCTTTATTTACCTTCTATTAGCTTCTTTCATCTCTTCTGTCTTCTTTCTTGATCCTCTCTGAGCCGCACCTCACTGAATGTCGGGCGTGACTTGATGACATCACGCCCGACATTCAGTGTGAACGGAGCAAAGAGGAGGAACGCCGGCGCCGCGATCACATGAGTTAGTTTTGTTTTTAATTATCCAACTCCTCCCACCAATGAATTGCTGGCATGTCCGGGCCCAGGTGAATAGTACCCCCCCCCCCCACTCTCGGCGGCCCTGTACGCAGGTCACGGTTCTCCAGATGGGAAGCAGGCAAGATTTACAGGAGAATAAGATGATAAGCTAAAAGGGGGACCAGAGTAGGAAAGTCAGGATACAAGGATAACTTGAAGGATAGCAAGTTCAGGATACCAGGATTCTAGGATTAGCTGAAATACATATAGAGCTAGATACCTGGATCTGCTGAATAATAACAGATAAAGGATACCATGATACTAGGATTAGCTGTGAGCATATAGCAATGGGTACCAGGATCTACTGAATAGGAATGGATACAGGACATCAGGATTAACTGAGTAGCATATAGTCCTGGATACCAGAAGCTGCTGAATAGGAACCGATACAGGATACCAGGATCTGTTGAATAGGAACGGATACAGGATGCCAGGATACTAGGAGTCAGGGAAACACAGGATTTACAGGAGCCAAACAATACTGCAACTAGCAAGCCATGAAAATCTGGCACCATATTGCCAGAAGAGGTGCCTTAAAAAGTCTGGAGGATGAGGGGGAATGAAAGGTAATCAGCCAGTGGCTGAACAGGAAAAACTATAAAAGATAGGCCTGTGCAGTCCAAGATGGCAGCTGCCATCAGAAGATCACAGCGGAGAGAAGCCTGACAGAGGAGGATGCTGGTAAGTCAGCTGGAGGGTCCAGCGTATGACAAATATTAAACAGACTGTCTGTTAGCATATCCTCAGATTCAAATAATCTAACCACTTCTAACATTGACTCATTATCCCCACTCATTATTCTAAGTCCTTGGGTAGAAGCTTTGAACTGTTCTATGTCATCTATATCACCAAGCTTACCACCCTGATTGCATGTAACCCAGATTACCACCCTAAAATATGCCATCATCTAGCTTCTGTGTATTGTACTGTTATTGCTAGATTACAGTGAAATGCATGCCTGTATGACTGAGTTGATTGCTACTTGACTGACCTCAGACAGAGCAGGAAAGGAGTTAGTCTTCATTTGTTCTTCAACACCAGCTGTTAAAGTTAAGGTACATCAGGTTAACATATGAACTAAACATTTATCCCAAAGTAAATTCCTGCAGTGCTTTATGCATAAACTCATGTGAGACATGATTAAAACACTACTACTGATCAAGGCTGACTAGTGCCAAATGCACGCAATGGTTCTTGATGTAATGGACCGTATCCCTGGGTAGGGAAAGGCTACAATACTGCGACCAGGAATGTCACAGGTCCTATTCGGGTAAATTATATGTCCAATAGCAGTCTTTAGTTGGTTAGCTAGTACCATGGTAAGGTTCTTGTAGTCCACATTCAGGAGAGAGATGGGATGCCAATATTTAAGATCACATCTCGTGTCCCTTCCACTTCCATCATGATCATTCCCTCCCTCAGCGACAAAAGCATTCTGCCCTCCATCACTATGTCCGTGCACAGCTCTAGCAGGTCTGGGCTAATGAGATCCCCCTGTGCTAAATAGGATTCCACTGGGAGGCCATTAGTGCCTGGGGTCCTACCTGGCCTAAAATGTTTAGCTGTAGAGTGCAGCTCGTTCGGTGCCAGGGGAGAGACCATGGCTAATTTACCTGCAGGATCATTAATATTAGTGATACCTGACAGAAACTTATCAGCCGAATCTTGGTCAGTTGGGAGTAAAGGTTGCCGTAGTAATCTCTGACACCTCTCAAGATGTGCTCTTTCCCAAAAGTACACCAAACCTGTAAAACAGTACACATTTACATATCTCACAACATATATCCAGGCAAAATCAGGACAAAATAAGCCCGGTCCCAATCTGCACAAACCATGCCTCAATTCACACACCACCCAATCATTCCCACTTTATGACCAACCAAGCACACTTTCTATAGAAGTCCCACTCATTTTAGTGTAAGCCCCACCCTGTCAAGATCCACAAACCAGGACAGTCTCATCAAAATTGGGACAGTTGTGAGTTATGCATATAGAGTATTAATATAGCATACCTGCCAATGAAAAATCTGGACAAATTTAACTACGACTCTATCTGCCCAGACCACACTTTCTGCCCGATGGCATGCCTGTCACATGATTCACACCCATCGCCCACTGCCATAAATAAGAACTGTCCCCCAAGCCTGGTAATGGGGACTGAGCTTGACATAAACATCAAAAACTGCAAAATAAAATTAGGACTACATTTGTGACTATTTGTTTGAAAATAACTAAGAGAGGAATCATTCAAGTATCTTTGTACACTGTTTGTCTGCTCCTCTACATCATCGTCATAAATTAAAAAGATTGAAAAGGAAAGCCCTGTCATTCCCGAACATATCAAATTGGCTTGGCTAGAGTCTAAACATAATAAAAAAATGTATCCCATCACAAAAATGTTCAGAAATGGCAAAAATACAGTCTATGTTTACAAGAATAGAAATGTAAAAAAAAGTGAAAATGTATAAATTCCTACTATACATGCCAAATACTAACATACTAAGTACATACTTTGTCATACTGCACTTGCTAAGTTTTCACGTTTATGGCATAATATATATACTATTTGCACTATTACACATGTGCTAAGCATAAATTTATCATCAACACCTTAAGTCATTTTGTAGAAAGTACTAAGTGCTTAGTAAATCTAGCCCTTAGGGGTATATTTACTAAACTGCAGTTTTGAAAAAGTGAAGATGTTGCCTATAGCAATCAATCAGATTCTAGCTGTCATTTTGTAGAATGTACTAAATAAATGATAACGAGAATGTGATTGGTTGCGCTAGGCAATATTTCCATTTTTTCATACTCGCAGTTTAGTAAATATACCCCTTAGAGGGGCCACCTTTACAAACAGAGCAGTGGCAGAAGAGGCAAAAGATATATATATATATATATATATATATATATATATATTAGTGTAAATATTTCATCCTTTATACAGGTATAAATGTGTAATTCATTATGTTCAATGTAGCTGCTTTATTTACTTAGGCTAAGTAAACATAAGAATAATATGCTATATTAGGTGTAGAAAACAAGAGCTGTTGGCACTGCAAGTGTTCATTGCTGAAAGAAAGCACAATGAGCTGTCACTACTCTGCTCAGATGTCTTGTTGAGTCTGGTCTCCCAGCTCTTCAAACTGACACATGAAAGAGACTCCTTGACTATGATACCCTGAGCATACTCTCTACTACTGGCTCCCAGGCATTCTCTGAACAGGGGCTGACGGATTCACTGAGGCTTCTCAGACTGCAGGACCCAGATGCAGACAGCAATGACAACGTCACATGAGTTCTCTTGCAACATATACAACAAGTCTGGTCATCACCTCTGTGTCCTTATATTTATTCATTAAGCTTCTCGGAAAATAAGGTCTGTATCTAATGGGGCATAGAGTTTAACTCATTCTCACTGGCTTCTTATGTTGGAACTAAAAGCAGCAGACTAAATATGTTGAAAAACTATGCATGATGATTTAAATAAATAAAAACACAATGTAGGTCATACAGGGTACACAAATATTTTTATTTGGTGAACAATTTAGTACCATGTTAGTTAAAAGTTAGATGCAACAAACAATGTAGAACATTGCAAAAATAGCAAATAGAAATCACAACATTGGGCTTGATTTTGAGTTAGGAGCAACGCAAAGAAAAGGATCACATTTGCATCTTGGCAAAGGCATGTTGCATTAGGGGGGGGGGGGTGTAAATTTCAAATGTAGGGACAGATTTATAGTTGAAATACAGCATATGCTATATCAACTTTAAATTCAGTGAAAATGCTATCAAGTATTTGTGTACTACATGAAAAAATAGCCAGTATTTTTCCTGCATGCAAAAAAAATAAATCAATTTGTACCCCTTGCATTGTAACATGGTTTGTCTAAATGCCAATTTGCTCATTTTCTTGGCTTTGCTCCTAGCTCAAAATTTAGGCTCGTAGTGTTGAAAATACTGATTTTAAAAAATATTCTGAGACCTCAGTTATGGCGAATGGCCAGGTAAACGGACTGGGTCTTGTGCCCTCTATAAGTATAAAAATTAAAATGTTATTTAAATGAAACTTCAAAGATCATTCAGTTAAAGGTGTATTAAATTTCATCAAAGGTTATTTGTTTACGTGTAACTTTAACATATAGCAATGAAGCATTCTTCACTTCTCTTACAACCTAGGTTTATCAGTTAAGGAACATAACTTTAACTATGATGAAAGGATTAATTACTCTATGTAAACTGCTATATAATATATATAGGTGCTATATAGAATAACTATATGGCCAGGTACATCCTATTGTTGTTCAATCCTCATATCATGTTCATATTTATATTTTTGTACCCCTTTAAGTGGGCTTCTGCAAGAAGGTAAGCACAAAATGTATTCTTCTGCACAGATTGTAAAGATCTTTCCACTATCCTCTTCACCACTCAATTCATTCCAATGATTTGGATTAGTGTGAAGGTTCTTCTGAATTATTACAGCAGCCTCGAGTTTGCAGTTTTGTAGCACTCCTTCATATAATTTGTGCTTTGAAAGTCTTGATATGACTTGATGTCCACATTAGGGGATGAGTTTTCTTTCTTCAAGAATTTATCAACAAATCCAGGTCTTAGATTGTCCTTGGTTAGCTTAAATTCACTTTGCTGAGATGATATTGACGCTTTATTTTCCCTTTGCAACTGTTGTTCTTATACAAACGTGGGTGAATGTAATTCTCAGTTTTAATTCAGTTCCTTGGTCTGAGACAGAGTGAGATTGTGCAGTGTGACTTGCGTGAATTCCTTCTGCGCATGCCTAGAAAGTGAGAGCATGTATTTGCACCCATAAAGATTTGTGTTATTTTGGCACTCACACACACCAGCTTGTGCTTGGAGAGCAGATATGGGGGCATTCTACTGTAGGGTGAGAACTCTAAGGGCATATGAGGCTCATACTCCTGAGAAAGTCAGGTGATCAGGGGCAGGTGTAGGTGGTGATGATGAGAGTCTCTGGCATTAGTGTAATTTGTGATGTCTTCATCATTTGGGCATATATTATGCTTTATGCTGTATTAGAGAGGTTTTAACAGTTTTATTGATGCCTAATAGTGAATGTGTTTGTTGCACATAAAACAAATGGATAAAAACATGGATGCAAATGGGCATGTGACATGTGCCTGGCATGGGCAGCACGGTGGCTAAGTGGTTAGCACTTCTGGGCTCATATGCTACTGGTGCAGATCTGCATGGATCTTAAGTTTCATATGCCTCAGAATTTGGAAATAAATACACTATTTTTACACTTGGCTTTAAAGCACGTCAATTTTGGCCATTTGGCAACAAACTCAACATTAGGCACCTTGTATAAACCTCAGTTTACTAGGAGCAAAGTTACTACCCTAAACAGTCCCATTGAGTCCCATTTGACGGTAATGTTGGCAGCCTCTGTGCCCTTCCTCCCCATTGCCACATGTAATTCTTCAGCCACTCCGAGGGTTGTTATTCTTGTTGGTTGTCCACTGAAAAAATCAGGTAATGCTTGGTATAATTTAGTGAAAGAGAAGAAGGTGCGCTTGTTTAAATTAATGAAATGTGTACAAGTGAATAAAATCATTTGAGATGGCAGTCAAGGACAATTGAGACCAATGTGCATCACTAAATTTTAGTTTGTTTGGCAGTTGACCACTCCCTCCAGGTGCTGCATATTTTAGAAAATGGAGATTCAGGGAAGGTTTTAAATGTGGAACCCTGAATATACATGAATTTCACAGGGTTACCGACTCAGCTGTAGGAGATGCCTTGACGTGGCAGGTGAGCTTAAATCACAATAATGCTTGGTATAATTCCTGTGGATAAATAAATAGCCTTAATTTACATTTTACCATTACAGGCACCTTATTCTCACAAATATAAAGCATTTGATATTTCTGAACACTGTTGGCAAATGTCACAGCAGCGCTGAGGATCAACTTCATACCGAAAAACAAGGATCTACTGAATCTACCATCTCTGTTCAGCTGTGGGACCCACAGAGTTTAACTGTCATTGCTATTTCAACATCTGTTCACTGATTGCTGTTGCCATCTCTGTTTGGCTGTTGGACCCTCTACACCCAGCTTCAACATCCTCCTGGTCCTCGCTGTGTCAGAAACTGCCTACTGCAGTAACCCCAGCCAGGAGGCGGTAAAGTATCCTTCACCTCTTCCATTGCCCTGCACTATTTGAATCAATTATTCCATTCCAATCTCTCATTCCATACAGCAGCTTATACACATTTATTCACATCTCTCCATCATGCACCTACTCAATTTGCATTCTCTCCTATTTACTATCACCACACTTCTCTTCAAACTCCTCTTCTTTCTTCATCATCCTGTTTCTCCCTCACATATTATGATTTCCCCTCCACTACTTCCCTCCTCACTAGTCTGCACACATGAATTGTCTTGTCTCTTGCACTCACCAGCCTGCATACATAGAAATAAACCTCACACCCACAAATCCTCCTCGCATGTCCTCTTCCTCACCCTGCTCCTTCTCATGGCTGCTGGTGACATCTCACCTAACCCTGGGCCCTGTACAATCCCCATTCTCTGCTCAGGCTCCTCGCTCCATCCCAAACCTATCCATCCACCCGATACTTGCAATATAGCCAACCTTATTAACATATTTCCACTACACTCTCTTCCCTTCTCCTGTGCATTACAGAATGCTCCTCCTTTGTTCTCTCCCAGTGGACTTCATCTCTCACCCACTGTGATGGACACTCCCTTGACCTTGTCTTCTCCCAATACTGCTCCATCTCTAGTTTCATGAACTTAGCATTCCCACTCTCTGACCACAACCTCCTTTCCTTCAGCCTCACCTTACCTCATGCCCTCCCCCCTGCACCCAAATCCACACGTACACAACAACACCTAAGTACCCTTAACCCAATCCATTTCTCATTTCATTAAAAAAACTATTTTCTCCTATGTCTACATTGTCCTGCCCTAATCAGGCCACCTCTTTCTACAACAAAACACTCAATTCAACCCTAGACAATACAGCTCCAACTTCCACATACAGTCTCTGAAGATCGAAATCCCAACCGTGGCACACCAAAAAGACCCACTATCTGCAAAAGTGCTCTCGCTCTGCAGAGCGGCACTGGAGGAAATCTTTTTCCTATCCTGATTTTCTCCAACATAAATTCATCCTTTTACCTTATTTATCTCTCTATCCACCCTCTCTCCAGCTACCACCCTTTTTCTCTTCTCAACTTTGCCTCTAAACTATTCGAGCGATTAGTGTATAAATGCCTGTCCCACTTTCTCTCCTCTCATTCCATTCTCGACTTTTTGCAATCAGACTTGCGTCCCCAACATTCCACTGAAACTGCTCTCACGAAAGTGCACAATGATCTAGTTACTGCAAAGTCTAAGGGTAATTTCTCCATATTCATGCTCCTGGACCTCTCTGATGCTTTTGACACTGTTGATCACCCTCTTCTCCTACATAATCCTTCACTCCATTGGCCTTCATGATACAGCTCTCACCTGGTCTACTTCCAACCTATCGGACCACTCTTTTAATGTTTCTACCTCTGGCACAACCTTCCCTCCACTCCCACTATCTGTTGGTGTCCCACGAGGCTCTGTTCTTAGTCCTTTACTTTTTTCATTGTACACCTCTTCTTTTGGGACATTAATTCACTCATTCGGTCTCCAGTACCACCTCTACACTGATGACACCCAAATCTATATCTCTTCCCCTGACCTCTCCCCTTGTGTACTATCTTGTGTAACTAACTGTCTTTCTGCTATCTCCACATGGATGTCCCAATGCTACCTAAAGCTCAACATATCCAAAACAGAACTTATCTTCCCTCCTGCCAGTATCACCACCTCCTCTCAAATCTCCCTCACTGTCAATAACACCACAATTTTGCCAGTCTCCCAAGATTGCTGCCTTGGTGTCACACTTAACTCCATCCTCTGCTTTATTCCTAACATCCAGACTCTCTCCAAGTCCTGTCAAGTTCACCTTAAAAACATTGCCAGAATACACCCTTTTCTTACTCAAAATGCAACCAAAACGTTTATCCATTCTCTCATAATCTCCCATCTTAACTACTACAACCTCCTGCTAACTGGCATTCCTGACACCCATATATCCACACTGCAATCCATCCTAAATGCTACTTGCAAATCCCTACACTGGCTCCCTGTCTTCCAGAATCCAATTCAATATACTCTCCCTTACCTACAAAGCCCTCAACACCACCCCTTCACACATCTCAAATCTCATATCAAAATACTCTTTCTCCCGCCATTTTAGATCTGCCTCTGACCTGCAACTTGTCTCAACTTTGGTAACCACCTCTCACTCGCGCCTACATTGGTTCTGCCGTGCTGCACCCCGCTGTGGGAAAGCCCAATCAGGCTTTCCCCTAGCCTACAAATCTTTAGAAGTTCTCTAAAAGCCCATCTCTTTTTTAAAGTTTGCCTTATCCCTGATGATACTATTCACACTAATACACCCGAAAAGCTGTCCAAATCTGTACTCTAAGCCGCACTCGCTTCTCTTGGTTCAGCAGTGCCCTCTTCCACTTATATTATAAGTTCTCTAATGAGCAGGGTCCTCCATACCCTTTGTTTTCATGCCTGCATTTATTTTGTCTGCCTGTCTGTCCTTGTTTTATGTGCATCCTTGTTTTCCACAGTGTACGGAGCTGCGGAGCACTGCGGTGCCTTACAAATCTATGAGAATAATAATTAGAATAATACAACCCTTTTCTATTATTTTTTTTTGGGGGGGGGGGTGTAGGGAGGACGTTGCTGTGGACTTAAAGGGAGGAATTCAATTAGCCGCAAAGTGTTTCCCGACCGTCCGTGAGACACTTTGCGAAGAGAGTTCTGTAAAATCTCCGCTCATTTTTCCTCGCACCCCACAGTCCGCACAACACATCACAGGCAATTGATTTCCCCCCAAAGCTTTCTATCCCATATTCCTGCTATTTGGGCCTTAACTGCTCGGCCTCTTGTTTTAGTGGTCCACTGGTAGGCTTATCTCCATTGGTTCTGGCACAATTGGTTAGTAAATGTCAGAGTTACCTACATTCCTAGATTTCCTGAATAGCTCTTCAACTAGTACCATGAAACTGTGTTAAATTAGCAGCTCCAGTCACCTACAATATGACAATTAGCAATCTTTTCCTTCACTGATGCCAGGTTTTTCATGGCTGTCTCTAGCAAGGAAAAAAAGAGGTTACATCTCTGCAAGTGCACAGTTACAACTTGTTGGAGCGCTAATTGAAGTTAAAACCCTTCCACTTAGGTGTGATTCTTTTTCCTGGCATCTCCTTAAAACAAATATATTTGTGGTGGGCCCTTGTGACTTGATACCACTGGGCACTGATTGTTTTCTCAGTCAGCGCAAGCAGACATTTGAACGATTGCTCTATCAAATTTGGGTATATTACTCCCTTTGGGATCACCATTTCTAGGCCTTGGGCAGGGCCAGAACTACCTGTATTGTCCACCTTGTGAGTTCTAACCACTGGTTTAAACCTGATGACTACACCAACAGTAAGTGTGAACTACACCAAAATCATTTAGTAAAATATTACCTATGTATAATATCAACCTAAAAAGTAATATACTGTCATGGCCAAAAGTTTTAAAAATGACAAATATTATCTTTCACAAAGTCTGCTACCTCAGTTTTTATGATGGCAATTTGCATATACTCCAGAACGTCATGAAGAGTGATCAGTTGAATTGCAATTAATTTCAAAGTCCCTCTTTGCGATGACAATGAACTTTATTCCAAAAACAACATTTCCACTGCATTTCAGCCCTGTCACAAAAAGACCAGCTGACATCAAGTCAGTGATTCTCTTGGTAACACAGGTGAGAGTGTTGATGAGGACAAGGCTGGAGATCACTCTGTTATGCTGATTGATTTACAATAACAGACTGGAAGCTTTAAAAGGACGGTAGTGCTTGAAATCATTGCTCTTTCTCTGTAAACCATGGTTAACTTCAAGAAAACATGTGCAGTCACCATTGCTTTGCACAAAAAGGGCTTCACAGGCAAGGATATTGCTGCTAGTAAGATTGCATCTAAATCAACCATTTATCGGATCATCAAGAACTTCAAGGAGAGAGGTTCAATAGTTGTGAAGAAGATGCCCAAGAACGTCCAGCAAGTGCCAGGACCATCTCATAAAGTTGATTCAGCTGTGAGATCGGGGTACCACCAGTGCAGAGCTTGCTCAGGAATGGCAGCAGGCACATGTGAGTGCATCTAGATGCACTGTGAGGCAAAGAATTTTGGAGGATGGCCTGCTGTCAAGAAGGCCCGCAAAGAAGCCACTTCTCTACAGGAGAAACATTAGGGACAGACTGATATTCTGCAAAAGGTATAGGGATTGGACTACTGAGGACTGGGGTAAAGTAATGTTCTCTGATGAATCCCCTTTCAGATTGTTTGGGGCTTCTGGAAAAACTCTTGTCCAGAGAAGGAAAGGTGAGCGCTACCATCAATCCTGTGTCATGCCAACAGTAAAGCATCCTGAGACCATTCATGTGTGGGGTTGCTTCTCAGCCAAGTGAATGGGCTCACTCACAATTTTCCTAAGAACACAGCCATGAATAAAGAATGGTACCAAAACATCCTTCAAGAGCAACTTCTCCCAACCATCCAATAACAGTTTGGTGACCAACAATGCCTTTTCCAGCATGATGGAGCACCATGCCATTAGGCAAAAGTAACTAAGTTGGGGATCAAAACATCGAAATTTTGGGTCCATGGCCAGGAAACTCCCCAGACCTTAATCCCTTTGAAAACTTGTGCTCAATCCTCAAGAGGCGGGTGGACAAACTAAAACCCATAAATTCTGACAAATTCCAAGCATTGATTAGGAAAGAATTGGCGGCCATCAGTCAGTATGTGGCCCAGTAGTTGATTGACAGCATGCCAGGGCGGGAGGTCTTCAAAAAGAAGGGTCAACACTGCAAATATTGACTATTTGCATACAATTTATTTAATTTTCAATAAAAGCCTTTGACACTTATGGTTGTAATTTTACTTCAGTATACCATAGCAACATCTGACAAAAAGGTCTAAAAACACTGAAGCAGCAAACTTTGTGAAAACCAATACTTGTGTCATTCTCAAAACTTTTGGCCATGACTGTACAGTTGGGTACATTTGCACCCCGAACATAAGCAGTAAAAGACACATTTATGTGCCTCAATATGCGTCCAGCTGTACATTACTAGCCATGTGCACCTGCTTGCATTGGAAGTAACAGTAAGTGTGTATACTTGAGCCCCACAATAGAAGTCATAGCATACAGCTTGACAATATTAGTAGAACTGGGACTGCTATTTGTCCACACTCAGCTCTCTTGGACTGCTGCAAACCCTAATAAAAGAGCAAGTATCATATTCTCTCTTTTCCTATGCTGCCCCCTCACACACTTCCCCTTATCCCTTCTTCCCCACATGGCTTCTATGGGATGGGAAAGAAATCTATGGGACAAGAATTAATGAAACGGAATATTAATGGAAAGGAATCTATGGGACCAGGGAAATTATGGGAAAAGTATTATTAAGGGAAAAGTCATTTGGGATCATGAATCTATGAGAAGGTTAATAATAATTACAGAGAAAGTAGGACAGACATTTAAAAAGCAGTGATGGGCAACCTGATACCCTTTAAAGGCCACATGTGCTGCCTTCTAACCTACAAATGTGCTGCATATTACCCTTTATATAAAAAAAGTAGTCAATTGATATTTTCATTTTGAGCTGCAGCAGCAAAAACAATTTGTTAAGGACAGCTAGCTGCATTTGCACAAATAAAAATATTTTGCAGTCCATAAATGACAATTAGTATGTTTTTCTTGCTACTGATGACACATTGGTTTACAGTATATAATTATACGCTACAAGTAGTGAATATAAAAGCTGTTTATTATTTTGTTTGACTGGTTTTGATGACAGAGCGCACGGTGAAAGAAAGTATTCAAATTATAACAAACATCTGAACAAAAGCGACCCTGGCTTTGTAAATACTGCAGGGAGTACCGTGAAAAGTATTTCCAAGCAGGCAGCTGCTCCTGCTTTTGTGTCTGACACAGAGTTTCCAAGTTAAAGACTGTCAACAAATAACCACTCTGACAGTTTCCCTTTAGCATGTTTGCATTGACTAAAATCTAATGGTGCACGGGAAACTCTGGGCCATATTTCCATAGCAGCAGAAAGTGAGTGATCAGTCTCCTGCTGCTGACATGCTAACTTGTTCAGTCAGTTTAAATTAGTGTCTCTACACCAACCAATGTCACTTATTCCATGACTTGTCTGTAGGGAAAGTAAACTGGCTTTATAAAACAAATAGTTGTAAACAGTTGTTTAAGAAATTACACCATGAAAAGATTTGAGTGAATCTCATAGTCTTGATGAAGTGTTCTTTTAAGTTATTGTATAATTATGTAAGTGTGTAGTAATTTAATTGAGAGTATGCTCATTTTCTTATTGTGTGTTTTAGATAATACTTTATTTTCCCATAAAAGTTATCAATTCAAGTCAATGTTTGAAGAATATTTGTGATTAATCAATGTAAGTGTCACAGTATTTAGAATAAAGTTTGACAGGTAGGATAGGATAGCAAACTGGTGATTAAACAGGAAGGTGAGTATTTTCCTGGCCACATTAAATCATCTTTCAGACAGGATGGGGTCAGTGGGCAAGAGAGAACTAATTAACATAGTGGACTATCTCTGGCCAAGTATGCGTTTTGAATACTAAGTTTGTTATGGGGTCTGCATACGCATCAAATACAGTGAAACAGTCCACATAACATTCCAACACATATGCTGCATTTTCAATAGACTGGCGTGGTGGTTAGTCCACTTTGACAGGGGACTAAAAAATGTTAAATTAGTCTTTTCTGCCTCTTGTCATCACTACTGCTGGGATGAGTGGCTGCCTGTGCTTTTCCTGCATGACCGATACATACAGGCTGTGCACCAGGTCCATGTTTCTTCATCCACTGCATCAGATGTCATCCTGTGCATTGATGCACAGCACAATGTTCATAAAAATTATTTTGCTGAACTATTCTGCTTGGAACAAAACGAGGAGGAATTGGCAACTGTGGTGACAGGTGCACAGACTCTGTTTTCTTGTGCAGTATGGCCTTTCATCCTAGGTTAGTTAACAAATCAACAAGTGGCAGCAGAGAAGGGAAAGTGAGAGAGGTTGAAGCAGAGGAGGAGCTGTTCTTGTACTACTGTTTTTAAGACTAGGGTTACTGCTTTTATGTTAATGACAGAAGGATCTAAGGTCATTTTGCATATAACCATAGTATGTTGTGGTTGCCATCTACAAAATTTCAATTGTCACTATTGCCCAAAAAATAGCTTCCTGTTTACTGAGTTTAAGTGACAGACAAAACATGAAATATAAATTACTGATGTTACTTTTATTGATATGAACTCCATGGTAATATAGAAGGCATATAGAAAAAGGTTAGCCTCTAAACCACGAGAGCAAATCTTGTACTTTGGGCTAAAAAATGCACAATGGAAAATTTTCCCTCAAGTCTAAGTAGTAGTAGGAATTTAAGTCTGACTAGTGTCCAAGTCAGGTTCCAGCTCAAACCCATCTACATAGCCTCTACGTTGTCTAGTAATGGACTGAAGGTATGCTGAGCTGAGCAGTACCAGTAGCAAGGGTGAGAGATCTATAGTCTAGAGGTGTGCATTCTAGTGAGAGCAGGTTTTGGAGTCATCTGGAGGTAAGTGAGGACAGATAGGGAGTTATCTGCTAGGAGAGAAATCTTGTAACAGATTCTGTAATGTACATGCAGCTAGCTTGTGTAGATGAAACAGGAAGACTATTCTGAAGTAATAGTCAACTTGATGTTATATTTGTTAATAATGTTATAGTGGAAATGTGCAGATTAAAGAAAAGATAAAAGTGAATAATGTTTAAAAATAGGCATGTTGGGTATGCCTCGGTTGTCCCAATGCATTCTTTGGGCTGATAACCATGGGGCCCGTTGCTTGTATCAGAGGGGGTTGTATCAGAGGGGGCTAAAAAGAAAAGAGGCATGGTCTGATCTACCAAAAGCAACCGGCCATTTGCTGAAAAGCACAATGGTTCATCTAGGCCAGGCAATGTATTGGTCATAGGCAAACCGAGGGGGGGGGGGGGGGGGGGGGGCGGTTTCCTAGTGCCTGGAAACCCCCCTCCAAGCCTGGGACACTGTATAATTGAAGTGGCTGGGCCCTGCTCCCGCTTCACACGGCTCTGCTTGAAAAGGGAGATCTGCGTGCACCTAACAGTAGTGCTAATATTATAGCCAATGCCCCCATGCATGCTGGTCACGCCCATTGGTGGCATGGTGTGGAAACCCCCTCTACAAATCTTGCGTTTGCCCCTGTTGGTCTACCTGTTTTTCTAATGTAGTCAGTTTTTCAAGGGATGAAATGGCTTCATAGAAAACGTGGTATTAAACTGATTCCATATTTGAATACAGCTTTAGTTTCATTTTTCTCTTAGTGGGTGAACAGTAAGTGAAGTGGGGGGAAGCAGAAGTCAACAATTAAACTTGATGTCTTTCTTCAATCCAATGACTGTGACTATATCATATTCACTTTGTAAATACAGATTACACTACAAACAATATATGTTTTTCGTGACCTCTCATGCAATGTTGCTGTATCTAAGGGTTATGCAGCCTTGAATGCAAAAACAAAAAATAATAATAATCATTATGACTAAATCAAGATTCGTTTGCAAAACTGTCATGGCTGCAATAAAGTTATTCACTGTCTTCTGAGCAGAACACTATAGCTACTTGCAGAAAGAGAACATATACACTTAGGACAGTTTTAAATATATGCTCTAATGTATTTCAGAATAGATCTATTGTTCTCCTCAATACAGATATGTAAATAATACATTGCATATAGCAATTTTTATGCCATTATATATCATTTAGTGATGCTTATTATGTAATTTCTCATGCATTTTAAATTTTGTATTCATTATTCATTTGTGACAGTGAAAAACATGCCTACTGAAGTGTATACTCTTTACACTAAAAAAAATGTGTACAAATGCACTATTTGTCATGGGAAGGCACAAGGATCTGCAGGAAGAGATGACAGCATGTTGGTTCTGTAAAATGTTGCATCTTCTGATGGGATCTGCAGGCTAGATAGTGGATGTTCCTTGATGAGTCCAGGCTCACATGCAGCTGTACAATTTGAGCGGATAGGGAAGGTGCATTTAAGACGTATTGTTTCTTAGCGGGTAGTAGAAAGGATGCTGAAGTGAGTTTTTTTACACATGCATTTGTAGTCAGACAGCAAAAGTATGTAGATAAATTTATTGTTAGGAGCATTTCATTATCTTCTCTGCAAATTTGGAACATTTTTTTTATCTCTTTGACAATTTACATACTTAGAATTTATACAAAACAGTACTTTAATACATGAGTGGTATGAATATTAAAAAACAAATGTTGTCATTGGTGACTAATGGTGTAGTAAAAACATTGTGGTGTTCATTTTTAGGACATACCTCATTCATGTCAGAGAATATAAAGATAACAATATATGTCAGTTCTCCATCTTCTCCATTTCTCCATCATTACTGCAAGAAGAGATTAGACACCCACAATACACACAGAGGTGATTCTAACAAGTGTAATCTCTAGTTTGGCACCAAGTTACACTTCAGTCATACGCCCATGCACAAGCTGACAGAGAAAGTCACACATCTTACATAGAGCCACTCTGTCATAGCTTCCTTTTCCTCATTAAAAAAACTAACAAAATAAAATAGGATTTAACAAAAAAGTAACTATAGAAAAATATACTTTAATAAAGTGTCAATGAAAAACACAAAATTGGTCTTGTATTATTAAGAATAATGCACCTCTACATTGAAGTATAAGGATATTAACATACTTGCCAACTCTCCCGGAATGTCCGTGAGACTCCCGTATTTCGCGTGAGTGTCACGGGCTCCCGGGAGAGTGTGGCAATCTCCCGGATCTGCCCACTTCCTAGTGAAGTGGGCAGAATTTAGGTCCAAAACGCTGCGATTCACCAGAAATTGCGGCGTTTGGCCCCGCCCATGCTGTAAAATGACGTGATATGCGTCATTACGTTACGGGGCAGGGTCAAAATGACGTGATTTTCGGGGCCCCGCCCCCTGCACGCCCACCTTCCCCGGCAGTCTCCCGGATCATACTTGCCATAAGTTGGCAAGTATGGATATTAAGAGTCACCATAAAGTTTTTTCTGGTCATATGGCTTTGCCTTATATATCAAGGGGTGACTAGTAGTGCTATCAATGGAGGTAACACCCTGCATATGAAAACATTTGTCAAGTTTTGCCACCAATAGCTTCCCCATGCATGGGAAAGCCTATTTTACAAGGATCGCACCGGTACACGGCAGCACATGGATTGCGGCGGCATAAGTACTGCCGTATTCCTTATTCTGTTGTGATCTCATGTTCATCATGTAGGGGAGAGGAGTGGCAACATGAAAAGTATTTGGTAAATGGGCACATACTTTGTCTTTATGAACACATGAAAGACTATTTGACACATATCTGTTAGAGGCTAAAGCAAGATGCTAACTAGCAGACACTAGTCATGAGTAATTAATCATAAGATAGGGGAAAAGTGTACATAATACATCATATTAACCTCCAACCAAAAAGTCAGACCACAAGGAAAGTCAAGAGTGAAAGCTTCAAGGACACTGCACAGTCTATCAGTCAGACAAGATGCCAAAAGCGTCAGGGATCCCCCAAGGAGCTGCTTCAGTGCTCTGTCCTGTTGAATATTCAGTCTGCACTCTGATTAGATTTGTATCCTGATGGAAGACACAGCAAAAGGAACAAGTGGCAGATGACAAATGCTAAAGGCTCCAGCTCTGAGAGAACACAGCATTGGAGATGATCATTTATAATCACTTTGCACCCTCTAGTGTACAAATACAAGTGTTTGCATGGATTTGTTTTAAGACTCTTACTCCACATTAATAACATGCATATTGATACCAAAATGTAATTACATATAATAAAGTTTGAATACCTCCATCACAAACATTAATTATTATATTACAGAAATGGGATTGTGTCCTATACTGAAATACAGGAAATGGGAAACAAAAATTGCAGATGTCCCAATTATATTGTCTTCATTCCAAAGTCCATGTTTAAATGACATTAGAATAAGAACACAGTGTAAGGCTGGGTACACACTATACAAAATTTCTCCCGATGCGATATCCTTAACGATTTTACCAATGATTGAAAAATAAAATAAAATACACATTGCAGAATTGGAATGACATCGTGCCATCGTTAAATGACATTTTTAGTCCGGTTTAAAAATCCAATGAAACTATACAATGTGCTTTGGAATGATAATTGTTTCATCGTTGCACATAATACATACAATACATATTACATAATAATGTGATATGGGGCTGAATGTTTTTTTTATCGTTTAATTGACCCAATAATCGTCTGAAAACACTGTAGTGTGTACCCAGCCTAGCCAACCAGAAACTGCCCACTTTATCTAAACTGTGCGCTGTTTCTCCCACATATGTACAGTTGCCTACTCTACAGGAATGTGTAGGAGATTCCCAAATTAGGGTGGGACCTCCTGGACTTCTGAGAGAGCAGACAACTCCCCAGATGGCTGCTTACCTGTCTTAAATGTGGGCAAAATGTGCTTTGTTGGTGCAAATCACATCACTAAACTATGCCCACCTCACTGAACAGGAAAATTAACATTAGTTTACTTGCAGACCAATGTTATTTAGTTAAATAGGTGAGTATAGCACTAAGTGAAAATGAGGAGGCTTGATGTTTTGGCAAACAAATATTATTAATATCTTGTACTTGTATAGCATTATATATAAACTGTTAATATACTTTGGGCCCAGAGACTCACCTCATATGTTCACTCTATTAAAGATGAATTAGGTCGCACACATTTTGAAACAGAAAAAACAGCATCTACCTTCCAATCTTATTACTCTAAACTATATAATATCATTGGTTCTATACAACCCCGGGGGACGGGTTCAGGGGGGGGATCAATAATAACTTACGCTCTATCGAGTTCCTGATACACTCTCAAGATCGGGAATCTCTAGAATTGCCTTTCACATCACTAGAGCTAGAACAAGCTATTTCCTCTTCTCCCACTGGTAAAAGCCCGGGCCCAGATGGTTTCACCATATCTTATTATAAAAACATTAAAAGATAAGCTTCTGCCTATGCTCCTACAGGCATTCAATGCGATTTCCTCAGAATTACAATTTTCAAGACAATTCCTAGAAGTCCATATAACAATTATCCCAAAATAGGGAAAAGATCCATCCTTGTGCCTCAGTTATAGACCCATCTCACTTTTAAATGTAGATATCAAACTATACGTAAAATTGATCGCTAACTGCTTTATAATACTTTTTCCCAAAATTATACATGATGACCAAGTTGGTTTTATTGTAGGCCGTGAAGCTCGTGATAATACAACCAAAATGATTAACCTAACTCATCTATCTCTACAACGAGATTGCCCAAACATTCTACTATCTACCGATGCCGAAAAGGCATTTGATAGGGTGGCTTGGGATTTTATGAGGGGTCTTCTGGTTCATAAAGGATTGGGTCCTATAAGTCTCCATAGAATTTTAGCTCTCTATAGATATCCCTCAGCTAGAATAAAGCGCAACGATTCCCTTTCAGAATCTTTTGATATTTTAAATGGCGCTAGTCAAGGATGCCCTCTTTCACCGTTGATCTTTGTCCTCTGTATGGAGAGCTTAACGAGGGCAATCCCAACATATCTGGAATCCAGTTATATAATCGGGAATAAAAACTATCTCTATTTGCCGATGATCTTTTAGCATCGGTCTCCTACCCCTCAAGTGTGCTCCCCAATCTGATGTCTGAATTTCGCACCTTTGGAACCCTCTCAAATTTTAAAATTAATTATTCAAAATCTGTAGCCATGAATCTCACAACTCCCTCCCCCAGATAATTGAATATTTAAAGACTCGCTTTCCTTCTGCATTCATCTCATCTTAAATATATAGGCGTTCAACTAACTAAAGATCCATCCCAACTTTTCCACTCTAACTTCCACCTCATTTTATAATCATTAAAAATGGACCTTGAAAAATGGCATTCTAAACACCTTAGCTGGATTGGTAAGATAAATGTGATTAAAGATGAACACATTACCTAAAATTCTATACTTGATGCAAACAATACCAATCCACATCACCCCAAAATGGTTTCAAGATGTTCAGGGATTAATCAGACGCTTTATTTGAAGAAAGAAAACTACTCGTTTCCGACAGAAGGTCCTTTTTAGAAGTAAACATTCAGGTGGTTTACAACTCCCACACACATTGATTTACTATAATGCTATTATGTTAAATAGAATCTTGGAATGGACAAAAAACAAAAAGAGTAAACAATGGGTTTATATTGAAGAACACTTTCTACAACTTCCATCTGAAATAACTCCATGGTTGCCGAGCCTACCTACACTTAATCACCCAACTATTTCACCCACACTTAAGATATTGGAAACAATTGAGAACATTACATTACATTTCATCTAAGACCTCTCCTCTCACCTCTTTTATAGCAAATAAAGATTTCTCTCCAGGTATACACCCCCTTATTTTCCAAAACTTATTACGAGCAGGAGTCTTCCATTTAGGCCAAATGGTAAACTCGATACCCAATACAGACTTCTGTAAAAATGCCCTACTGTATGTCATAGTCCCTGTCACATATTGTTTTACATAGTACATTATGACAGCATATAGACTGAAAACAAATCTATTTTTGTAAAAATGGAGAAACTCTCTTTTCCCCTAAGACATCAGGGGGTAAATGTATGAACATGCGGGTTCTTCAACACCCGTGTGTTCAGCGTGTTCGGCGATTAAATTTCAAGCGGTGCTACACTGTAAAGGGAAACTTCCCTTTACAATGCAGCGCCGCTTGAAATTTAATCGCCGAACACGCTGAACACGCGGGTGTTGAAGAACCCGCATGTTCATACATTTACCCACGGGTCTTATGCTGAGTTGGACCTACATCTGTTTTTTTAGCATAAAATCGTTTTTCCGTGCATCCAGATTTGGTAGGATTCATAGTTAGGAAGTGAACCAGGAAAGAACTTTGTCACATAGGTCAATGGAGTGAAGGGTTTGTATGAGAAGGTGTAGTTCTACAAGCACCAGCATACCTAAGCAGTTTGTGACTGCCAAGGCTTGCTGGGACCAGCAGTGCAATATTCAAAAAATGCATATTTCTATCATTTAATGCTTTATTACCCAAACACCCATCAGCCGATGTGTTTAGTGTGAGGGGTTGGCATGTTTTTGTGGGGTCTGATTCCCCAAGGGATTTCATCTCTGTGCTGAACATGCTGGGGGTATCTATGGTGCAGGATTCCCTGTCATGGTGGGACCAGCCCAGGCAGCATTAGCCTGGTGCTGCTTGTAGTGTCTATCCCTCCCGCAATTGCCACAGCAAGTTCATGCTATGAGCGTGTGTGCTTAATTAGGGGGAGGGGAGGCAGCACTCCACTTTTTATTGAATTATTTATGTATTATTATTTATTTAAATCTTTAATCATTCAGACGTATTTAACATACAATGCTCAGTTGTAGAGTTGTACATAACTCTAGCGATTATGTATTTTTCTTTCTTTTTCAATGCATTTTACTTCTGCGTTTTGGACGTAAATGTGCCCAACTAAGCATCAGGCCATTGTTTTTAAGTTAGGTAACATAAAAAAAATTAAATCAAAATGATAGCACACCATAACAGATACAATCACTTCTGTGTTTATTCATAAACTGTCAAGGATTACAGACAAAACACAGCATACTAATCAAATGTCCTGATTTCTGTGGGACTGTTCTAATATAGGTACCTTGAAGGGGTGGGGCTTGCAAGGAGACTGATGAAGCTTTACTAGACAGTGGCTTTAGTCGGCCAGAAAGTGTTTATAATTATGTGGAACAGGGTGAGGTTTGCATGAAATGCGTATGTGGAATGTGGGGTGGGATGCAGTATCCCGACACTTGGGATTCTGACAACCATTATTCCTACAAAAAAAACAAATAATAAACTAACAACTTGATGAAAATATACACTTACCTTTACACCAACGGCGTCGATTTTCGAAGAGTCTGTTAAGAGTCTGGTAATTCCGAAGATGCTGCATGTCGGCGCTGGATTGTGATGTCAGGTAAGTAACTGACTTTTTGCGCAACCGCAGCCTAACCCAAACACTAACCGTATGATTAACATACCTCTTTAAATGTCTTCGGTGACGTCACACTGGCATGCAGCATCTTCGAAATTACCAGCCATCGCATAGTAGACTCTTCGGAAATCAACACCGTCGCTGTGAAGGTAAGTGTATGTTTTCATCATGTCGTTATTTTACCATTTTTTTTTTGTTTTGTAGGAACAGTGGTTATCAGTATCCTAAGCATCTGGATACCGATTACCACCAGGATTGGACAGATTGGGGAAAGGCTTATTTTGTCTCAAATTTGCTTGGATTTATTTTGGGGGTTATGACACATGAACTTAAAAGCAGCAATGAAAAGTCATATTTTCCTGGATCAGAAAGCAGGGATAACAGGTGAGTGGATTCCAGTGGTTGGATGACATTAACAAAGATAAAAGTCTTCGTTAATGTCAGGCGTCATCTCTGCACTAACATTAGGTACAGGTGACTGTCTCTTGCACCTTGCCGATCACCGCATCCAGTTGCCTAGCAATGGGACGCTCCCTTGTTTTTTCTGGACGCTGTGCGTGAGCATGCGCTGTAGGCCGCATGTCCCGTTGCTAGGCAAAGGGGTGCTTTGCGCTCATCTGTAGGTGGTTAGATTCCTTCACCCAATCAGGGTGCCTCTTGCTGCTTATATAGAAGCCTCTGGCACCTATCTTAACCAGTGTGCCATTCAGTTTGAACTTGCTCCTGAAAATTTCACCTACGAGAGGTCCAAGGTAGCATACGTTATTTCTCTCCTTTCTGGTCAAGCCTTGGCCTGGGCTTCCCCTCTCTGGAAACGAGATGATCCGATGCTTCAGAATTCTTCTGTCTTCATTAAGAATTTTCGCAAAGTCTTTTATGAGCCAGGCTAAGTTTCCTCAGCTGCCTCTGGTCTACTAGCCATTCATCACTTATGGCAGGACAATATGCTGTACAATTTTGGACCTTAGCCTTTAAACTCCACTGGAATAACAAAGCCCTGTTAGCCACCTTCTGGCAGGGGCTTAATGATCGAATCAAAGACGACTTGGCCTCCTGTGAACTTCTATTTAGTCTCCCTGTGTATCAAGGAGGATATCCATCACAGAGAACGTAACCAAGAATGCGACCAGTCCTGTCGCTCTCTTCCTCGCCTGGCACCTCAGTTCCAGTCACCAATAACCCCCTCGGAGGCACTGATGCAAATAGGCCATTCCCCTCTTTCTCAAGAGCAGTGCGACAGATGCATCAAGAACTGCTTCTGCCTCTATTGCAGGTAAACCAGGTCATCTTCTTTCCTCATGTACCAAAAGACCTGGAAACGCTCCATCCTAGGCAATGTTAGGGGGGGTCATCCTAGGATCCAAGTCCCTTACCCCCTACTCTCTGAGAGATTCCGAATTTCTGATGCTAGTTATTCTTTTCTCTCCGGATGGCCCCCAGCAGATGACGGCCTTCGTGGACTCTGGATCCGCTGGGAACTTCATCTCCGCTTAGTTGGCCTCTAAGCTCCATCTCTTCTTACTTCCTTTGCCACAGCCTCTGCTCCTGACTACGATAGATGGTAATTGTGTCGCCAACGGTTCCACCGACCGCATTACCAGTCCCTTACAGCTGTCGGTAGGAGTTCTCCACTCAGAAATGATAAGTTTCCTAATTCTTCCCCAGTTCGTTAATCCTGTTATTTTAGGCCTACTCTGGCTCAAGACTCATTCGCCATAATTCGATTGGTATCGAGCACAAGTTATCTCCTCTGTAAGCAACATTGTTTGGCCACAGTGTAACCTTCTAAGATCTTGATTAGTTGCCTGGCCTCCTCTACTCAGCCAGTTCTTCTGGAAGCCTATGCCAAATTTCTGGACGTATTTAGCAAAGTTGCTGCTGAATCCCTGCCTCCTCATCGACCCTGGGACTGCACCACTTACCTTCAATCCGGCAAGAGCATCCCTAGGGGCAGGGTGTTTCTTCTATCTGTTCCTGAAACTCAGGCCATGTCAGATTATGTCTTTGAAAATCTTGAATGATGATTTATCAGCAAATCTACTTCTCCCGCAGGAGCAGGGTTCTTTTTTTTTTAATGTAAGATGGCACACTTAGACCCTGTATTAATTACTACAGGTTGAATGCTATAATGGTCAAGAACCGCTATCCGCTTCCTCTCATCTCTGAACTCTTTGACCGGATTTGTGGAGCCCAGATCTTCACTAAACTAGACTTCAGAGGAGTCTATAACTTGATTCGGATTCATCAAGGCGATGAATGGAAACCGCCTTTAATACCAGAGACGGGAACTACGAGTACCTTGTGATGTCATTTGGGCTTTGCAATGCCCTAGCGATTTTCCAAGAATTTATTAATGAAATCTTCAGAGACCTCCTGTATTTATCTGTAGTCATCTACCTTGACGACATCCATTTCTCAAGACCTTGCATCACATCGGGAACATATCAAGGTAGTTCTCTCTCGGCTCTGTGGCAACCATCTATATTGCAAACTGGAAAAGTGCTTATTAGGACAGCCTCAGGTACCTTTCCTTGGATACTTTGTCTCTTGTGTGGGTCTGCAGATGGACCCCAAAAAAGTGTAGTCCATCATCAATTGGCCTCAACTTTCAGGGCTCAAAGCTACTTAACGATTCATCGGTTTCTGCAATTACTACCAGCAGTTTATTAAAAATTGTTCTTCTTTAATTGCACTATTGCATACCCGTAAAGGTTGTCAAGTAAAAAACTGGCCTCGAGATGCATTTCTGGCCTTTGAGTCTTTAAAAGAGGCTTTGTTGTCAGCTGTCATACTGAGACAACCCATAACCTGACGTTTTTTCTCGAAGTGGATGCGGTTCTCTCAGAAAAGTTCCGCTGGCACTTTCACTTTGTGTGTTTTTTTTCCAGGAAGTTCTCTCCTTGTGAGGTCAACTATAATATCAGGGATAAAGAAATGGAGGTACTTGCTGGAGGGGGTTCTCCATCCTCTTACCATATTCACGGATCATAAGAATCTCACCTATCTAGAGTCAGCCCAATGTTTAAATCCCCGGAAGGCCCGTTGATCACTTTTTTCCCCCAGATTCCAGCTGATCTTAACCTTTCGTGACGGATCCAAGAATTCCAGAGCTGACACATTGTCCAGATCTTTTGATCCTTCAGATTTCTGTCCTTCGGATCCTAAATCTATTATTAGTCTACTGAAGATACTGGCTCTGACTGTCTTCTGTCAAAACACCCCTGGTCGGACGCTCTTTTGTGGAAACTCATCTTTATTCTAAACTGTTAGCTTAGGCTCATGATTCCAGATTATTTGGCCATGCCGGTGTCAAGAAAACCATCGCTCTATTATCCCATAATTATTGGTGGTCTTCTTTGACCTCTGATGTCTCCAAATATGTTGCAGCCTGTGGAATATGTGCTCGTCACAAGATGCCTAGACGGCCTCCTGCTGGTCTTCTTCTGCTACCTGTTCCAGATTCACCTTGTACCAGTATTAGTATGGACTTCATCACTGACATTAGCCTTGGTTTCAATTGTATTTGGGCCGTGGTCAACCATTTCTCCAAATGTGCACACATTGTTCCTTTTAAGAAGTTACCATCTGCCGCTGAACTTGCCATTCTTTTTATCAAAAACATCTTTTGCATTCATGGTTGCCCCCTGGAAATCGTCTCTGATCATGGGGTACAATTTATTTCTAAGTTTTGGAGGTTCTTCTGCAATAATATCGGAATCAAGTTAAAATTCTCTTTGGGATACCATCCCCAGACCAATGGTCAAACTGAGCGGATCAACCAGGATTTGGAGACCTTCCTCCGTTGTTACTGCTCCGATCATCAAACCTCCTGGAGTGATCATCTTCCCTGGGTGGAAATTTCATATTATAATAACCACCAACATGACTTCACTGGAGTATCCCCCTTCTTTATTATTTTTGGCAGACACCCTGTATTATAGAATAGATAATCAATTCTATCAGGCGCTCCACTTCGGCATGCAGCCGCGTGTGTACTCTAGAATTTCCACAACTAATTCAAAATCACATAGACATATACAAAAATTGAGTACATACACTTGCGCTTCCGTTCATGCCCATAGATGTTCATAAACCAAATGTGCTATTCATAATTGGATGGTATTCCTCGCTTAGGACTCAGATGTCATCATATGAAATGTGTACATGTATGGAAAAACACAAAAAAACATACAAGACCACATAGCGTATTATGTAAACATATGATCTAATACTTTCAAGTCCACCACCAGAATGATAGTATGTGTCAGAGTCCTAAGATATGTTGTTTTTCCTCACAGCACCACACTCGTGATATCTTCTCCTCAAAGCCCCTCTCGGGTATATGCTTACATCTCCATAGAATAATTTGCGCTTTTCAAATCCAACCTCCTCTTCCTCATACAAACAAATATGGAAAATGTCTCCAGAAGAGACACCCTGTATTACCCACCTTCTCTGAGGGTCCAACTGTTTCGGTACCTGCTGTTTATAACATTCTCCATGATTCTCCAAAATGTGGTTGTAGTACATGCTGATCGCCACCATAGAAACCTTCATGAAGGAGATAAGATGTGATTATCCACCCGTAACTTCAGACTTAAGGTACCATTGATGAAGTACGCTCCTCGATATATTGGCCCTTTTCTGCATCTCCCACATCATTAATGAGGTTACCTACAGGCTTCGCTTACCACCCTCTCTCCATGTATACAAATCCTTCCGTGGCTCTCGACTAAAACCTTTGGTTCTTAATTAATTTTCTAAGAATCATCCTCCACCTCCTTCTATACAGTCTGTTCTAGGCGACGAATATGAGGTGGAACACATCTTGGGGATATGGCTCTGAAGAGAAATCCTGGGTGGACATTCTCCTCACCTACTGTCTAACCTTTTGAAAGACCAGTCTGCCAAAAACTCTTCTTCGGAAAGAGGGGAGGGGGGGCTACTGTCAGGCGCCGTCTCCACGCTAACATTAGGTGCAGGAGACGGTCGAGTGCACCTTGCCGATCACTGCGCCTGATTGCCTAGCAATGGGATGCTCCCTTGTTTTTCCTGCATGCTGTGCGTGCGCATGCGCTGTAGGCCGCGAGTCCCGTTGCTAGGCAATCGGACGCTTTGCGCTCATCTGTCGGTGGTTAGCGCCGAGATTCCTTCACCCAATCACTGGCCTCCCCCACTCTCATCTCGATCCCCTTTGATCCGTTCTTAACGCTGCTGCTAGGCTTATTTTCCTCTCTCGCCACTCCTCTTTTGTCTCCCCCCTCTTCCTAGCCCTTCACTGGCTCCCATTCCCCTTCAGAATCCTCTTTAAGTTCCTCAAACTCACCTACATCCCCTTCAGAATCCTCTTTAAGTTCCTCACACTCACCTACAAGGCCCTCACCAACTCCACTGCGCCCTACATCTCCACCCTCCTCTCTATTCATGCTCCATCCCGCTCTCTCCGTTCTGCCTCTGACCGTCGCCTCTCTTCCCCCCTTATAACCTCCTCCCATGCGCGTATCCAAGACTTCGCCCGCGCTGCCCCCCTCCACTGGAACAAGCTCCCTCCCTCCATCAGAACTTCCCCTAATCTGTCCAGTTTCAAACGGGCCCTAAAAACCCACCTTTTTCTTAAAGCCTTTCTGTCTCCCACTTAACTTCCTACCTTATCTTCTGCCTCTGTCCCCCTACTCTCCCCTGCTTCTCTCTGTCTGTCCACCCCTCCCCTTAGATTGTACGCTCCTCTGAGCAGGACCATCTCTCCTCCTGTTTCCACCACTTCTAACTCTGCTCTCCAGCTACTTAGCCCTCCTCCTCGAGGGTCCTCCACCCCATGTCCACTCTCACTCCCTCCTCCCCCTGGGGGTCTCCGTCTTCCGCACCCTCCTTCTTGGGCCCCGGCGTTTACGGATCCTCCCTCCCCCTTCCCCGCCCTCTCTAGCTGTGCATTGAGCTTACTGAGTTGCTGTGCTTACTGTTTACTGTACTGTGCTGTCTCCCATTGTATTGTAATTTTGTTTGTTTCTGTACAGCGCTGCGGACGCCTTGTGGCACCTTATAAATAAATATTAATAATAATAATAAGCAATAATCAAGCAAAAGCTGTATGCTACAAGCTTCTTTAAATACCTAGGAGGATGGAATAAGACATTTATCATTAAACCAGCTCAAGATGGAAGTTGTATTTTAGATCCTGAGTTGTTCTGAGCATGTTCAATCTGATAGAATTTAAAGTTTAACTCACAAGTAGCCTGGTTCTTTTCAAACAACAATAAAATAATTTCTCAACCTTTGGAAAATGTTATTTGCAATGAAGTTTGGTCCTGTTGTAAATAATGCTATAATGTCTGCTTAGTCAGACCCCTTTCTGTAGACACCAAAAGCCAGGGTAATTATTCGTTGCACCTACGGTAGCCATTGTGCCAGTAGCGCTGGACATGCTTACCAGTATTATGTGGGCTATAAAACTTTTGGGGGCATATTCAATTAGCTTTTGGATTCGCGGTAACGCGCCGGAACGGCCGCGAAACGTAATACACGGTACCGCAATAATGTGGATTTTCGTTCGCAGCCCATAGGGTTGCGTACGAAAATCCGCGTTAATGCGGTACCGTAATACCCGCAAGAACGCGCACTTTTCGCGGTAACGCGCGTTACCGCAAATCCAAAAGCTAATTGAATATGCCCCTTGGTGTTTACCACTCAGGGTTGGAATATAGACAACAGAGGAGGAACAAAGTCAGACAGTACATGGTAAGGGAACTGATCAGTAATAGTAGTACATACAGCAGACTATGAGAGGGTTAAACTGGAGTCAGGAACTATGATAGCATAATTTTTACTTTGAGATATCTTCTTCCAATCGTGGCAATCTTGGAAACTGAGTTTCTCCTTATGCTTGTTCTGGCCCTAACAGTCTATGACTATTTATGTGTATGGCTAGATTAAGACTTGCTTAAGATGTGATGGGGCTATAGGATAATCGGACATTGATCTGTTAATTGTACATCTGCATCTACCATCCATCCCATTTGATATTATATAGCTATCAGGTGTAGATGGGGATCTGCAGACTCAAATGTGACAATAAAGGCTGTAATTTGAAGCCAATTAGGTATGAAACGGTCATCCAAATTGCAGCGTCTATTGATGGATATCCTTCTATATAGGACATTGGACATTCAAATGTAATTAAGCAGTTCATTGGAATACCATTTAAATTTAATTGGGTATTAAAAAAAACAAACAGGGCAAAATATAACAAATACTGAGTGCCAGCCCCACCTTGGTCCTGGTCACTGAGTGAGAGAGAAGATAGATGCAGGGCCTGCAGACAGGCAATAAGACAGCTTTGAGTTAATGTTTAACAAGTGATGAGTGCCATGGAATCTCCAGGGGAGATCAGAAAACATTTGCTGCTGTGGGCATTCAGGTGAGGATGGCAAGCAAGAGGAGATCTGGTCCATGCATATTGTGTGGACAGGGAAGGCTTATTTCCCATCATTTTCTGAATGAGATGTCATTCAGCCCTACCTGCTACATATGTGATATATTATACTTGTTATTGGGGGTAGATCAGTGCAGTAGAGTTGTACGGAGTTTGAGTTTAGTTTGCCACTCTGTGTGGTGTTGTTTGTCATCAGACATATTATAATTGATTTTATTCCATTTAAACCAATTCAATCTAATACAAGTCTATTCTTTATCATTATATCTAAGAATTGGTCACCTAGTTAATACTACTGATTAATCTTAAAATCACATTGTGGGTGAGATTAATGCATGTCTGTATTACCCATTATTATTTTATTACTATGTTTGTTCCCAATTGTAAAGCACTACGGACTTTGCCGGCACTATATAAATAAATCATGCATGTCAACTTTCAAGACTTCGCACACTCACGCAATTGAATAGCAGGAGCAGGGCTTAATGGCATGAATAAGCCCCGCCCCCACCAATCAATGCGCAAATCCAGGTGGTTTGCTTACTCTTCCGGAAGGACTCCCTGAAATTCGGGAGCCTCCTGGGATTTCCAGGAGAGTAGGCAAGTATGAAATAAATGTTGATGATATCTACTCCTTTAATAAATACACCAGTTGATTTTACTTATATGTCGGTGATTACATGTTGTGATAATTATACGTATTGTCTCTGACAGGTCTATGTGGAAACAGATGGTCTCCCACTATGTGCCTCTGAAAATCAAGTTACCTACATCCCTGCAAATTGCAGAACACTTGAGTGGAGGCACTGCAACCTCCAGAGTAGAACACACCCGCAAAACACCCCTTTCTGAGCTCGAGTGAGAGTATGTTACATCTCATAGACACCCAAAAAGTATATAGTATATGTCAGAGTTTGATGTTGGAACAACGGTTATTTAATTTGTTTGTATTTCTGTTGACATCATCAGCCAAGGCAATAGGTAGGCTTATTGATTATTTGATACCACTGAAATGCACACACAGATGCAGTGTCATGATTGTTCTCAAAGCAGTGTTTGATATGAATTCTGCCGTTTTAGCTACTTTTATAGTAATATATTATTTATAACACGGCTTTCTTCGTTTTATAGTTTGATTTAAAGAAGAATCAGTAGCCCCTTTTCTAAAACAGCTGCTTCATGCAGTCATATGGAGCACCTGTAGGATTTTTCTCTTCACTTTTCTTATACATATGAAGAAGCAAAAATTAAGTGATTTAACCATATACATTTTATATAGCAACACTAGTGTTAGTAGATTGCAATAGCTGCCATTTTAAGTCAGGCAAAAATTCTGTTATATAAGGTAAAAACTTGCTCAAATTATATATTTAGAAAAACAGAGCATGCTCAAGATTCTTTAAGCTTGGTTTAATACTTTTTAATGCTAAATTTGTAGCATTTTATCAAACCTATACACAATATATTTAGTATGTACAGTATACATCATCTATATACATGAAACATGTATTTGTGGCATTGTATTACTGAACTACTTTGCACATTCGTTTTGCTGCAGAATGAGAAGTTTCACATAAATAGATGTGTATTAAAAAGTGGATGTCCACCTTAAAGAATAATACCACCCAAAATCTGAACCGCTGAAAACTTTGACTATGTTATAAATTAGGATACTTCAAAATAATAGACTTGTTTTAAACTGGAATTCAAAATATATACACGCTATCAATAGCGTCAAACAATATGATATACTAAACCTAGCCACAGAAAAAGCACTACTGGACCATCACAACCATAAAAAAGTTTTAACTCATTACAAACAAACAGTTTTGGCTTCATTGATGCCCGAGCTGCTATTAGACGGGTTACAGTACACCGATAATTGGAGCATTACTTAACACATTTTAAAGATTTTACCAGACATTACAAAAATAAAACAGACAACGAACTAGTAAGTCAAAGTTTGGCTGAACGTTTAATTTACACATAAAAGAACCAGGTCATCTAAACAAAATCGTCAAATATAAAATATATTGCAGGTTTATGCTGCTCTTGTAATCAGGGAGCTTCTTCTGCGGGTGATTACAGCCGACATAACATCCATGGCAGCAGGAGGTATAGGTCCCTTGTGCTGCAGATGTAAGGCGCCCACTGATATCAGACAGAAATAAGAGTCCGCATCCACCCGGGCCCAAATAGCTGGAGCCTCAGGAATCGTCCGGCTTGTCCACTGGCGGCCCGCTCGGCTGCAGCATCTTCTCCATGAGGTTGAAGCGCACCCGGGCCTTGCTTTCGTTCTCGGCCACGGCGAAATAGTTGAGCAGATCGAAGTGGCCCATATAGGAACAGTACGAATCCCGGTGCTGGTTCACCAGCCATTCCCACTTGGTGGTGTCCGCATGGCCCGTACCGATGTATTTGGACTGCAGATGTTCCAGCTGGCTGTGGATGGTGTATCTGTCCGTCATATCGCCTCGGTTAACGAGCGGGTATAGTCACACAGTAGCAGCACGAACCTCAATGTCTCCACCGATAGCAAAGCGGAAGTGACGTCCTCAGCGTATCTCCCAACACACCAACTTCAGTGGCGCTGATCGGTATTTGCTGTACCTCTCACACGCTCTGTGTGGCTAAGTGCGCATGCGCACAACACGATATCCGGCTCGGTATTGACTTGGACGTAGCGTGAGCCCGCGAGAGGGTTGAAGAAACGCGGGGCATTGTGGGAGGGGAGGCTTGTGAGTGTTGAATGTAATAGCTGGCAACGTGGGATGATTATTTAAGTTTAGGGAAAATTGCAATGATTACCAAGTGTCCATTTCCAAATTATAGATGTTTGGCTCTTGGAAACGTTACTCTTTATTAAAATTGCCATTTTTATTTGTATTAAATGCAAATCTTTGCATCTATTCTTGTTTTGCTGTCTCTGAGCTTTGCTGGAGAGAGGTGTTTCCAATGCAAAACAAACAAAAAATATAATAAAGGAAACATGACATGATGGAGATTTTGTTGCTTCAGGGTCTACTCAAGAACAGCTGGCCTGATCCATCAAGGCACGCATTCTGGGCGCCACATGCCTTTAAATTTTTTCTAAATCAGCCCTTCATACTCCTGAATTCAACAGGGAACGGATCTGAAATTACATGCAATGATAAATTCAGGTGTAGGTCTGCTGTGCGATGTCCAATACCTATGTGGGTTCTAAATTTGCAAACAAATTTGGAGAAAACAAAAATGAACGTCACCAGTTAATAATAAAAGCATTAATGATAAAACAGTAAAAAAAAGGTGTTTTGTTTGATATGTTTTTGTATGTGTTAATACCTGATGCTTTTAAATGCCACTTGACCTTTGATTGTTCATGCATAGGTATATTTACTTTCATACCTCACTTGTGTTATGTTTTATTCTTTTTCTTTGGAAAATCTAATAAAAACCTTTGTGAGTTAAAAAAGAAAAGGTTTTTTTAATACATTGTTTTCCCCCATGAAGTACATTAATTAGGATGGTCTTAATGTCTACTTAACATAAAATAAATTTTTATAGCTGGTCCTGATTGCAAACATGTTATAGCATGCATACGTGTCTGTCACTAGTACTCAAGATTTAGACGAGACCTGTAGCATGAGTTATGGCAGAAAAACTAAGTAACTTTGCAATGCCCAGAGCTTGGTTTAGACGTGGCTGTGTGCGCTTGAGCTTGGCACGCCCTTACTATAAATTGACTACAACCAAATGCCTCTTCCCTGCCCTGTTCACTCCTGAAATTGTAGTCTGTAGTAAGTGTCCTCTGCGCTCGAAGACGGAGTTGACACGGTTGCTTTTACTGGTGTATGGTCTGGTTTTCGGCTTGCGCAGAATGATTTTCCATACATTAGGCTCAAAATCGGGAAGGTTTGTGCCTTGATGAATCAGGCCCAGCATGTATAGATGCACTGGCAAAGTGTCTGGAAACTAAAATAAAAGGGAAGTACTAAAAGGAATGACGGCTCCAGTCTGCTGAAAGGAATTGCAATTGACTAATTATAGCAAATTCGTAGCAAATTGAACTTTTATGTGTATTTTAAAAAATCTTATAAATTATAACGTCCACACTTATTGCTAAGATACTTGATCATATTTTACATATGGAGTGACAGCTATTTGTTTTTTTAGTGCCATGTCAATCCAGAAATGTCAATAAAAAGTTACATTTGTCTCATAAAAACACCTGTTTCTCTCAGATACCTTAATCACACACTAAATCCTTTGCATATTTGCCCTCCCATCCCTATACCCCACTACACAAATGACGTAGGAATCTATTAAGACCCTGCTATTTTGAAGACTTTCTATCACAGCAATAGAAACACTGGCCACACAATTTTCAATAAATTGACAGTGGCTGCCAGTGGTAAGAGGTGTCTTATCACTCACCAGGCCAGTTTGGCATTAATCTGAAAAGCAAGGAGTTGTGCATCCAGTTCCAAATTCAATAAAAATTAGCGTTATTAGAAGACAAATATGGAAATATTAAAAATTATAAATAAAATAAACTTTAAAACGTCAGAAAAAAATGCTTTACTTTATTAATAAGCATTTTTTTCCTGCAGGGAGCCTCTGCTCTCACCATCCTGGGATAGTGATATTGATAAGAGTACATCAGTGGCACTCGCCGCACAGACCAGGCAATAGTGAGCTTCAACTGGCAAGCTGGGCCTGTTAAATAGGGGGAAGCCCTAAATCTGTCGAAGCCACCCGTTTTTTTTCCAGAATTATGGCTTTTCCCTAATTTATATATAGATCCCATAATGTGGAATAATATTTGTTTTATAGGGTATGGCAAAGCAAAAAAGATTACAGTCATTCTCAGTCTCTTCAACCAATACAGTAATATTAGTGTTTTTTAAATGTAATGAATTAGAATCAATGCCTGTTTGTATGAAATCAGTACTGTGATATGAATAAATACAAATATGATTGCCTGCTCAGAATGTATTAGATGTCTGTTAAGGAACTTCAAGTCCAAACATGTCTTTGCTGAGCATGCTTAGCAATGTAGTTCCACAACTCCTGGAGTGCCATATGTTATGTCCACTTTAGCATAATTCCAGGCATCAACACATAACAACGTAAATGGTGAAACCTCAAGCTCTTGGGTGCTCTTACATAGTAATAGTGACAAAAATTTAAATAAATAATACTTATATTTAATGGAATTAAGACTCTTCTTTGTGTGAAGTCACTCGTCATATGGATAATCATGTGAATAAAACAAATAACAAAAACAGCGTAATACCGTATACACAAATATATACAATATGCAAATGGGATAATCTTTTTGAGTTTCTTCTCCTTTAAACCCCCTCAGGTGGTGCACTTACAAGAACAAAACTAAACGTGTTTAAAATTCTGTGAAAACTTTCTTCTAAATGTGCCTTTCCACAGCATGAAACTCTTTTTCAGGATTTCTCACCCCTTTTGTATATATACTCAAAGGATATTGTGATTTATTGAGCGTTGTATGTATATCTTTATAATTTTCTTTTATGATAGATGATTTTCTCTAATCATGACATAGAAATTGTCCAAAAGGTATCCCAGTAAAAAAATCTTTAATTTTGCATTGATAGTTGCAAATAAGATAAAATTTGATACAAAAAAATATAACATATAAAATAATGAATATACAAAAATGAACTTGGGTTCAAAAAATCAGGTGGATTCCTACCAAATATTCTTAGGTGTTGCGCAAGGTACAAGTCATTGCAAATCCCAGGATATTTGCATCATTGCTTCCTCTGAGTATAATATCCTGGTAGTTGATTGTTATATCACCCCTTCAGTTCTCAGGCCTTATTAACTGACGCGTTTCAACCTTCCTGGTCTTTTTCAAGGGTAAGGGCTGTATCCCAATTTACTCCCTTATATACTGTCTGACCCTTCAATCACATGGTTCAAAGGTCATATGTGGCCATATACAATTAACAATGATTTTTCAAATAATATATCCATATATACATAAGACAAGTTTCAATATTCATAATCAACATATGATGAACATAAAATAACATTGTATGAACAATTTGCCCAAAAAACTCTTTGACAATGGGCATCGTTATAATTATACATCGGCACAATCTCTTCATCCATCTCCTCTCTTCTGAGGTATATACCTTTGGAGGCAATCCGATTATTCCTTTTATAGAATCTCTCCCCTAAAACTCCTATCTCTTTGAGACATAATTTTCCCCGATGTTGGAACGCATATCCGGTTTGCATTCCATCGGATCTTACATCACTTCCTGAGAATGATTTTACATATGAGAATAGAATAAGTAAAATATACCTTTCGATTTGTAAATTCTTAATCACGATGATCATCTCATTGCCATTAATAGATATATCGCTGTTAGGTGCTTTAATGTTCAGCCCTTATATTCAGAATTTGAACTTCCGGTTAGCGGAACTCAACTTCCGGTTTATATCACTAGGTTCCCTGTGACTATATCTGGCTTGTGTTCCAATGTTAAATAACATCCGGTTTGCGTTCCACTATCGGAAGGGGACTTCTAATTTGCGATCCAACTAACTCCAATCTATTTGTATGTTACATCATTTCTTTACAAAATTGATCCAAAAAATTGCTAATGGTAAAGAAATTGTGCTAAGATGTAATGCATTATGACATTGTAAATTAATGCAACATAATATTTGGAATTCCATCTTCTTCCATGATAACAATAGTTTGTTGATGGATCTAATATGCAAAGGATGAATAAATAAAATTAAATTAAACTAAAATAAATAAAATAAAATAAAAGTATCTGGAAGAGATAAACAAGATACATATTAAAATCTTTTATAAAAAAACAATTTAGCTCAAAATCTTTATTAAGCCCATATGGAATCATAGTATTAAGGTTAAAAATCCATTTAATTTCTGTAGTAGCTAACATGGATTCTACATCCCTATATTTCCAATTTGAACTAACAGATTGAATCCCCCAAAAATTTTTGAGGCTTTTACTCGAACAATTATGAGTTTGTTTAAAATGGGAAGATACAGAATGAGTTTCTTTGCCTTTACTAATATTAAATATATTGTCGGCAATCCGTTTTTTTAAGAGGTCTTGAAGTTCTGCCTACATATAAAGTATTACATTCACATTGTAGAACATATATCACATTTTTCGAATTACATGTGATAAATTGTTGGATTTTATAATCAACGTTATTGTGAGTGCATTCAGTTAATTCAGTATGGTTAGTTTTAATTGTTTTGCATGCTATGCAATCACCACAACGGAAAAAGCCTTTTGTTTTATTCATTTTCTTTTCACTATATATACCTAAGGGCCCTTTCACTAGTTTCTCTTTAAGTGTTGGGGCTCTTTTATATATAAATTTAGGATTATGAGATAATAAGGAGTGTAAGATTGGATCCTTATGTAAGAGTCCCCAATATTTTCTTACCATCTTCTTTATCTTTTTATAATGATGACTATACTCCGTAATAAATGCAAATTCAAATTTATTTGATTCTTCTTTATCTGATATTTTTAACTTGTTCTTATTTTACACCAATTATACCCCATTCATACTGCAACAAAATCCCGGGTTTTTGCCGGGACGAGCTCAAACGACCCGGGTCTTGGTGCAGTATGAATGGTACAAGTGAAAAATCCCGGGTCTAAAAACCTGGGTCTTCAACCCGGGATTTATCGAGGGGTAATTCCCGGGTCGAACCCGGGTTGCCTGCACTATGAATGGTGCAACCCGGGTTTTTCAACCCGGGTTGCACAGAAAACAAGCTGATTGGCTGTCTGCCTGTCTCTGGAGGATGATGTCATCGGTGGGAGCCACTCCAGGGGTCCACGATACTGTGGGCATGGGTTTGATTTAGCCTTATCTGTGTGGAGTTTCAATTTGGAATTAGGCATTTCTCATTCATTTTATGCTTGCCAAAAAGAGGCCATTAATTTTCCATCTAGATGTCTAGTCTTTTGGGGTAATCATTGAAATATGCAATGCCTAGCTTTAAAAGCTCCTACAACCTTCCCTTAAATATATGTTTCCCAGTCTCTTTATGCCTTTCAGAAAGCCCTCCTAGACTAGTACGACTAAATATATAAGCCAATTGGAGGTATCCTTTATTCATTATTGTATTATTATATTGTGTATCACCATTTTTCAGCCAATGAAAACTGCTCTGGTGATGACTCCCACAAATTGCCAGGGCACAGACTTGTGCAGTATGAATGGGGTCAACCCGGGAAATTCCCGGGTCCGAGGTGCAGTATAAATGGTGTTTCTGAGCTGGGATGCTCCGAGCCCCGGCAAAAACCCGGCTTGAAAAACCCGGGATATTGCCGGGGCGGCAGTATGAAAGCGGTATAAGTCAGTTTGGTCAACTTTAAGGACTTTTTCTTTTGCCTGAACTAACTCCTTGTTTGAATAACCTTTCTGCAAAAAGTCAACCTTCATGTCTTCCAATTGTTTTAACATGATGGACTCTTCTGTGCAGTTCCTCTTAATTCGTAAAAATTGTCCATAAGGAACTCCCTTTAACCAATTTTTGTGATGTTCACTGTTTCTCATCAAATAAGAATTTGCATCCGTAAGTTTTTTAAAGCTTTTGGTACATAATTGACCCTGTTCTACATATACATTGAGATCCAGAAAGTTAACTGTTTTAGGGTTAATGTCAAATGTGAATCTAATATTTTCATCATTTGAATTGAGGTATGTACAAAAAGATTCCAAGTATGTTTCATCTCTATTCCATATAAAAATTACATTGTCTATATAACAATGCCAGGACACCAGGCCTGCCTCAAGCGAGCCAACAGACCCCAAATTCCAGGCATGCCATCCCCACATGATTGGACTTGTAGTTCCACATCAAGAGGCATAACATATTTGGACTTGTACAAAGAAAAACAGAAAAGGTGTTTCCAGCGCAAAACCTCAAAGTATACAGAATATGACAGCAGCCACCTATATAAAATCTCTGATCCACCAATGAGTTAAAATCTAAATGCCACACACAAACATATATATAGGCATGCGCTAATATAAATAATATATACAATATTACATTAATATCTAATGATGCATATATAGTCTATCAGATTTCACTGAAATACAGTTTCAGAAGACCGTTAAATAGTCAAAACATGTTCATAAACAGATGGTGATAACTACTGGTTAGTCTAGAGCCATAATAGTTGTTGACGGAGGGTCATTCTTTATTTCTCATGTATTCCCGTGACGTTATATGGAGGGGAAGAAAAAAATCACAGAGAAAACATCATAGTGCTTACTGTAAAAAATGCAACTTGTGCTTGTAATACTCGTGATTCTTAACATGCAACACCTCACGTCTCCCAGTGATAGTTCTCAAAATTTATGAACATCCACTTATGGGGTGCACACTTACGAGAATTTTCTTGAATCATAAGCCTGTAGTATGGGATGTATAGTGTGTCATGGAACTCCTCCTTCTTATTGCACTAGGTTGTCTCCCATACAGAAAACAACCCAGCTGAACTCTGCTTAGCTTCCAAGATTTAACAAGACTACCTCGTGGGACCTCCTTCTTATTGCACTCCTCCTTGTTATTGCACTTCAATTGTTATAGCAAGGGTCCATATACATGTATATGTGAGAAAAAATAAGCACTTATAGTGCATTATTTTTTTAACTATGGAAAGGATAATTTATTTCCATTTATCCAACTTCTCACAATAAAAAACAAGTATATATATAAAAAAAATACAAGGGACAAAAATAAAGACTTCAGCGAAAAATATCAGCACATCATGTCAAGTTGGATTCTTTTTTTTTTTTTAAAACAAGTGTTTATTAACTGTCAAAAAAGAATTAACAATGCAAAAGGATACATGTTATATCAGACAAAATATATTCAGAACATTGGATGGTGAAGTAGAAGTCTCCGTGCTTCAGAGATAAAATAGCACAGAGTCTATGAAATAAGGACCGGCATTTTTATATTTTAGAAGAGAAGAAAAAAAAAGAGAAGGAAGAAAAAGAGGAAGATAAAAGAGAAGATGAGAGGTGGAGGAGGAGAGGGGGAGGAGCGAGGGAAAGCCCTCTTGAGCCGGAGGCAATGTGATGGGAGGGGAAAGGGTTACGTAAGTGTAGGGGGTATTGGAAGTGAGACATCCAGGGATCCCAGACCTTGTTAAAAGATTTGGCCGTATTTCGTATAATGCTAGTCATGTATTCCATCTTATACGTATGCCAGATCCTATTAGTTACAGCGGAGAAAGAAGGGGGGGGGGCAGCCTGCTTTTAATCTAAGGCGATTTGACATGTGGCCGCTGAGATAATGTGACGAGCAAGTTTATTTTGGTGTCTAGTGGCCGAGGGGAACCCGAGGGATAGAATGAAAAATTTGGGATCGAAGGGGAAGGGGGTTTGAATTAACATTTCTATCAAAGCTTTAATTTCGCGCCAGAAGGGAATCAGTTTCGGGCAGTCCCACCATATATGTAAGAAAGAGCCCGCGCCAGAGCATAGACGCCAACATCTGTCAGAGGAATCAGGCAGTATCTTTTGTAGTCGAGTAGGAACATAGTACCATCGGTAGAGGAGTTTGTAAACATTTTCCTTTATTCGGACGCAGATTGAGCTGGAGGTGGCATTGTCCCGAATTTCCGACCACTCCTCATCATCAAGAGGAGAGCCCAGGTCATGTTCCCATGACATCTCATGAGGGTCTCGAGGAGGAGTAGAGGTCACGATTAGTTCAGAGTAGATATTAGAAATAAGACCTGACGTCGATGCCTGGCGCAGACACAGTGTTTCAATTGTTGTGAGATGTCGAGAAGTAAGACGTGATTTGGAGAGGGAGTGAAAATTGCGAATTTGCAGGAATTGATAAAATATCCGTGTGGGCAGGCCAATTTTAGTTTGAATATCCGTAAATTGGGGAAAAGTTATATCGCGGGTTATGTCATTTAGAAAATGTATCCCTCGGGAATGCCACGGAAGGAATGCAGAGTGGTGTAGACCAGGGGGGAAATCAGGGTTATTAAAGAGGGGGATAATTGGTGATGGCTGCGGAGAGAGACCATAGAGTCTGATGGATGAGTCCCAGATAGCCAGAGAGTGGGAGACTATGGAATGAGACAAAGCTTTTTTGGGGCAACGGGCCCTTAGAATCCACAGAAGGGAGGCAGGAGTGAGCATCCCCAGACTTTCCGCCTCTAGTGTCACCCAGACCCTAGCAAAAACAGGACCGTTCCATAGGACACATTGAGCGATTTGGGCCGATAGGTAATATTTTTTAAAATTAGGTATACCTAGACCACCACCCCGTGAGGATCTCTGTAGGACCCCGAGCCGTACTCGTGGGCATCTACCTGCCCAAATAAATTTGGAAGACTCAAATTGGAGGAATTTAAATACATAGGAGGGAATTCGGATAGGTAAGGTTTGAAAAAGGTACAACAGTCTGGGAAGAATATTCATTTTAACAGAATTTATGCGACCTATCCAGGAGATGAGTTGGAGGGACCAGGTGTTGAAATCTTTCTTAATTTGGGAAAGGGTATGGGGGAAATTAGCTTGGAATAGATGGGAGGGATTTTTGGTAAGGAAGTCCCCCAGGTATTTTATTTTATGGCGATGCCAGGTGAAAGGGAATGTTTGATCTAGGATTGCTTTATCTGTTTTAGAGACATAGAAATCCAAAGTTTCAGTTTTGGCAGGGTTAATTTTATAGCCCGAGAAGTGGCCATAAGTATCTAATTCCGAAAGGAGGGGGGGAAGTCAAGTTGGATTCTTACCGTAAGGCAGATTTTGTACAGTGTGTAAACAATAAGTGAAGAGCCGGCTTTTTCCACTGACGCCCACCTCAGGAAAAGAGCTGTACCGGTCTGAGTGTGTACCCCAACAGCCTTTCTCCAATCACCTTCAATTTTTAGTAATAAACACTCGGAAAAATGCGGTAGGTAACCAAGTCTGCCACAAAGCACTCATGCACGGTGAAACAATAGAAAAGGGTATTTATTAAAACATTCTAAAATCCACATAAAAATGGTATACACATTATAACCACATGTTGGAGATCTCAGTGCCAATTAGAACATATAACTAAGTAGGTGCACCTACACGATGTTCAAATCATCATAGATATGGTATGTAACCAGTCCAGCAACTTCTGCAACCACTTGTGTTATTGAAATATAGCGCTATATATTGTATGTTGCATGGAAACAATATTCCCGATGTTCGTGGAGCCACAGTTTGGAGCGTTAGATCTTAATAATGGAGGGTGTCTTACATAGATGGTAACAGGATTCCAGATGGTATAGTCAAAAAGGTATAATGAAGTCTCTTACCAGATCCCTGGCATCACACGCAAGACCAATACCTTGACAATAAATTCCGATTCCTGTGTTAGATGAGCCTCCTTCAGTTGGAAAAAAGTGAGAGATGTGAAGTCAGAGCTCTACTCACTGTTCCTCTCCGCTCCACGTGGTAAACAACTAATAGCGCCTGGGTTCGTGCACTCCTGACGTCATTGAAGTGCGCCCCGTCTTAGACGGAACTCTCCGAAATATGCTAGGAGATTAGCGGTTGCTGGTAAAGAAGCACTGTATGTATATAGATGGCACTCTGTTTCATCCAACAGATACTTGTTGCTTTACTGACGCGTTTCATCGCCGTAAAGGCGATTTCCTCAGAGATAAAATTCACACTGACCCTGGACGTCTTTTAAGTTCACAACTAATTGCAAACAATCATCACATGGTAAGAAATGCATTAACTCTTAGTACTCCGTGCATGAGTGCTCAGTCCCCATCATAGAGGATATTTAATCAATAACAGTAATCATTAACCAATGTAAACAATATAACCATTCCCAAAACGAATTATAACATTGCCCACATTTTATATCATCCTCTTTAAAATATATAATATAGGTCTTAATATAATATTAAGCCTTCTAAATGTTTTTTGAACCCATAGCTGAGTATCCTAAATAGCGGATCCAAATAAATCATAGACCCATATCTCGTTAATCTCCATAATATCATTGAATTACATAGAGGATATCACAAGTATATAATTAATATAGATCTCAGACATGAAACCACAAATGTATTCCACAATATATTCAAAACCAATTCAATTTATTTCATATGATATCATTCAGTTCAAGTGACTCATTTAAACCTATGGGATATAATGTATCTAAGAGGTAAATCCAATAAACGTCTTGTTTGCATAATATCTTATATCGATCTCCTCCTCTTGCTGTAGATTTTACAAATTCTAGCCCAGTTAATGAGAGGCTATCTGGGTTACTATTATGTTTTTCAAGGAAGTGTCGCGAGACGCTATGGGATTTTAATCCCTTCAAAATATTCCTCCTGTGTTCATTAAAACGTAGTTTCAATTTTCTTGTTGTCCTACCTACATAATATAGGTTGCATCTACACCTTAGTAGATAAATCACATAGGATGAGTTACAATTAATGAAACCACGTATATTATACATTCTATTTGTCTCCAGATTTTCCACTGTATATACTTTGTTTTTAATATGACCACAGGTTATACAAAGTGTCCCACCACATTTATAAGAACCATCAGGAACCAATGGAAACCATTGTAAGTGTGTTCCTATGGAAAAATTATCATTACTTGATAAAGAATTATCACCCGTATTTTTTACACCCGTATTTTTAGCTACCGGTCGTGATTTCAGAAAACTTGGTGCTAACATGTTTTTTAGTGGTAGAAAGAGTTGTGTTAAATAATGCAGCCAATAGAGGGCACTAGCCTATAGGAGTGAATAGAAACGGACAAAAGAGCAGACTGCACAGGCGCAGCCCAAAATCAAAGGTGGCACTGGACCAATGGAGCAGCGGCGTATCTGCCGCAGAGACCACCGACAGGGACCCCTTAGGTAAGTGGACCAGTACCTGACCGATATAGACCAAACCTCAGTTGAGCTGTTAGTGCCCCTATTGACCACGGAATTTCAAAACTCCCAATTTAATTATAAACAAAAGGTTCTGTCATTATTAAACATTTATAATTATTTAATATTTTCATAAGCAGGTTCATTTTAAAACTATAAGGTTTTTTTCTTTTCTTCTCTTTAAATAATAAATGAGATGAGCAGGTTTCCAAAATATAATATTTCTATTTATTATTAAAATGATATTATGCATAGATACAGCCATACTGGACGAAGCAGACATACACCCAGGGTCTCAAATGCCAATTGACAATCTATATTTGATTAAGTCATTCTTTCATAGAAAATGTTACCCATTATTACCTTAAAATACACATTCCCAGCTTACATCACTGCTGGCAATCTAAGTCTCTAGCATTAAAGTGACATGTTCTTTTGGAAGTGTCGTCTTGACCTTATTTGGAGCCAATATTTCTTATTCGGCGATTGTGAAATAATGGAAATTTACTGAAAACATGTCTCTTGTTATGTAATTTCTGTATTGTGCATTATGTGTTTTTCCGTTCTCTTAAAAGCACAGAAACAAAATTCAAGTTCATAGGTTCATTCTATTGAACTAATTGGTAATATAGGGTTTTTGTTAATTATTACTTCGATATATCTGGAACTTACTCAAGGAAAAGAAAAAAGAAATCAACATAATTTGGACATTTAACATTTAAAACCTGTGATTTTTCACTAATATGCAACATCATACTATACCTGTTTTGACAAACCATCAACTTGCATAAAATAGGAATATATATATATATATATATATATATATATATATATATATATTCAATTAGTCTTTTCATTTTACTCATTAACACACTTAATTGACTTACCCATATGCTTTGTTTAGATAATAGTTCTATCTATATATCTCTAAAATCACGCTAGTATACTGCATTCATACGTCTCATATATTTATCTATATCAGGCATATCACAAATGCTAAATCTCTGCATAATTTGTTATTTCTTAAATCTTTGTGCTCAAACCTTAAAATTCACTAGATCGACAAAAATGATTTCTGAAAATTTTTAGAAATACTCACTAATACATATCCACTTATTTCTAGCAAATGTAATGTTATTGCCGCTACCAATAAATATTGTCTGACGCGATCAATGTGGTTCCAAGGCACAAAGAGGTTTAATAGCAAAGCAATAGAATAATAGCAAATACAAATAATACATAATAGCTAATGCCAAAATACCATAAAAATGTAATGAAGTCTGTGGTCATGGTGGACTGAATGGTGGACTCAGTGACAGGTTTATATACAATGTGTGTTACATAAAAACAGTGAGTTTGTCATAAAGTAAACAAGATAATTGTAAAAACATTCTTCATTGGCCCAGGATAAAGGACAGTCCAATACAAAGCAGGTCATAGGTTGGTTCAAACTATGCTCTCTGAGGTTGGGGCAACTCACTCCAACTGTTGCCTAGGTGTCTTCCCTAGGAGCCTTCTGAAATACTCTTTCAAACCAACCCATTTGCATTCCAAACACAATAATGATTTTCAGCATTAATCCTTTATCATCCATAACTAGCGTCTGCTGGGTGCAATCGCTTAGCCGGTAGTTGCGGATTTCTGATGGAAAAAAGTGGATTAATATGTCATTAATCATGATGCATTTCCTATATCCTGAGCCCTGTCTTTTAAGTAGTTGTAACATAATTATACTAAACTATTAAATCTATTACATTTCAATATAAAGGTCTATGTGCTGGAACTATATTAAAGTGAATTATTAACAAATGTATGTGTGAGTGTAAATGTATTCATATGTGTTCCGCATTAAATTGTCAGGTATGCAACTATCAGAGTTATATGTTTCGCATTTGTATGGGTAAATGCCCCAGTATGTTAAACATTAGTATTACATAAAAGAATTGAGAAAAGAGAAGAGAAAGGAAAAAGAAAAAGAGAGAGAGAATATAAAACAGAATGGAAGGAAAAGGAGGAAAGAGAGGGGGTGGGGAGGAAGGGGAAGGGACCTAAGAGCAAAGCTCCAGTCATAAATGAGCAATAGATACAATTCAATGGAATAACAGAAGGAGGTCTATTTAGATAAGGCAGCGTATCTTCCCGACTCTTGGATTTCTAACCATCTTAACCAAATGGAGCAATAGTAATTAAACTTATCGGATGAACTAAGAATCAAGTCATCCAGATATGTATAGGATTCAATGCGAGTAAGCCATTCCTTCAGGGTTGGAGGAGAGGAGGATCTCCAATGAATAGGAATTACTGCCTTTGCGGCACTATTTAAGTTTTTTTGTATATTGATATTGAGGGCTTTGTCTGGTTTAATAGCCAGAAACCTGGGACTTATGTTTTTAAGATTTATTTTGAGGTTGCAATGACACCATCCAAGAAGGATCTTAGGGATGGGCATTCCCACCAGATATGCAGCGGTGTCCCAACACCCGAGCCACACCTCCAACATAAATTAGAGTTCCCAGGGTACATTTGATGCAAGGATATTAGGATAACGATACCACCTGGAGAGGACCCTATACTGTGTGTCTCAAACACCATTGCACTAAGAGAGCTAGCCTTGGTAGCCTGAAAGATATTATTCCAATGTCTCTCTTGTACCAGATTCCCCAGTCTTTTTCACAATCTTTTGTAAAATTTGGCAAAGAGTAGAAGCGGTTCTCAACCAGGATTATGTAGATCCCGGAAAAGACATGCTCAGGGTTTGAAGGGGAGATACACATACTTTCAAATGACGTCAATTCCCTATTAACACTCAGACGCATCTTTTCAGTGCTTAAAAAGTGTTTGAGTTGCAAGTAATGCCAAAATTCTGAATTAGGAAGGCTCCATTTGGCCTGCAGATACTCAAAGGTATGTACACCAGACGGACCCACCAGTTGGCCTCCGCGAAGAATTCCTGCCCTGGACCAAGTTTTAAACTATTTTTCTCTGATCCCATGAGGAAAAGACTGATTGTCAAACAGTGGGGTGAAAGGCGAATTAACCGAGGAGATATAACTAAATTTGCGGAGTTTAGTCCAACACCTCAGAGTAGGTTTTATTACCGGATGTTGTCGATTTGGCAGGTTCATAAGCCAGGGACAGGTACTCGAACAGTGCCCGAGAGACCACTCCTCTATTGCGACCCAATGCTTGTCTGCTTTAACTCTTGTCCAATCAAGTATTCTGACGAGCATAACAGCCTCATAATAGGACTCAAAATGAGGGAGTTGGAACCCACCCAGATGTTTTTGCCTAAATAGAATATCGTGCTTAAAGCGAGGTTTCCTTCCCCCGCACACAAAGTTCTTGATTAAACAGTTCAGGTTTGAGAACCATTTGTATGGTATGTGTATCGGAAAGGGTCTGCAAAAGGTACAAGACACGAGGCAGCACGTTCAACTTAGCAATGTTAATTCTACCTACCCATGAAAATTTCTTCCCTTGCCACTCTCAGATCCTTTCGAAGTCCATTGTATATGAGTTGAAAATTAATCTCAAATAGCTGGGAAGGGTCTTTGGTGATGTTTACTCCCAAATACTTAATGTGGCTCGGGTGCTAAGTAAAAGCAAACACACTTTGAAGTCCTTCAGCTACCTCCGGGGGAGTGGTAAGATTAAGTGCAACGGATTTAGAATAATTAATCTTAAAGTTTGATAAAACTCCAAATGTTTGGAACTCTAAAACCAGATTAGGAACTGAGACAACTGGGTTAGTAATAATTGCTAACAAATCATCAGCAAAAAGAGCAAGTTTGTAGGTTGAGTTACCCAATCTAATTCCAGAGATATCGGGGTTTAACCTGATTGCCCTCGCCAATGCTTCCATGCATAGAACAAAAACAAGTGGCGATAGAGGACAACCTTGTTTCGTGCCGTTAGATATTATAACAGGGTCCGAAAGGTAACCATTTATCTTTATTCTAGCCGTGGGTCGGTGATAGAGCGCAAGTATTCTGTGAAGACTCGTTTGACCTAGGCCCATATGGGTAAGTACACCTCTTAAAAAAGTCCAGTCTATTCTGTCAAATGCTTTTTCAGCATTAGTTGACAGCAATATAAACTGGGTGGAGGAATTAGAAGCCAAATGAATTAGATCAAGAACTTTGGTGGTATTGTCTCTAGCTTCCCTGTCAGGTACAAACCCCACTTGATCAGAGTGAATTATTCTCGGTAATATAGATTTCAACCTGTTGGCAATGAGTTTAGCATAAAGCTTGACATCCACATTAAGGAGCGAGATTGGCCTGTACCTTGGACATCTAGAAGGGTCTTTCCCATCTTTAGGAATAACCGAGATATGGGCTTCCAAAGCATGTGTCGTACATTTTTCTTTTTCAGAGACCGCGTTAAAGGCCTGTAGCATTAGGGGAACCAAAGTGTCCTTAAAAGTTTTGTAATATACAATGGTAAATGGGTCTGGACACGGGCTTTTCCCAGATGGCGTGGATTTAATGGCCTCTATTAGTTCCAAGGAGGTAAAAGGGGCATCAAGCAAGGCCTTCTCTGGATTTGAGAGAGTGGGAATGCCAATATCAGCTAAATAGGAGGCAGTATTTGCTTGCTTCTCAAGGAGAGTGTCCTTAACATCCTGTGAGAGGTTATATAATTTGGTATAGTTATAGTACATATGGAATGCTTTCGCAATGTCTTGACTAGTGTTGTGCTTAGTCCCCCTGTTCATCAGAAATTGTCTAAATAAATGTGGTACCTCTTTGTGCTCGAAGGGCCTTGGCAAGCATCCTTCCCGGTTTATTACCCCACTGGAAGAAGCGACTTCGGCATTTACGCATATCCAATTTAATTCTGACAAAAGATTGTTAAGAGCTGTTTCAGTTTCTGTTAATTCAGACAAGATATCTTTCGATAGAGATGTCTTATGTCTCGTCTCTAATAATTTATTCAAGAGGGAGGTCTTAGATCTTTCTCCTTCAGCTTTCATGAATGACCCAAGCTGAATCAGTTTCCCCCTCACAACACACTTATGTGCCTCCCAAACTGAAATTTTAGAAGATTCTGGGATGTCATTATGTGAGATGTAATCCTTTATCGTGTTCTCAATTTGCGTCTTACAGTATGAATTTTGCATGTCTTCAAAAGGAAAAAGGGGGGGAGGTTACTGTCGCACTGATTAGGGAATGACCCTCCAATATAAAAATCTTATGAAAATTCCTATCTCATCTGAAGGGGTGCTACCAATAACATATTTATTATAGTTCAAACAAAAAGGAAAGCTAGAAGTTATTTATGGTGCACAAGATTTCCCATATTTCATTTATTATGACACAACATTGATTAAAATATAACCTTTATTAATATTTTATATAAAATAGTCTTCTTAAAATAGCGCGAAATTGAAAGTGATTTAGTGAATATGTGAGTTAAAACTCTGGGTGCGCTAAAACTTCTCTGAGTTTATTAATGACCTATGCAGTTTTGTAAATATGGTAAGTATGTAATTCATCCAAATTAGGCTGTGTTAACTATATCCCTCACCAATTCTATATTGATGACAGGGATTTCTTGTAACATCTATAAAGAGTCAAAAGAATAATTCCCTGAGACTCTTATTGATAATAGTTTATAAATTGGGATTACTTAATACCTTTGTATATACCTGAATGACATTACTAACAACTGAATATAGGATCTCCTATGGAGAGTGAAAGGTACTACCTATATAAAGTCCATTCAGATAACATTTGGTTTATAGCTGTAATATCGTTGCAGTGCTTATCTCCTTATTTTTACCCCTCGGTTCTATAATTCACTGCACTATAGATTGCTAATATTTCTAATAGCCCTGCATAACTGAAGTCATATTGTTTTTTGTGTGAGAAGTACAAGCAAGCACACAGAGAAACGCCCGACGCGCGTTTCGCTTAGCTTTGTCAAGGAGTCATTAATTAACTCAGAGAAGTTTTAGCGCACCCAGAGTTTTAACTCACATATTCACTAAATCACTTTCAATTTCGCGCTATTTTAAGAAGACTATTTTATATAAAATATTAATAAAGGTTATATTTTGATCAATGTTGTGTCATAATAAATGAAATATGGGAAATCTTGTGCACCATAAATAACTTCTAGCTTTCCTTTTTGGTTGAAGTATGAATTTTGCAGTAAGGTTTCATTAAGTTTTCAAAAGCATGGCTTTTTATGAGAGCTATCTAAGTGCAACGTAAGGAAAACTGGAGCATGATCTGACCAGGTAGTTTGGCCGATTACCGTGTCTTGTACCAAATGCAGGTGCCTATGTGACAGGAACAAATAGTCTATTCTCGAGTAGACTTCGTGAGGGTGGAAATAGCAAGTGTAATCCTTATCTGAGTGATGGTGTAGCCTCCAAACGTCAGCCAGCTGGTGGGTATGAAGTGTCTAGCTCTGGATGAAGAGTCCAGTTCAGGTCCCCGCCAACCACCAGAATTCCCTCTCGGAGGGAGTCCACTTACTCCATAATTTTCTGGAAGAAACCAGGCTGCCCCTGGTTAGGTGAATAAACATTGTCAAAGGTGATGGATTGGTTATGGATTTTACACTTCAATAGGATACCCCTCCCCTCCTCCAATCTGTGTTTTGTTACATTGATAAATACGGGAGACGTTTAGAAAAAGGATGGCCACACCTAAAGTCTTCCTCTTACTATTGCTACTAAAGTAGGCGTGGGGGTAGAAATAATTACAGAAAGAAGGAGCTGCATCCTGTTTGAAATGGATTTCTTTAAAAAAAGCTATGTCAACCTTACCATTCTGGAGATCCCGCAAGGCTCTCGATCTTTTTTCTGGTATGTTTAGCCCCTTTGCATTGATAGAAGCTATCTTGAGTTTCATCGCCATGAAGATGTTTTTATCCACGCAAAGTAGTTTCTATTACATCTTAAAAATATACAAGGACTGTACTCTTAGAATGTATGGAAAAAGAGGGGAAGGGGTTAAAAAGAAAAAGCAAAAATAACAGCCAAAGAGAACCGAACCACATTAAAAGTGTGGACGGAGTTAAACCGCTTCTGACACAAAAGGATGAAAAAAGGTCATCCATGTGCCCGAAATGGAGAGTACGGTTAAGTGGTGCCACAGAGGATTGGTGACAGCGATAACCACCAAATAACAAATCTATTCAGACATATGATAACAAAACAGAAAATAACTTCTTGTTCCTTCCTTTTCTTATTAAAAAACGTATCAAAAAACACTCTAAGAACACTAGATAGTGTAATTATAGTAAACACCCTTATAAACTGTATAAACTTTATACCACAAAGCATTTAGACTACATCTATGATATGTCAAAGGCTTACAAAACAGAAGATAGAATAACTATGAGTATGAACAACCAGACCCAAAATCCAGTTGGAGTTTCTTCCGTCTGCTCCACCTGTAGAGAAGAGAAAGAAGATCGAAAAGCACAAACATTCTCCTAATATGATCTAATCTAACAGTGCACTTGAAGCCAAAGGTCACATTTATGTGATCCTTAACAACAGCATAGTGTCCAAATACTTAGAAATATATCGAGATACAATAGCATTTGCGATCAAATTCAAGTGATCTCCTCCGTAGACAAACTCTGTCTTCTCTTGGCATTCTATTTCGATTTTTCCACCCGCTGCATATTATCAGAGACTGCTGAAGATGAATTTGGTGAGAGTAGCTGATGATGGGATTGCCATTCGGTTAGCGCAACCATTTGAATATCAAGTACTCTGCAGAAGGATTCTAACTCTGCGGGTTCCCAAAGAGTCAATGATTGCCCTTGGTGAGTAACCTGAAGGCTCATAGGGAAACCCGACTGGTATCTGATATTATTCTTACTTAGCTCAGATGTAAGTGGTCTCAACATCCTGCGAATTTGCAAAGTGTGCATGTTTACATTTTTAAACAAAGAGCTTGGTTTATTTTTCAACTGCCAATGTAAATGTTAACTGAAATTTACAGATCATCTGAACTACTCTTTAAGGGAAAAAATATAATTCTCTTTTATAGTAATAAAAAAACAACATTTTCTATTTTTTTTAAACACAGGCTTTCTCTGCAAAGTTCTCTTGTAAACCTGCTAACTATGAGACTATAGCATACTTGCCAACTTTGGCATAGAGTGGTTCGGGAGATCGGGGAGAGGTGGGCGTGTTGGGGGCAGGGCCCGTCGGGTTAGACCCGCCCCCTAAATGTCAATATCATTGTTTAACCAATTACAGCAGGGGGGCGAGGCCATGATGGCGCACAATTTGCGTCCTAAGTCCCGTCCCCCGCCACTTTAGTAATGGGGTCAAATAGGAACCGGGAGGTTGCCCTGCTCTCCCGGGAGTCCGGGAGGACTCACAGAAATTCAGGAGTCTCCCGGACATTCCCAGGAGAGTAGGCAACTATGGACTATAGAATTAACCTATTAGTATAAATCTATAGGCAACTGCCTCACAATTATCAGACTTCTTCGAAACTGCACATTAAAAATACAAATTTAGAACCGTTTTAAATTATTTAAAGTTTCTTAATCTATTGAACATTCTCCTAAACCACCATTTTAAGTTTTTCCATGATGTTATAATTCTACCTCTGATTTCTATAAAATACTTTACAATTTATATCTTAATTGAACATGCAAATAAAAGGAATAGTGTTTCATTCATTATACAATATATTATTGCATCTCCACCATGCTTGTCTTAAAAATGGCCAAACTATTTACACAGCAGCCATTTTAAAATTCCTAATAAATCCTAACTTAAACTAATGAACTTAAACTGCTTATTAAAAACATACATGCCAACCTTTGAAAAGTCAATTCCGGGAGATCCCGGGTAGGGGGCGTGGTTGGAGGTCCGGAGGGGGTGGGGCGCGGTCAATCGTGTCATTTTGGCCCCGCCCCATGACAAAATGATTTGGCCGCGGGGGCGGGGCAAAAATGACGCGACTCACCGCAAATCGCGTAATTTTGACCAGTAAGTTGCAGTATGCAGGATACTTGCCTGCTCTCCAGGGAGTCCGGGAGACCTACCCGGAATTCAGGAGAGTTGGCAAGTATGATTAAAAATACTGTGCTATTTTAAACTGCTGTCTGTTACTATGATGCAGCAATATAAATTTCACACATTACTTTCAAATTTACACATTATACAGGCCTGAAAATATACATTTCACATCCAACAATACAGTTTTTTCAATTGGAATGTTTAAATCAGATACTTTGATTTGCTATATTTATATAACTAACTTAATATTGGATTTGTGACAGAATGAAAATATTCACATATGAAACTACACTTGAACTTATTTTTACAGCAAAATCTACAGTTGAACAACTGGAATACATTTTTCTTTAACAAAATTTTACCTTGAATGTCCCAGGATTCTATCAGAAACTTCCAGCCATGAGCACTTTTCGGTCGGTCAACAAATAAATGGAGACATAAATTTTATGACCCCACTCTCTGTTGGTAGGCCAAAACTAAATCCATTTTCAGACAGTTGAGAAAATTTAATTAATTTCTCAAAATAAATTAATATTGATTCCAATTGTAGATTAATATATTGCGCATATCTTACCAGGTGCGTATTTGTGCACCTGGTGAGATATGCACAATATATCATCCCGACTCTAATCTCTAAACTAATGAATCTTTTAAATGGACTTCACTTGCTCCCTTTTTAAAACCTTAACAGCATTTTCAGTATCACTTTTCAAAACCCCTATTCTATAGTTAAAAATAGATGATGCTGGAACTTATAGAAATCAATGAGAAGGAAAACAAACACATGGTGGCCACGATGTACGGCTCATTCTTATTAACTGATTAGATTTTCTTGCACCAATCTTTCACTTCCTGGAACACATTCTCAAGCTGTGGAAGTATTTCTCCCTCTTCTGCTTGGTCTTTTGATGGCTTGGTGTTGCTCTTACAAATGGTATAATGGATCCAAGTGTCTCTTTTCACAACCTTCAATAATGTGATATTAGTCTTCAACACCTGGTAATATCCTTTCCATTGCTTTATTACCCAATAAATTTCTACTTCTAACAGTCAGTGTTTCACAAGTCTGATGAGAGGATCTTTAAACTCCTTTTGTCCTTTCAGTTGTTTGACTTATGCTAATCAAATATTTAACAGTCACTTCATTGGTACAGTTCAAATATTATTACATGTGGCTGACCTTAGAGATCCGCCTTCAGACACCACTTGTGATACTGACACCTGGTAGATGACAGACACAACGACTTCATTCTTGAATGACAGTGCTTTTATTGTACACATCACCAGTAATACACAGCACATTCTAATTTTAGGCATGTGTGGAAAAAATGCTGCAAATATAATAATAATGATAATAATACAAATGAGCATTCCAATGGGATTATATGAAGAATCCTCAATACAGGTAATGGTAAATAAATGTATGATTACCGTTAGTCCACAGTACTGCTCGACTTTGAGAGAAATATGTCCCATGATCCGCAGTGAGCGGTAATAAAACACAGACCTGGGTCACGAGAATAGATCCCGGATGATGGTCTGCATGAGCCTGAAATACACTTGAATCAGCACACTCCGTTAAGTCCAAGACTGGACACAGGATTGAAGTCCGTGGCCCCGAAGGAAACACCGGAGCTCTTGTAAGTAGGTCTCCTGCTGAAGCTGTAAGAAGTGTTGGTGGACTCAAAAACGGCAATGACTAAGTCCCGATAACTGTATCTTGAATGCACAAATAAACATGAATACGGCAGTAAAATCGCGTGCAGTAGAAATCCAATGGCACAATGAGATCCCACTCGGTCTGACACGTTTCATCACCTGTGGGTGATTTCATCAGAGGCAGTGGTCGACACTTTTCATTCTCCTTTGAACGTTGCCGGAAAGGAATATATGATTGATTCAAGGACAAGCTTGCCTCTGGAGAGCTACTACTTCTCTCGATGATCTGATTTATCAGGCATTGCAGGTACGTACGTACTTGTCAGCACCTGCTGTGACGGCAGAGCATGTGGCATTATAGCTGCCTGACTTGCCAGTTCTATAAAGTGTTAAAAATAGGATTTTATTTTTTTAAAAACGCGTGGATTCCCCCTTTCTAATGCTGTTAACACTAGTGCTACCAGGCTAGTGCTGGTTGTGGTGAAGTTGGGAGAAAAAAATGCACGGAGTCCCTCTGATTTTACCAAAACCTGCAGGAGGCCAACCAGCCAAGGTGGACGGCACTATAGACTCCTGCTGTGCGATCCCCTGCCATAATAACAAACTAACCCCACGCTGTTCAGCAAGGGGCTGGATTCCCTAGGGAGTGGGGTCCACAAAAAAAATTGTGCTGTCCCCCCTCTAGGAAGAATCAGCCCTGTGCTGAAAGCACTATGGCTCTTACTACACCCCTGGGGCGTAGGATGTAGGGAAATAAAGTGAGTGTTGTGACGGCAATAGGGTTTCTGGGATCTGTCTTGGGACTAGCTGTAGCAGAGGTAAAGTGGAAACTAGGATGCTGGATAAAAACCTTGCTCATGGAGAGAAGGTGTACTCTACTCATGACTACCAGATGACAGGAGGAGGAATACTGGACTCCGTAGTGGAATAATCAAAGGAATCTGGAACTGGTGGACTAGAAGCAGGAACAGAGAAATGAAACCCACGGCCAGAGACTCAGAGGATTATCGTACCAAGAATAAACCTGGAACAGGTCCCAAGCAACTAAGGACTCAGGACCTGCATCAGAAAGTAGGAACTCTGGATGAGAAAACCCAAAGGGATCAGACTGCCCCGGAATCCACAACCTGGTCAAGCCTGGAACTGGAAACCCATACCCAGAGACACAGAGATGACTGCAGAAGCTGGACTTAAAGCAGTAACCTACTACCTCTAATGGCCAAAGGTGACTCAGAGGAATAGGTAGGGGAAAGACTGATCCTCACTAGGGGTAAAAAGCTACACTTGAACAGCAAGAGATGGTAACATGGAAGTAACAGAAGGAAGCTGAATCCTCATGAAGAGTTTATGGCTGGAGTCTGTACAGCAGCAGATAAACAACAACAGTGGTAAGTTCGAGCCAGGAAGTAGGAAAGTGTTGCACTTGCAATTTGTTGAGAGTAGGAGGTGAATTTTATAGTCAGCAGAGGGAGCTAATTAGTGGATGAAGTCAGGTGCTCAGAATAGGCAGGATGTAGCAAAATGTCTCACCCAAGATGGCAGCCTCCAGTGCAGCAGACAGAAGTCATGGTTTATTATATATTTCCCAACTCAAACTGACGGTTATTAATGGTTTTTCATCCTTAGTCTTGGCTTATTCTACTATCAAGACTCATTGAATGCCTTCTAGATTCCAGATGTTCTTGGGGAAAGATTCAGTATTTGGTGGATTGGAAGGCTATGGTCCAAAAGAACATACCTGTCTTGATGCCACTGGTGTTCTTGCTCTCAAACTCCTAAGAAAGTTTCTTAGGAAGTGTCCCAACAAACCACTTTTTGGGTTGTCAGCATCAACCATTAAGAGAGGGGGTACTATCACACTCTGGACCTGCTGACACTCTTACCTCAGTAAGACACGCTCAGTGTAGCAGCTTTACCACTGGGCATGTCCTGCACTGTCGGCTACCTCATCTTGTCCCCTGGCTGGGTCTCATTTCAATCAGCAAATGATCATGCACAAGCGCACATCTGGTATTTAAAACATGGGCTCTCCAGTCATTTGCTTCAAGGATCCACCTCCTCCTCCTCCTATGCTATTTAAGACACCTGTGTCCAAAAATAGGTGCCCGATGCTCATATCAGTGTAGCCTTGGCTTCTCTGTTAATTTGTCTATTATTAATTATTATTATGCCCTCCAGTGTATTCCTGGTATTTACTATCTCCAGTGTGTTTCTGGTATCAGTCATCTCCAGCATTTTTTTGGTTTCAGTAATTTCCAGTATATTCCTGGTATATACCATCTCCAGTATGTTCCTGGTATTAGTCAGCCCCAGCATGTTTCTGATGATTTGGGATTGTTGGTGAGAGTCAGGATAGAAATGAAGAGTGTATTAATTTTCCTTGTAGGGGTGTATCAGTTCTCCTTATAGCATGTGCATTTTATCCTTGAAGTTCTTTCAGTCATCTCCGTGGTACTCCTGGCATCAATCATCTCCAGTGTTTTCCTGGTATCTACCATCTCCAGTGTAGTCCTGGTATCAGTAATCTACAGTACATTCCTGGTATTAGTCATGTCCAGCATGTTCATGGTGATTTGGAGTTGTTGGGGAGAGTCAGGATAGAAATGAAGAGTGTATTTTTTTTATTTCTAGAGATGTATCAGTTCTCCTTGTAGTGTGTACCTGTTTTCTTTGTAGTCCTCGCACTCTCTGAGTCTTCAGTCATCTCCATACATACTGGTATCCATCTTGTAATATGTGTTCCTGATATCAGTCATCTTCACTGTATTCCTGATATTATTATCTCCACTGTATTCCTGGTATCTACCATCTTCAGCATATAAAATGCTTACGGTTGATAACATAATCAATAGACCCGAGTCTTAACCTTAACTTCTAAGTAAAATAATAAAAGACACCACACTGACTTGTTGGCAAATAACTCTTATTTATTTAAATTAAACTGTAACTGTTATGGTGACGGGAAGACACTGTATTCGACCTTGTCATCCCTGTACCTGTACCCCTCTGGGCTAATCGTAACTCACCGCAAGTCAGCCCAGATGAGCTGTACTTGCACCAAACCTAAGCTGACACTTCGAAGGGCACGGGTTCCAAATGCCTGACTACCATCAACGTGCGCTTCACCTACTTTACTTATCCTGTATAGTGTTCTCCTGCCATGCCAGGTTCCCTTCTGAACCTAGGCCCGCCACAATACTACCCCTTAACCAATTTGCAGAATGCCCTATAAATCTCTGCTATAAAGATACCTATCCCCTCATCTGTTCGATGCACCTAATCAAGCCTGTAGAGGCCCGGGTTCAGAAACCTTATTACTGGATGCACAATTCTCTGTCCACCAATTGACCGTAGATACTTGGCCACGACTGCATTCACATTCTTACGGACACAGTCCACCATTCTTCCGTCTGGGAAAGCTCTCCACACTAGCTGGGGATTTATGTTGGACCAGTAAAGGAACAATTCAGGACAGGAGACATGTACCCTTGCTATGTCAGACAATATTGCTAGGCGAAATGCAATAGGTTTGGCATTGCCGAAATCATTTCCACCCAGATGTATAAACAAAATATGGGGAACACCACTCTCCGCTATTTTTCTGGACAGTAGTCCTTTAAAATTCGTCCACCTCATTCCCCCTCCAACCAAACCAAGAAACCACTACCAGGCAGGGGAATGCAGCTGCATTACCTGCTGCTCGGTGCAAAGCAGCCCAATGCACAAATGAGTATTCTATGACCCAGATCTTCAGCGGAATTCCATACACTGTAATGCAGCAAAAATAATATCGTTAAAGCACCACACAGCAACATAGCACTCCCATAGGAGTACACGGAAGCCATTGCATATCGAAACAAACGAGACCCACTCCAAGGAGAAGAAGGAAAATTGTCGGAGATAAGGAGGAAATGAAAAGAAAATGAGAATAAGAATAAGAGGAGAGGCGACACAGGCGAAGGTAAAAACCGTCAAAACCTCATGGTACCAATAGCCAATCAGGTCCACTTTGGAGGAAAAATCTGGAGAAATCCCTTCGCGCCCCTGCTCCCAAGAACAGCAAGCAATAGAGTTCTGTGTCAACCCCTAAAGGGGAGGATAAAAAAGTTCAAGAGAGAACAGGATTTTGCATATCGCCGATTTGCAGTGGACTTCCATCTGCCTAACTCCTGAATATATGGGCCTGACACCTCATCTAGAGCTGCATATGTGGATTCACCTGTTCTAAATGAATGTGCCAAATTGCATACTATTCATTCCCAAGACATCTAAAGACCACTGTAAACTAATACCGCCTGAGGGGGGACCCATCACTATGCACCAGCCACGACAACGCATCCTTTGACCCGAGTCCAGAAAAGCTAGCGACCACCTGCACTGGGCAAACCGAGCAACCGCGCCGATGTGACAGTGTAACCCATCGACCTTTACCCAGCAGATCCATCTTAGACTGCCACACTCTGTACGATTGTGAATGAGGAGATAGAACAACGTCTTTAGCTAACATCTCGGAGAGTGGAGAGGACTGTCCGAAAGCAACCAACTCACTCACCCGAAATACGCCAAAGAAGAACATCACAAAGGCTGAGCTAAAAAGGTCACTTTCATATGGATCACGGGCCACACCAGAAATTCCACCTAGCAAGTCTTTCAATGTCACCTGACTAATAGGTCTCCTACCATCAGGAAGAACGGTACATGTCTTTGCCCAGCCGTGCAGTGCCCTTGAAATGAAGAACCTCCTGGTCACATCAAGTAAACCATACAGTTTAGAGAAATAGGATATACATGCGAGGGTAACAGACCTCTCCACAGGTCACAGACTGACCTGGGCATATCACCAGGAAGCTGTCACACACAAGTGCTGAAAAGTATTGAAACACTCAAAGAATGAGCAATAGATAGTGCAGCCCATGAGAATGCATTTGTCCAGATAGAACCCGTCCTCCATTTGAAATCCCGTGAAGGGAAAGGAGTCAGGGTGCAAGGGGAGAATGCCAACTCAATGTCCAACTTCGCCAATAAAGCCTCTTTCAAAAAACTACAAACCAAGTCCAATGCAGATTCAAAAGACTGATAGGCCACGCTGCAATAATACTCTGGAATTGCATCATTTACTGATGGCCCAGGCAGGAATGATAGATGCTGAATAAAGTGAAACTTCCCGGGTTCCTTCCTAGGCACCACACCAATTGGAGAAATCCCGATGCCTTTCAGTGGGGGCTCTGGAAAGGGGCCCCACATATATCCTAAAACCACCTCTTTTCCCACACTTTCAGCTTAAATCTCCTGAAACATGAATGGCGACTTTAAATTACGAACCCAAGAGGTCCCCACGGACCACTTGATTGTGAAACGAAATCCCTGAAGAAACCTGGAACGCAGACAATCCGCCTCTGCCCGCCGTGGATATCTGTCCTGCCAATTTGAAAAAAACTATTGAGGAAACCACCTTAAAGAGTTCCAACGGGTGTGGAGACTCCTGCCTCATCCCCTCTTTATGGTTTGCCACAATCCTTGGCCATGTGGGGCCCGCTACATAGAGAGCAGGTATGTGCGAACTTGAGTTCGGCACCCCATTCCCAATGTCTACTATTAAAGACATAACATCGACTTTTTCGCTGTACTGGCGTCCCTCGCCACGGGGGACACCTTATGAATGCAGGGAAGGAGTCAACCCGCCCCTCCTCCGTAACCCTGAGCTAGGCTTTGATGTCCTTGAACACAAATAACAGATTTGGGTGGCCATCGGATTTTGACATAAACTGTTCATGATATGCCAGCCAGATAACCAATCGAGATGATACATACTTCCCATGTATGCTTTGAAGGTACATCAGCGCCTCCATGTACTCCCCGGGACGGGACTCAAGAAAACAGGCCATAAACCAATTGCAGTAAGTTTTAATACTAGCCTCACCGCCACCGCCCTTTGCCATAGCTGCAGCCGCAACTTTCTTGGCCTTCTCAGTAGCGGTGAACATGTCTATACCACCCCTTGAGAATCCTATTCCTCAGTGAAGCACGAACCCCAGTATATATTTCCAGTGTTTTCCTGGTATCGGTCATCTCAAGCGTCTTTCTGGTATCTGTCTTCTCCAGTGTATTCCTGGTATCTGTCTCTGCCTTTGTATTCCTGGTATAAGTCATCTCCAGCATGGTCCTGTTGGTTGTTGGGGAGAGTCAGGGTAGAAATCAAGAGTGTATTAATTTTCCTTTTAGGGATGTATCAGTTCTCCTTGTAGTATGTACCTGTTATCCTTGAAGTTCTCTCAGTCATCTCAATGATACTCCTGGTATCAATAATCTCCAGAGTATTCCTGGTATCAACCATCTACAGTGTATTCCTGGAATCAACCATCTTCAGTGTATTCCTGATATCAACCATCTCCAGTGTGTTCCTGGTATCAACCATCTCCAGTGAGTTCCTGGTATCAATCATCTCCAGTGAGTTCCTGGTATCAATCATCTCCAGTGAGTTCCTGGTATCAACCATCTCCAGTGTGTTCCTGGTATGTCTCATCTCCAGTGTACCTCTGGTATCAATTATGTCCAGTGTATTCCTGGTATCTGGCTCTGCCTTTGTATTCCTAGTATTAGTCATCTCCAGCATGGTCCTGTTGATTTGAGGTTGTTGGGGAGAGTCATGGTAGAAATAAAGAGTGTATTAATTTTCCTTTTAGGGATGTATCAGTTCTCCTTGTAGTATGTACCTGTTATCCTTGAAGTTCTCTCAGTCACCTCCATGATACTCCTGGTATCAATCATCTCCAGTGTGTTCCTGGTATCAACCATCTTCAGTGTATTCTTGGTATTATCCATCTCCAGTGTATTCCTGGTTTCCCTCCTCTTCAGCGTACTCCTGGTATCAATCATGTCCAGTGAGTTCCTGGTATATACCATATCCAGTGTGTTCCTGGTATATACCATATTCATTGCATTCCCAGTATATACAATATCCAGTGTGTTCCTGGTATATACCACCTCCAGTGTGTTCCTGGTATGTACCATCTCCAGTGAGTTCCTGGTATCAACCATCTCCAGTGTGTTCCTGGTATCAACCATCTTCAGTGTATTCTTGGTATTAACCATCTCCAGTGTATTCCTGGTTTCCCTCCTCTTCAGCGTACTCCTGGTATCAATCATGTCCAGTGAGTTCCTGGTATATACCATATCCAGTGTGTTCCTGGTATATACCATATTCATTGCATTCCCAGTATATACAATTTCCAGTGTGTTCCTGGTATATACCACCTCCAGTGTGTTCCTGGTATGTACCATTTCCAGTGAGTTCCTGGTATCAACCATCTCCAGTGTATTCCTGGTATCAACCATCTCCAGTGTATTCCTGGTATCTATCATCTCCAGTGTACCCCTGGTATCAATTATTTCCAGTGTGTTCCTGGTATTTTTCTTCTCCAGTATATTCTTGGAATCAGTGATCTCCAGTGTATTCTTGGTATCTACCATCTCCAGTGTATTGCTGGTGTCATTCACTTCCAGAATATTCCTGGTATTAGTCACTTCCATTGTATTCCTGGTATGTGTCTTCTCCAGTGTATTCCTGGTATCTGCCATTTCTAGTGTCTTCTTCGTATCTGCCATCTCCAGTAAATTCCTGGTTTTAGTAATTTCCAGCATATTCCTGGTGAGTTATTGTTGTTGGTGAGAGTTAGTATAGAAATGAAGAGTGTATTGTAGGATTGTATTAGTTCTCCTTGTAGTATGTACCTGTTATCCTTGAAGCTCTCTCAGTCATCTCCATGATACTCCTGGTATCAATCATCTCCAGTGGATTCCTGGTATCTCTCCTCTCCGGCATACTCCCGGTATCAATCATGTCCAGTGTATTCCTGGTATCAACCATCTTCAGTGGATTCCTGGTATCAGGCATCTCCAGTGTATTTCTGGCATTTCTCCTCTTCAGCGTACTCCTGGTATCAATCATGTCCAATGTGTTATTGTTATATGCCATCTCCAGTGTGGTCCTGGTATTAACTATCTCCAGTGAGTTTCTGGTATCAACCATCTCCAGTGTATTCTTGGTATCTACCATCTCCAGTGTATTGCTGGTGTCATTCACCTCCAGAATATTCATAATATTAGTCACTTCCAGTGTATTCCTGGTATTTGTCTTCTCCAGTGTCTTTCTGGTATCAGTCAACTCCAGTAAATTCCTAGTTTTAGTAATTTCCAGCGTATTCCTGGTGAGTTATTGTTGTTGGTGAGAGTTAGTATAGAAACGAAGAGTGTATCAATTTTCCTTGTAGGATTGTATCAGTTCTCCTTGTAGTATGTACCTGTTATCCTTGAAGTTCTTTCAATCTTTTAGTCTTTCCTTACATTTCCTTTCGTCTGCATTCCTTCTAGGCAGTCCTGGTAAGGGAACAAGAAAGTAGAGAGTGGAGGTGGTTGAGTGACTGTGGTGAAAATGTTATTGAAGAGGGTGGGAAGAGTATTGTTGTAGGAAGTGGCAGGAGGGTAGAAAGTATGTATATGGGGATATGGGATGTTGGTATGTGGATGGGTGTAGCAAGGTAGGGGATGAGAAGTGGATGAGTGATGGTGAATTACCCACAGATTGTGGTGAAAACAGTATAGAGAAAGTAGAGGTAGGGTAAGGGGCAACAGTGATGTGGGAGAAAGGCTGGTGTGGAGCAGGATAGTTGCAGTGGGTGGTTATGGTAGTAGGAGGGGTTTGAGGAAAATCATAATGCCTGTGTGTTGGGAAGATAATATGAAAAATGTCCGGTAAATATTTACAGCTATTAGAAACATAGAAACAGAATTTGACTGCAGAAAAGAATTGTTTGGCCCATCTAGTCTGCCCATTTTATTTTATTAACCTATGGCAACCTCATACCCTATTTGGTCCTTTAATCTTTGTAAGGATATCTTTATGTCTATCCCAAGCATGTTTAAATTGCTCTACTCTGTTAGTTTCTACCACCCTTTCTGTGAAGTAGTTTTTCCTCGAATATCCACTAAACCTACTTCCCTCCAGTTTCAGTGCATGTCCTTGTGTGCTAATATTTCTTTTCCTTTGAAGAATGTTTCCCACCTGTACCTTGTTAAACCCTATATATATTTATACAGCAAGATTGTAGTTATGTAGTGTAAAGGTAGGTTAGAAGACATGTTACGCTCAAATAATATACAGTGGTTCTTGTGACTAGAATAAGATGTGTTCATGCTCAGAATTTCAGTGTTAGCCCTTAAGCCTAATAAGGGTACAATGTTGATTAGCTAATTTTGTTGTTTGCATTGTGCTTCCCATATCAAACCAACTGCTGAGTGCTCTGTTGTACGGCTTTTTTCAAATCTAAGACGGCCGCCATGGAATGCAGATCGGGTGCAGTGGAACGCACATAGTGAATCTGCATGCCGTTCAGTGGGGTTTCTATGAAGAGGAGTTAAGTGGTATTGTGGAGGGTCTGGGGTTTTGTGGGGTAATTTCATCCATCAATGCTCGGACTTTCTCAGGGATGACATGGCATGAATACTAATGCTTTCTCCTTGCCCCTTGGACATCTTAGTACTCTAATTAAATATGTTCTGTGTAGCAGTAGGGAGCCAGAATGTGAATCTCTGGTAGCATCCCCTGGGCTTCAGTGGACTACAGTGAACTATTACATATTTGTCTCCCTAATATCTTTGTATATTCCCCTTACAGTCTATCTGAGGGATTACCCTTCTACTATACTCCTCCAGGAAATTTGCCCCTTCATATTAGAAACACAAGTTAGCTCCTGCATCAATTCCCTGGCTTCCCGGAAACGTATCACTCCTCTAGCAGTGGTGTCTGGCTAAGCTTATATAACCAGACCCTGCTCTCCCGCACTCAGGCTATGCTTAAGAATCACCCCAAGGGCCACGACCTACATGCTACACCCCGCTAAGTCCATACTACCTTACTGATTTTGATCTGATTCAAAGTTGTGTATTGTTACTGGAACTAATTTTTATAGCTCTTTTGCAAATAAAGTTCAATGCGATTATGAGCTCTGGGTTTGTTGAAATAACTTTGTGTTATATGATATATAGCTTATTTTGTCTTATAAGAGCAATTTGTTTGTAATGTAGGTTCTAAGGAGATTAGAAATAGTGCTTTATTCTTAGGTATTCTGGTTTACATGTAGTGTTTACTGGTGGATTTAAACATGGCTGCCGGTTGGAACACAAACCAGAAGATGTGTGGATAGCAGAAAAACTTGCCGAGTGGTCAGGTGGTGGACTGCAGGGTTTGCATTCCACCTCTTGCTCACAGTCTCTGCATATTGTAGTGGCTGATGTTCTGGATGGTGGAGCGGGGTTATATATTTCTTACCCAAGGCAGTCTACTATCCATAAGTATAATATAACAGATTTTGGCAGGAATCTAAAGGGCGCGTGTTCAAAATATGTATGTAAACAGTGTACTGAGTGTGCCAGGTCCAAGTTGTGTGAGTGAAGGGGCCGTAGACTCTGGCACATGCAGTAATTGGTGCCTCTGTATGTGATATGTATGTTAAATGAATAACCTGTGTTAAGAGCTTAATCAAATCAATGGGAAAAAAGGAAATGTGGATAATGTATACATACAATTGTATAGCAGTGCAGTAAGGTCAGGTAGTAGTATATCACACACACTTTTAGACTTGAGGATACAAACACATACAATATATACATTGTATACACATATATATATATAGAGAGAGAAACCATTGCTCTAACCAGCATTGCTATCGGGCCTGTTGCCTTCGGGAGGGTTTTCCACTTGGAGGTGACAAATGTGAACCCTGTAAACATGGCCTGGTCCTTGGATGCTATAGCTGATCTCTGGGCCTCTGCTTTCGCCAAGCTTTTTAAATCGATCTTTTTGGAGCGAGAGTGTGTAGTTGTTATCTATAGAAAAGCAAAACAAAAGTGTATTAGATATTACTTTCATTTTTTAAGGCATACAGAATTATTTATGATACTGCCAGTTGTTCTTCTTTATGATCAGTTTGGGCCTGTTTCATGTGCGGTCGCAACTTGCGCTTATAAAACGATCTCGTAACTTGACCGTAGTTCAGACCTTATTCAAATACTAAAAGATCTCAAGATATGTTTCCATTTGAATCTGAATCGTTCTACCTAAACATTACTTGCTGTATGTAGACAGACAGAACAGAGTGCAAGGAACTCATATGCATATGAGCAATATAAAGTCTTATCAAAAATAAATGCACAAATTTTTTTTATAAAATAAATTAACAACTCTTAACACTATATTTATTAATAAAAATATTTGTTTTAAATAGTAAATACATCAGCCAGGGTCTTCTAAAAGTGCACTGTACATTTAATGCATTTTCATAGTCTATCTAAGTTGCATACACATGTTCTATGCTAGCTAGTAGCATACATACGTGTCGTTTTTTTAAAACAAAAACTATGCCGTGTTAATCATCACTATCGGTCAACAGTTCCACTTATCCTGTAGCTAGTGCAAATGAACACGTACTTAAGAGAAACCGAGGACTTGAATGAGCTGCATCTGTATTGGCACGGCCTTGCTCTACATTGCCTACGTTCATCCGCCCTGTCCCTCCCCCATTCCACCCTCTTCAAATCGCAGGCAGTGGTAAATGTAATCTCTGTACAGACAGGAATTATCATTGGCGCAAGGTCAATTTTTGAGGATATATAGAGCTATTTCATGCAAGATATGGCACCCAAAGGGACTAATGCTCATGCTACTCTACCCTTAACACTTTCTGGCCTCTTACAGCACTACAGTGGTGCTGAAAGAATAAGAAGAGTTTATTTAGAGGAAAGCAGCATAGTTTTATATACAAGTATCACAGAGTGATAGAAAAAATAAAACGAGCTGTTATTACATTACAGCAAAGAGAGATATTGAAACAGGTTAAAATAATGGAAGGGCAAACTGTAACTGTGTCTAGAAACTCTATCACAATTGGAAAGAACTATTTTCTGATGACAGATTCCTAAATGGTTCTTACAAAGTGTAGGACAAGACAGGTTTGTGAGGGGATCATCAGATACAAGCAATACATTTAGTAAGGTTTTTTTTTCTTTCTAGTATGGAAATATATTAAGGTAACGTAGTATAACTGCAATCATGTGCATTATGTGAATTATATGCCATTGGTCAAATATAAGTAATTACACAGTGGAGGTAGTTTATGAATTGCTCCCCGTGCATACTATAAAATGCCTTGATTTTCCATTATCTCATATTGATGTTCCACCCAGAACACTACTCTACGCTCTAGAGAGACGCTTCCATAAACTAGAAGTGTGTCTCTGCATGCAGAGAGGCTAATTAATCTCTAGAAGCTCACTGTGGAAAAGTGTAAACATGATAGTGCAGACCTACTACCACCCCTTTCATTGTTTCTTCAGTTTTTCTCCTAAAATCCTATATTATATATGGCAACTTTGTGTATGTGGAGCTCAAAATGCTACTTAAGAATAAATGTGTTCCATTAAACGTTTAGGATGAGACCCAAAGATTACCAGTGATGATCTAGTGCAAAAGAAAACCTGGTTTCTGCAATTATCTGGAAATGTAGGTGTGCCTACTGCTGCTTTGTAAGAAACTCCCTTATTCAACCCAAGTCATCTGTCTGTGCAAACTAGTGGTCTTCCACTTACGCCACCATATTGCTCTGCAAGCCCATATGCCTTGATGGAAATATAGGTACACTGATGGAAATCAAGGTGCATGGTGCATTCAAAACTGGCTTTGTGCTGTGAAATTGACATAATGCTTCATAATAGATGCCCAGGAGATTAAATATATTTTGTCCTGAACCAACATTCATGAGAATGAAGCCCATAATTTCACAAGCAACTAATGACACCACTGAAGCTTGATGCACTTTGTCATATTCATTTATTATGAAGTGCAGTGCAAACATTTACTTTTCAAAAATTGTGGATATTTTCACATATGTGAATTCAGCTAACAGAAAGTATGGTTAAAGAAATAAAGTATTTTCTACTTATATGTCTCCAGTGGTAGAAAGGAAACTCTTCCTTGTTGTATTTTTTGTTTAGCCCTGAACACTTAATTTAAATTTCACTGTTATAATTGTAACAAAGCAGAAACGTTTTTTGCATAAAAAGCAATGTCAAATGGTAGCATGACATCTGATACATGTGTACACATGTCTACATCTCAGTAGGTCTATGTGCCTTATACTTATGTACCATATGCTGAACCGCATTTATTTACAGGCACCCCAAGTGCGTGTACAAGTTCTGCTGTGTACTTACTGGTGCAGGTATGTATGGGGGTTCAACCTTAAGGGCTTCCAACGAGACCCAGTCAATATGCTCAAAAAATGGATGCTGGCGGATGTTTCCATGAACTCCTAATCGCATATCTTGATCTTTACAGAGGAGCTGAAAAAGTAATTTGATTTTAATTTAGGGACTTTGATTTACATAGCACGGAGCACAGACTTTTTCAGGCATTGCATTTCTACACAATACAATCAATTTGCAAACATTTTGCTGTCAGAGACAGAGGCATATAGCTTGATTTGTCCATGGCTGCAAGAAGTTGATACTGAGATCATATCTGGGGTCTGTAGTATGTCTCCCATTATAATTATTCTACAATCAGAATATCTAACCACGAGTCATTCTTTATATTTGCCCTAATATTGATCTCTCTATGCAACTATGGGTGTCCTATGCAACTTCACTGGAATGTACTTTCTCTTCATGTATTTTACTGTACCCTATTGTGTATGAGAGGAGAATGTCTCTGGTCAGGAAATCTAGAGCCACGTCTATGAGTAGACATCATTTATCTCAAATTTCAGAAATGGTCTCTCTCAGTGTGGTGTCACATGGTGCATTTTATGTTGCGTACATGCTCTTGAAAGCAAATGATTTTTGGACATAGTGTCACAAGTAAAGTGCTGAAGCAACTTTTCTGCCTATAGATATTAAAATTGCATCATTTACTGTCATAATTAAATTTAAAATATATTTTACCTTTTTAATGATGTCCTTTACGTCCATGCCAAGTGCATTAAATAGTGTATGGTCGTATTTATATCTTCCAGTAATCATTTGGGTCAAGATGACACCAAATGAAAACCAATCTGCATCGGCATTATACTCCTCACCAGACAGCATCTACCAGCAGAGAGATAATAGTTATTACATTTTTCAGCTGTCGATTTTTTCTTTCTTCTTTTATCCCATTGCTCAGGTCCATCATTCTCTTTATAATATTTTACGTCAAAATAGATAGATACTGGCATTCAGTTAGTTAGTATCAAAATAGACATAATGTTCCAATTCAGGACACTGATGTGTGACTTAGTGTAAACTTGCAGTTACATAAACACGTGCTGTATTTCATGTGGTAGGCTGTAGTTACTTTACAAATGTATCATTATTATTGTTACTATAAATATTATTATTATTTGTATTATTATTATATAATAATAAATTCTTTAGTTATTTGTACATTCTGAACCTGACGTTTCAGGAAATCTAATAGTAGTTTATGTCTTATTCACCTATCTTTCCCCACACTTTCTTCCTATTTACTGATAATAATACTTTTATTTATATAGTACTTTTCTCTCAAAAGTGCCAATAGTGACATTAAAAGACATAATTTTAATACGTATAATAAAATTCAGCCTAACCCCCCGCCCCCCCCTTCCCCCCGAAAATAGGTGTTATAGCCAGGACTCCCCAGCACTAAAGCAGGGCTCAAGGAGCGTGGGGGTCTATCTCTTTCCATTGTTGGATCATCAGTGGTCTTCTGTAGACAAAGCAACTGTACAACTTAAACAGGGTAGACCTGAAGTCTCACTATGAAGTGAGAATGATAAATATGCAAAATCATCCATTTATGTAACGGATAATGAGAATAGCTTCAAAATGATAATTGACTATTAATCTTTGTTGGAGGTCTTGTGTGAAACCTCACTTTGCTTTACTCATTATTGGATAGATTGCAGATACATTTAATGTGCAGGCTGTTTCTAAAGTCTCCCCTTTGTAGCCATATTGCCCTTCTATAGGCTTCTATACAAAATATCTATAATTACATAAGTAAACTGTAGGAAAATCCTGTGTACCTCACCTCAGGAGCAATATAGCCAGGTGTTCCAGCATAGCTAGTGGCTGTTCGGTCTCCATACATGTTTTCAATTGCAAGACCGAAGTCTGCGATCTTTACATGGCCTGTTTCGGTCACTAGGATGTTTTCAGGCTTGAGGTCTCTGTGAAGGAACAAAACCTTTGTAAGCACTTTGCCATAAAGCGATGATTTCATACAAACAAGATTTATTTTGTTGTCTAAAATGAAAATTGCACTTTAAATATGTACATTGTAAACATTAGTAGTTTTGAATGTAGGTTTAGCAGCATCACTCTGGAGTGTCAGCGGCTATTATAATCATATTCAGATTAGTGATATCCATTTTTTCAGTTTTGTATATTTGTTATTTATGTGTTTAGAATTATTCTATTGCATTTCATAAATAGAGTCCGAATCAGAAAATTAAGAAACCATAAACAAACCCAATTTACTAATCTCACCATTACTGTTTATACCCCACACATTATACTTAGTCGCGTCCTCACACATTATACCAGAAATGTTCTCAGATCATTATACCTGCACAGTGACCCCACACAATTTACCAGCATAGAGACCCTGTGCAGAGCCCTTTCCAGTGACTAGTATACAGGATTGCCTTTCCCCTAGGCTACATTTTCTGTGCTGCTCCCTCACACCCTGATTTATTAACAGGTCCAAGCTCAATCAACTCCCATTTGTTTATAATAAATAAATGTTTTTATTTACCAGTTATTAAAATGCTCAATGATGTTTTTAATGGTGGCAGACATGTATGACTCATGGCTTCAGAGCCTTTGCAGCCAGCAAAATTACATATATGTAAAATAAGTTACAGATGTGATCTGATGATGAAAGCATGGCCGGCCTACTAACCTCTTCTGTCCTAGGCCGGGCCTATGTTGCTTGGTATCCAGTTTAGAACTTTTTAACTGATATATTCTTTCACTGCATCTCTGAGCTGCTGCTAACCTTTACTATTATTTGCTAAAGTACATCTTGTATAAGTCCTATACTGAATGAACTTTGGTAACAGTTTAGACTTTCAGTACATAAGAAGAAATTTAACACTAGCCAAACGTAGCTTATGTTCAGTGTCCTGGCTTGTACTAAACTCTAATGCCCATTTTCCATGGCATAGAGGAAGCAGAGCTGCTATCAGTCACTTGTAGAAGGAAATATTTGCCGATGGATAAAAGTATGACAATTAGAAAGTAAAGAGCTTATTAAATATCATATTAAATATTTTATTCTCTAGAAATTAGAATCCATTGTAACATAACTTTATTAAACTATTGTAATATTATAGCATTATAATTACCGATGGATTATGCCCTTAGAATGGAGGAATTGTACCCCGCATACAATTTCTGCAGCGTAGAACCTGGTGGAAAGAAAATAAGTTAATGTTGCATCAGAGTAATGGTATATTGATGGCTAAGGAAACTCCCCCAAATCATTTAAAATGCCCATTTTTTTTTCTACCCTGACCAACTGTCTGATATGATGTTTCTTGTTCTATGTGCTAGATGAAAGTCACATTTTTTTCAATATATTACTTATAAGGGTTTATAGAAAATAAGTATATAAATTAAAAAAATAACTAGTATACAATCAGACAATGATTATGTCCATTAACAGCGGAGTTGTTACAAACTATAGTATGGAACCCATCTGACCACTTCTAAGGTTGGCATAAAAGGTAATCACACAAGGTAATTGCTTTGGCCTATTTGGAGTTGATAAACTGGAATTGTTTAGTGCATTAACTCCTGCAACTTATAGCAATCAGCCGCAACAAGAAAAACATTAGATTTTTATCCTGCATGCTCAAAAGTATAATAATCCATGACCGAGACATGTAGGTGACACACATGTTGTTTGATATAGGGAGAGAGACTGTTCCTTTGCCCTAGTGATGTGTCTTGTGTGGTACTGCTATAGGGGGCCTCAATCAACAATTAAATAAACATTAAAAAAAGGCTTGTAAGGAAAAATACAAAGCACATACTATTGGAAGTAACACTAGATGACAATAATAGTAATACAATTGAGCGTTATATATAATGCATAAAAACAATAGTAGCAATATATATGAATAACAGAAATCATGTGTTAAAGAATGATGGTGGATTTAAGGGTACTAACTAATCTTACCCTATTACGAGAAGACAACCCGGGTCCAGTGGCCATGTCCGTCCGAAATGAAGTATAACGTAGACCGCTGAAGTAGAGACTCTGTGTATTACGCAGCTTCTATGACTCGCCACGAGAACACACTGGATAGTGATGTTGTCCTTCCTGACTCAATATTGTGTAACAGTCAGTTCCAACGCGTTTCGTCCGCTACGGCACTTTGTCAAGGATCCTTAACAAAGCCGCGTAATACACGGAGTCTCTACTTCTGCGGTCTATGGTATACTTAATTTCTGACAGACATTGCCACTGGACCTGGCTTGTCTTCTCGCAATAGGGTAAGATTAGTTAGTGTGAGAGGATGAGATTGTACCTGGACCTTGGCATCCGTTAGTTTTACTACATACTCTGCAAAAAGCTTAAACATTAATGTATAATGTTTTATTATTTTTTAATTACTAGCTTGATATTTAATACCTTGACTATACTTTGCGCTCCTCCTACTGTATTTCTCGAATTTGATATAGGAGCAGCATTTGTAGTTTTACACTGAAGAGCGCTCCCCTTGATGTCTGTATTGGTAATTCTGATATACTGAAGGACATTCTAACAAATACCCTGCTGGTGTCACACATGATTCGTGTAATTCCACTTGTTCATACTTGACACACAAAATTTAGAGGGTGAAGTTTTAGACTGCAGAAGCTGAAGAGCGTCCCAACTATTAATAGGAGTAGATGAGAAGATTGGGGCATTCCTAGCTTAGTTCATCCAGACACTTCAATGCATCTAGTTTGGAGAGAATGCAGGTGTTCCTGGGTTAGTGTCTGGCCATAGAGACACCTTCCCCAGCATAAGGAAAAGATTTTTACATGTGCTCTTGGACTTGCCTATAGATCTGGTATCTTTCAGTCATTTCAATTGGGCACCTTTTACACCATCCACATGCATTTTATATGTACACATATATTTATATGCATACATACTAATGAAAATTTACAATAGTGTCATATGTAATACATTCAATCCTAATATTCTCTGTCTCTCACAATTAATGTAAGACATGAATAATGTTTGAACTAGTAGTATGTTAGGAAGATAAAAGCTACTTCATTTCCTAAGAGATTGACCCTTTTTACAGTTTGTGCATTTCCATATAAACCCACAATCCTACAATGGTGTGACATAAGCTTACCCATGATAAAGGAGTCGCTCAAAATTAGGTGCATTACACCACAAAAGAAACAATAAGGGTCAGTATTTTTCTGGTTCATAAATAGCTATGAGTTAAGTAATTTTCTATACATACTGTAGTCTAAGTACTGTCTGGTCAACATTTAAAAGCATTTCCCATTTTTACCATGGAATAAAGCAGCTATTAATGGGTCTCACAATTCTATATTTCCAATATAATACTGATTGGCAGCCCCATAGCTCTAACTTTAAATAGTGCTGGTTTTATCAATCATGGTGACATTGCTAAGTTTTTATCTAGGACCCAGAAGTTATACCATTCACAGAGCTGCCATGGCTATGCTGATGACTTTACCAAGGAGTCAGTTAATGTTGAGACTGTGACCTGTTTTGCACAGCTTATATTTTTATATCCTACTTAGAAGATATAACTCAGATATGAATCATGCTTTATAACATCTATTTCTATTGGTAGCACTCATTCTGCAATTTATAGTGTAAATAGTTATTTATAATATGCCATCTATCTTCCTGATTCATGCATTTAGTCCTTTCTATATCCAGTGGTTTTTACGGTGTATTATTCTTATATTTACCTTGCACTGGGGATGTCAAGGGGGCCTCTCCTCTGCAGCAAGTTGAAGAAATCTCCACCGCTTGCATATTCCATGCCAAGTAGCACAAGCTCCTGTTTTATGGTAGAAGCAGAAGTATAATTAAACATGTGGGGTTAGCCAGGAGGAAAAATAAACCATGGATGTTCTACAGAGGAGGGATGGGGAAGAAATATGTTACTTTAGAGATAAGGGGGATATATTGTGTTACTAGATCGGTGAGGGGATGAGAATGTGTTACCAAAAAGGTTGGAAGGGTGGGAAAGAAATGTGATGCAACAGGTGGGAGAATGGAAATGTGTTACTATAGAGGTAATGGGGAGAATGTTTTACAGCAGTGATGGTGGATGTTATATCACCAACTTTATGATAAAAGGAGTCATGGACAGATGGCTGTTAACTGAATTTTCAGTGTGGGACATTTATGATCCGCTACCTTGTCCTGATTATCAAGTGAGTGCTCATCCCCAGATATACCCAAAATGAAATGACTAAATGACCAGTATGGAAGGAGTGGACAGGACAGGAGATTCAACACTTCTGTGGAGAGGAATTTATGACTGAATGTGGTTCTTCACTGGACAGGTGCTCCGACCAGGTGTCCTATCAACAAAGCAGAAAGTCCTTATGAAGAACTCCTGGCATGTTGTTCTGTGTTGTGATGTGACACAGGTGCAGGGATCTAAGGATCAATGGTCCCTATGTCAATGTAGATACAGCAGGCCTGCATTTGTTAGCACTGTGCATCTCCAGCACTTAACAAAATAATAATGTGAATGAGCCCCAAAGATTCCTGATGTATCTGGAATATAGGAGATAAGATTTACTGTTTTAGTAAAGAAACATAATTTGCAGTAGAAACAAGTGAGGTTATATTGCATATGTATGGATATTTGGCTATAAGGAGGTGGTCACAGCGGTACCTTGGTCTGGAAAGCAAAGCAACCATGAACTAGGAAGGCGCTTCCAGATGCAAGTTGTAACACTCTCCGCTCCACCATCACATGCTCACTGCCCTCAACTAGCAGATCCCTCTTGCTGATGACTTTCACAGCCAAATGCTGACTTGTATAAGAATCTGCTGCCAGCAGGACCTAGAGGAGACATTACAGGGTCAGCCTCATAAAGAGCACAGAAACATAAAGACAATATGTAACATTAGAGGACAAATAAAGTATGTGTGCAAAAGTTTATAAAAATCTCCTGTAATCGTGACATTAATCCTTGAATGACCTTACATATTATACATTGGGGAACACCTATTTTACAATATTTAACTCTGTGTTACCATAGTTTAGCTAAATGTCTCTAGCCACTAGTGTAAAATATTATCCGGGACCCCCTCACTTTCCTGATTAATATGAACACCCAATGCATTTATCTTCCAACATATATGCACATCTATGTATGTTACCAATTTTAAAGCGCTAAGGAATCTGCTGGCGCTATATAAATAAATGTTTATGATGATGATGACTTTTACCTATGATGCCCGTCTTACTGTGTGTTTTCCAAGATCTGCCACCCTCTCTTGTCAGACCTACTCATGTTTATATCCCATATGCCCTCATTCCTGTTCTATCCCTATCATGCCTGGGGATAGATACATAATGGCATGGCAATGAGATTATTCACTGCCCCTGACACCTCCTCCAGGTAGAAAATAGTCAAGAGGAGGAAAATATGGAGGAAAGAGTGGATATGTGCTTTTCTTCCATATCTGCCTTTATAGATACAATAAACAGAATTTAGAGGTTGCAGCTGCCATTGTTGTGTCAGTTACAATGAAAATCTATTATTTATTACTTAGCTTAATATGCTCAACCTGTACCCTCAAATGTTCATTGATGAATCGCAAAAGCACAAATTCTCTTCTTAGACCTATTGTTGCACAATCCAATCAAACCCACTTTGGGAAGCTTGGTTTTGCATGTGAAGATTGCAGCATCTGTTCGCAGTGTTGCCAAATATAATTTTGTTTTCCGTGACCTCAGGCTACGTTCACAGCTTTGGGAAAAGCCAGTTCACTATGACAGATGTCACTGTGGGGTCATATAGGAAGCTTTTACCTCGCACAATCACTTTCACCACCCCATATTCTAGCTCAACTGGGTCCAGGATTAGTTAAATGAGATTAAGGCAGGAAGAGGGTCATTTACAGGGGAATTCCCTGCTTTTATCACATAAAATATTTGTCACACCTAAAGTCATCACCTCTATAATTATAATGGGATGCATTTTGCATCTTTTGATTGCACTTCTAGGTGCAATGTAATAAACAAACATAATAATGACATATTCAATTTGAAACTCAAAGCTAGTATCGTCAGAAAAGCCTTTTCCACTGCAACATGTGATGTGTGAGAAGCTCGGACGCAGCTTTACTGATTTCTAATAACATCCACCTTCACACATAAATCCCTTGTGACTATTGAACACTCATTACTTACCTTTCCAAAAGAGCCCCGGACAAGTTCACGGCAAAACGATAGTCTCAGGATGTTTTCAGAGACTTTATCTCCGAGGCAGATTGGCTGAGCAATGCTGGTTCCTAATGGAGTGATAAAAATAGATTATATCAATATTTGCCTTATATTACAGACTATATTATAGACTATAGGTTGAGTCAACAGTTCTATTAGTTCCTAAAACTGGGATAGCTATGTGACATGAAGATTTCCATTTGTATACTGAGGTATCCTACTTATTATTGAGTGCCAAGTGCAATGTATAACATGGAGTAATACTAATAATAATAATAGCATATAGACACAAAATCACATACATATCTGTGAGTATGCCTACTCACACCAACCCTGTTAATCCAGTTCCATGAGAAGTTTAAGCTCTTCAGGGAGAAATCAATTCAGTACAAGGCCCGTAGGAGCCTTGTGCAATGTGCAGCCATACACACTTCTGGGTATTACAGTAAGTAAAACCCTCTGTGAGGAGCAAGCAAAAGTCCTACAGGACCTTGGGCTTAATTGAATTCCTCCCTTCACCTTGGTTGATTTCCTTTTTGTGAAAAAAAGGACAGTGTACATTTTTATTGACAAAAGGACATATATCGCACCAGGTAGACAAATCCTCTTTCCTCCTTAATTTATTCAGTTCTTTATTTGATCAACTTATATTTATAGAGTCATAGAGGATAGGTGCACCCACACAGTAAATCGTAACTTTGAAGAGAGGAGAGAAAAAGAGCTGTGATACAGGGCACTCTTTAGTCTAAATTAATAATTATAAATCTTTATTGGTATACATTAAAAATGTCCCTATATACGGGACATATCTCTTTATTAATTCAATTGGAATAGCGAAATATTTAAAAGGTGTAAGCAAATCTTGGGAAAATTGAAAATATCTGCTAAAAAAGGTAGGAAAAAACTACTATAGTATTTCAGGATTTATGTTTGGATCTGGAGATAGATTGGGATGTTGATATGATATTGTCTGTGACTGTCGAGGGCTTGTTATGGACAGATTAGGGTTTGGAGAGAAAACACATAACAAGTGACTAGGCACATTAAGGGGTCAGGGGATTTATCATGTAGTTGGGTAAAGAACAGTTGAAGACACATTATTAAATAGTCGAGTTGACTGGAAACATTCTCACATCATTGCTTCAACCTAATGTACAGAATTGCCCTTCTCTCAGGAAGCAGGTATTGGGGGATAACATAAGTGGAAATACAAATAAATTGCTTTTTATCTTGCTCTATAACTCCAATTTAATGGTAGACACATTCATGATTGAAATAATAATAGCTGTATATTCTATAATGTACAGTACTCTTTTACAATTAAATATATGTTAATTGGTGCACAGGTTTCACACTCAACAGACAGTGATTACTATAACTTACATAATTACAATAACCAGAATTACGCCCTCTAAATAAGTGTTTACATCTCCCTTGGTAAAGAGTTAATATGTTAGTCCTGTGACATTTACCTTGTAGAGTAGGTTATGTGCACTTCGCCTGTTTGCCTAGCGTAAAATTCTTAAATTGGTTCTGTGCATGCACACAAATCAGGCCGCACTTATACACTCGTATGTAATTTTGCTAGAATCTGGCACTTGCACATACTTGTGACTCAACAGGTGGATCAGTGGAGGGAAGGGGTGCTAATATAGTCCGAGTGCAGTAAGGTTTGTTTGCGTAATTGCAAATAGATGTTGACCTGCACAAAAACGCATATGTGCTTGTCAAAGCCGTATCAATTAAGGGTGCCAGAGAGCAGGTGCAAATAGAAACTGATGATGATGGTCACCAGCTCTAGCTACCTGCTACTGATTGGCTGCTTGAGGATTCACCTTTGAAGCTGTAATGTGCTTTCTTTTTAGCTCGTGCATATAGTATATGATTTTGTGAGAGTATTTTAGCAACAATTTTTTAAAAAAATTGCACACGAGAAGGAGAATTATACCTGATATATTCAATACGTTTTTAAAAAGAATTGAATTTAAACCTAATAAAGAATGCATATTTCACTATCAAAACAATAGTTTAAATAGTTATGTGCTGATGCAGGGCCAGCGTCACCATTAGGCAGCTGCCCGGGTTCTAGAGGGCAGCACGGTTGGCATGCACCCATACTAACATTATCTCTGAATGAGTACTGATCTGTAAAGAGAGGCGGTGCTGCTACATGGCAGCACAACCTCCCAGCATCTCCCTGGTTCCAGGATTCTGACATCAGAGAAGAGCCGAGAAGCTCCAAGAAGTAGGAAGAAATGAAAGAAGAAGCGAAGAAGATTAGAAAAGAAGAAAAGGTGATAACATTAACTTATAGAAAATGGAGGGAGAGGGAATGGAGACAATGGGGGGGCAGGTGTAGAGAGAGAGAGGAGGGGCACCAGAAATTGAGGAGAGAGAGAGAGAGACACACACAGAGGGGGGGGGGGCAGGTGCTGGTGGGCATGGGGGGGGGTGGTCCCATAGTGGGGAGAAAATGGGGAGAAAAAGACAGGGAAGGCACCAGAAGAATGGGAAGAAAGGAGGGGGCACCAGAAAAATGAGGAGACGGAGAAATGGCACCAGAAAATATGAAGAGAGAGAGAGAGAAAGGGGGCACCAGAAAAAATGGAGAGAGAGAGGGGGGTGGATAAAATGAGGAAGAGGAGGCAACAGTAAATGGGGGGAGGGGGAGGTTACATTCTGAAATCCCCACAGTTACATACTGTTAATTTATAGAAACTTAAGGTTTGAGCAGCCATGTATTTTATTATTATTTGCACAGTATATGGCTTTTCCATTTTGTTATCTATTAGTATAATTAGTTTATATCTGCAGAATACTTTAACATATAAGCAAAGGTAATCTATATGTGGCACATACAGCATTAAGCTGTTTGTTTAAAATTTTGTGGGCAAGAGGGCATGTGAGATAAAAGCTATTTGGCAGGAGGGCTTGTTTGAGAAAAACTGGTGAGCAAGGGAACCTGCGTAAGAAAAGTTGGCTAGGGCATCTAGAACAGGGGTGTATATGAAAGAAAAGCTAGTGGGCAGCGGGCATGTGAGAAACGCTTGTGGAATAGAGCTGGCATGTGTGACAAGAGCTAATGGATAGGGGTGACATGTGTGAGAAAAGCTGATGGCAGTGGGAGACATGTCACTGTGTAACAGATGAATGACTATTTTTTGCTTTGCTCTGAAATCTAACATTTGGAGCCACCCATCTAGATATCCTGTGTTTGCACCTCGGCGGGAGTGAAGCCTGGACAGCATTCTGTGTCAGACATCAGTACATCTGGACATCATTGCATCTGAACTTCAGCCTTACCAGCCAGCCAGGAGGAAATAAGAGTTAATATTTTTATATTTCAAATGTCAAGTGTGTGAGGGTCTAGGAGGTGGAAATTGGGGGGAGAAGGGGCAGTCGGCTGAAACTTTGCCTAGGGCACAGAGAAATAATTCACTGGGCCTGATCTGATGTACATCTGCCGTAAACCTGATTTGTATGGTGCATCTGCTACTGGTGCAGTCATACACACAACTTGTGATAAGTCCAACTTTCTATATGCTGGCAATAATTTTTTTGTTTTAGTGACTGCATTTTAGTCTGCAACTTTGGGCACAAATACTTTACAAATCAGCATCAGAGGGGCATATTCAATTGTTGGCGTGTCCTGGTGCGTTAAAAATATTACTGTTATTACGGTAATTCTAAGTATTTAGTAAAACTTAGATAAAAGGTGGGACCAGTCGGACTGCCCCAGCAGGGAACCCGGGGAAATCCCAGATGGGCACTAATGCCTGATAGCTCCTCCTCAACCAACAAGGGGCAGAGCCACAATACAGTCCAAATGTAAGTTGTCACTGTGCTGCAGGACTTGCGTCCCCAGCCCAGTTCATGACTTACTTGCCAGTTCTCACTTATTGGTAGTCAGTGAGGGCTTCCTCCTTTAGGACTGCCTCCTCCCCATCACTGCCTCAGCTGACTATAGCAATGCCTGCAAGATATAGTCTTAAATCTCAGTGAGTTACTGCCTCAGGTGAGTGTTTCTTGCAGGCATTGCTGTAGACAGCTCAGGCGGTTAGTTCTCACCATGCGGAGCTCCCAATAGAGAACTGGCACATTCCTCAGAGCTCAATTCAGGAACAGAAGAAGATCAGATATGCCCCATGGGCTAGACAGAAAACAGTCTATTTTAGGTAAGTGAGAGGTGAGGGAGGGGTATGTCAATATAGTGTGTGTGGCATGTTAATACTCTATGTATGTGTTTGTGGCATGTAATACAATGTGTGTATGGCATGTTAAAACAGTGTGTGTGTGTGTGTGTCGGGCGGGGGAGTATGTTAATATAATGTGTGCGTGTGTGTGTGTGGCATGTTAATACAATGTGTGTGTGGGGGAGGTATGTTAATATAATGTGTGGGAAGAGAAGATCTTAATATAGTGTGGGAGGTAGGCTATTTAATGGTGGAGTGCAGGTGGGGTCTAATTATTTAATTAGTAATATTTTATTTGTGGGTGATGATGGGGCTATTTAGTTGTGGTGCTATTTAATTTAAGGTGAGGTGACAGGACCTTTAATTTAATGCTGGGGTGGTTTTGGGCTATTAATTGAATATGTTATTAAATGTGAATATGAATTATTTAATGCCGGGATGGTTGTGTGAAATGGTTATATTTATTAAACGGAAATGCTGTTTAATTTATTGCTGGGGCTGATTGTAGGTAGGGAAATAGGTTTATATATTAAATGGGAATACAGTACTATTAATTTAATGTTGGGACTGATTAGAGAGAAATAGGTCTATTTATTAAATGTGTTTGCTATTAATTTAATTTCAGGGTTGGTTGGAGGAAAATAGATCTTTTTAGCAAATGTGAAAATTATTATTTTCATGTTGGGGCTGGAGGGGGCCTAATTATAAAAAGTAGGTGTTATTGATTTAACACCGGTGCTGGTTGGAGTTTTCTTAATTTTATGCACCCATTTTGTTTCCAAATAGGGCATCCAACATTCCAGGATCCAGACAGGCAGCAAATAAGCTAAAGAAATCAGCAGCCAGAAGTGGTGAAAGTGACAAGAACAAGTAGGACAGAGCAGGATAATCCACCAACTGCCCTAATCTGGTGGGACAGTCCCGAATTTGGGTGATTGTCTCGCTTAGTCAGGATTTAGTTTGACTGCAAGGACAGTTAGGAGATATGTCTGGCTTCACAGTGTCCTGTTCATTAAAGCACCTAACAGCAGTGCACACAGTATTGCCTGTGTATTTGTCTAAAATACTAATAAAATGCAGTATGAAGGTTTTTTATTGTTTATAATAATAATAATAATAATAATAAAGTATCGCTGGATTAAGCAACATAAAATAGTGAAAACCACCCTTTAAGGATGGTCCACTACTTATTGGCCAGTGCTGTGCAAAAGTCTGCCAGTCAGCCCCTGCTTCTGGATATAAAACATTACAGCCCTTTACAAAGATCTTTCAGCTTGTGTAGGCTGTAATTATCATACAGCCACAAAGAGACTTGCATTCATTATCAATGATAAGTCTAAAGGGCCTATTTATCATTGGGTGATAACCGAGTTCTCCCAAAAACGTCAATAGTAGACCACGCTGCAAAGAGTTTTGTTGGATTTCTGATGGCGAAAAAGCATGGGAAAACCTATTTATTATGGATAGCAGTGGTACAAGTAACGCCACAGTCCTCTTATTGATATTGCCATCTCAGCAGGGGATAATAAGGGGATAGGTGCTTTATTTTTTTAAATACATCCTCATTTGAGTTCCAGGGTTTTCTTACATGTTTACATTTTTTTTTAACCTAATTTTTTTTTATGGAAAGCAGAACTGGAAGACTAGTCCTCACTTCCAGTTGCACTGTGCATGTGTGAACCAGCAATGCTGGGTCATGCACGGACAGAGGCATCCTGGGCTGACTGGTGAGGCGGTAAGAGTCCTTTTACTGTTGCCGGACAGTATCACAGGGGAGCTAAGTATCACTCATCTGCTCCAGTGAACTTTTATTGGGGCAGCAATAATAGATTGAGATTTAGATATAGAAAATCTATGTTATCAACGCTTAGATGAGTAGCAATAAATTTTCATAAAGCAAATCACACTAATCACACTATTCAAATTTGCAAGTAATTCTGCAAAACAAGACACAACCCCCTTTTATAGGAGCAGTTGCAATAACTGGCTAGTGGGCGTGGACCTTGAAGTGCAATTGGCAGACAAATAGATGCACTTGTGCAAATAAAGAAACATTTTGGATCTGTATTTTTTGTAATTTGAAAATGCACCATAGCATGTGCAGAAGGGGGGAAATAAACTACAAAAAAATGAAATATAAAATTGTGGAGACATTACTTGCATTGAGTATGATGACCACATGCAAGGGAAGAACTCAAAGGGAAAGATTACACCAGACCTAGCCAGAACTTACATTGAGAAACCACTACAATTACCCAACCTTAAATACTTAGCTATAAAATTAATTAAAGCTAACCTCGCTGAAAGATCATTATAGTAACCCTGGTGGTAATTGTGTCAAATAGTGATCATTGCAAGTCGCCGATATCCAGCGACTTTGCAGGGTTAATTTAAAGCGGCAATAGCTTTAAAGCCAATGGCGCTTTAAATTTACCCTGTCGGATATCAGTGATTTGCAAAAATCACTACTTGATACATTTACCCCATGGTGTTACTTATTTCGCCTATTTGCCCATAATCTGCATCACTGGGGAAAATGTAACAAGTTGCGAGTTTCTGGCAGGTTTGAAAAGTGGAGGTGTTGTCTATAGCAACCAATCAGATTCTAACTATCATTTTGTAGAATGCAGTAAATAAATGATTACTAGAATCTGATTGGTTGCTATATGCAACATCTCCCCTTTGTAAACCTGCTGGAAACTTGCAACTTGATACATTTACCCCGAAGAATCTAGATGAGAAAACAGCATCTTATTTCATTGTATAGTGCAGTAATCTTTATACAGGGTAAAGCAAACGAGGATGTCAAAAGTCCCCAAAGAGTTCTTTGATCGTACTACAGCACAAAGCTGCAGGCTGACTTTTATACAGAGCCCAGTCTGTGGGTACTTGGACACTCTCAGTGATTGTGCTGTTGCTGCCATTAACCATGTCTATGTACGGCATCTTTCAACCATGTAGAAGGGGGTTAATGTGAGAATCCCAATCATTTCAAAAACGTGGCTCCTAGGTACAGAGTACAGAACTCTTAAGATGACATCAAATACCCTTATAATCTACAACACAAGCTATATTATTCCTGATAGTAAACACTTATTTCCAATGAAAAGTGAGTGACATCAATGAGAACCTATATCACAGTACCATTTGCAGGGAAAATACTTACAGGAGTTTATACATATATTGGAATTCCTTGGCTATATAGCCACCAACCTCCTCTGTATTATTTAATAGCTTTATAGTGTACAGAACATGATGAATTTAACGATTTTAATGTGATTTTTTTATTGAGTTGGGTCTGCTTTTATGCTTTTCTTAGTATCAAGTTTTGTACCATGCTAGCCTTGCACACACCTCACACATTAGTGTCACAATGGTGAGTTTTCCACAGGGATTATATCTGTGAACATCATAGCTGAAAGTCAATGCAAAAATATTCCCAGCTCATAGGAGCCTTAGCGGTTTATTTATGACCTGTTGTTTTTTTCTGACATTAGTTATCATTTCTTATCGCATTCATAATAAATGATATAACGTATCTATTTATTAATATTGGTCAGCCAGGGCAGCAACTCCAATACCAGCCTGTCCAGGTGAATAGTTTATAGTAAAGTTATCACATTTGTGATCAGGGGTGGGGGAGAGTGGAGAGGTCAATCTGTAGAAAATACATAGTTGGCCAAAAGTGCTAGAGGATTTTTAATCCTCTAACGCTGACCTAATTCTGAGATAAAAAAAATAGATGCCACTCTACTGAACTACAATTTTATGTACCTACAGCAAGCTAATTAAATGAACAAATGCCATTATACTACCATGCACATATATAGATGACATGAAATGTAATTAAAGTGCATAGTGTTGATTTCCTCTGCATGTACCAATCCTTACACTTAAACTCTGTATATTTAATACCAGTAACCATAATAAAGACACGGACAACAATGTAAGATTTGGAAGAAAGGGCAGATTCATTTTGATTGGATTAAAGGAGGTGGCGGAGAGGACAATGCAGTCAGCTTAAAATCATATACCAATAAGGTGGGAGATCAACTTCCCACCGACCCAGGATAAACCTTATCCATTGGCTGGTACTTTTGTGGAGCAATAATCAACTATCCCCCTCTGGACTCAAACGGAGTCAAGTACTTCAAAAAGGACAGTGACCATTACCCCTAACCGCATAAATACCGTCTGCTAACCGTGAGCCTACTGGGATGCTCTCCCACTTCCGACTGCAACTCGTCTGTCTTGAATAAAAAATTTTGTTCTTATAAACTGTTAATGCCAGGTGGGAGGGAGGTATCCGGATCCTCGGAAAAGGAAGTCGTCTCCAATTTCCACTGCTAATATGAAACCATTAGACCCTCCCCTTCCTTCTATGGGTTGTTCACTCCCAGATTTAAAACTGCAGCATTAAGCACATGCTGGACGCAAACACATGATTTTAACTACGTTCGGCTTAATAGCCTCTCTCCCTCATGTATCTATTTTAAAATTGGCATACTTTGTACACCTCTGTACAGGAATAGCCATACATGCATGTTTAAAATCAGTCATGTCCAATATACTCCTGTTTCTAGATTTCAAAGAAACCTTTGGTCCTTTCTGGGGATGGCCACTCCCCTTCAGCAGCCCTACTTCAAGGGGCCCCTACCATTGCATTCCCCCGGTGGACCCTTCTTGTCCGAGTCCGACACTGTAGTCATTTGTCCAAAAAATGATATGAGCAAACCACAATGCAAGCATATACAATCACCCGAATAAGTGAACTAGGATCATAAATAATATATTCATCTTAACAAAATAGTGTCACTAATAAAGTGGACTTATAGATCTCATATTTCATATGTATACCTGATAGTATTAATGGTTTGATACAACTCCAGGATAATAAATGATAATTCTTATTTTAATTGTTGATAGTTGATAGAGAGCTTGGGTAACAATGTATAATACTATGCTAATGTGATGAAGGAATAATGGAGAAGAAAAATAGATATAATGATGTGTTAATGTGATCAGTGACCTATAACATAACCCTATAAACAATAACAGTATCCAAATCGAGTGTAGACCGTTACAAAGTGCACAATGTGCTGCTAATATGTTGGAGACGTGTGTTTCCTAGTGTGCAATCATTACATAATAGGTGAGCAGAACTATTCATAGGGAATATTGAAATTAAAATGAAATTACCGGGCAGTTTCAATTCCTTATATGGGCCTATGGACACTGATCCTGTGTTCTGGTTTGATAGTAATGACTATTAACATAGTAATTGATTTGATACCTACGTATGATGCAGTAATCACTTCTCTGATACAACAGACAACTAATGTTACCATAGCTGGGCACTGTTCTAACTGAGGTGACCCACCAGGGGACAGAAAGTAGCAGATATTATACAAACATCTTTCTGATCTGAAGTATATAAAGCTTTGCTTAAAATATCATAATCTAGTAGGAAGCTATTTTATTGTAAAAGATTGTTGGGTTTGTATTCCATCCCCAATATTATCTAAAAGTATGGTGTGGTTAGGTCTACCCCTCAATATACCAAGAATAAGAACATTGTACTGTCCAACACCCACACTCAGTGATTTTAAAACTGAGAGTCCTCGATTCTTGGTTTCCAAGTAGACCCACTGATTGTATAAATAAGACCTTGACCAAAGGGTGCTTGTGGCTGATCAGGGAAACATAAAGTAACTAGGAAGAGCTGAGTGCACCCCACATCACATAGATTCACATCTATGTAACAAAGTACCTACCAGTTTATTCACACAGGTGTTCCATGTTACATAGGTTTCTCCCCCTATACCTGTAAGTGATTACTGGTTATAATGAAACAACGATGAGGTTTAATTTCTACTGTCATGATTCTCTAGTGAAGCTTTTTGCTATTAACGAAACTTCTACATTACAATGTCAAACGAGGACACAGAGTCTAAGTCCAGTGCAGCTCATTTTTCATATACCCTACACCCTACCACCAGATGTTTGGTATTTGTGTTATTAGTACTTAGTTCCAGGTATTAGTATACACCACAGTGAAGACATACAGTGCTCCCTGTAGGTATCTAAGCCAGGTAGATAGAAGAGAGACACCAGTAGTCATAAGAAAGCAAAATACTGGATGTATCAAGACCCTATGCAATGGTTTGGGTGGGTACTTTCACTATATGAACAACATAACATTAACTATAATTTTATAACAATCTAACCAAAACACTTTGATAACACAATTGAAGTCTATGACAATATATTCAGGTTTATTGGACAAGACCTGCAGACAATCCAGATGGAAGATATCCAGCAAAGACTAGTACTTGAGTATGTGACAGCGGAGATGGGAGGATATTGCAAGGTGATAAAAACCCAGTATAAGGGGAGATGTTGTAAACATATAAATGATTTGTGGTACCCAAGATGTGAAAGAATTAATCATGAGATAGGTAGAGAAACTCAAAGAGCAGGGGAGTCATAACTGTCTAAACTTCCATTGTTTCTTAGTTGGCTGATGTATATTGGCAGAAAGTTTGACTTGAAGAATGATTGTTTAGCAAGGGAGAGGGCTGAAGGTAGGATGAGCAGATGAACTTGAAACGAAGGCAGTCTGCCAAGGAACGAGATTTCATCCACTTGCACTTAGGGGCACATGTACATTTCTTTAAGCAACTTAAAAAATTTGGAGTGTCAAATCTTCAGTCTATGCTGCATATATTGATGATTTTATAATAAAGAATCTTACATTTGGATCCTTGGCTCTTGATCTTGAATTACTTGGAAGAAAACCAGCCACAATAGTGTATTCTCCAAGAATGTGGAGATTTGCATTGCCATCTACGTTTGATGCCTGTATTATATAGTATCCAACAAAGATTGGGGTCTGCATTGCATAGTAGCCAAATAATTGGAGAATATATTTGATTACAGCTCTTTAAAAGTACAATATTACATACATATTATTGGCTGCATAAAAAAACGACCAAAGCTTTAACAAATCATGCCCACAGCTCTTTGATGACACTCTTTTTTTTTTGTCTCAGCATGGCAGGACGAGGGCATTTGGTCCTAATTAAGGTAATTTTTGTTGCATTACCTCCAATAACTGAACAGTGAAAGTAGGACACATTTACAAATATACACAAAATAGATGTTTATAAGTTGACTTTACATTTGAATTAGAGTTTATCATACAATTGTGCCCCATAGTAAAAGTGACTGTTGGATCCACCCCATGGAATGTGATTGTTAGTCAATAACAGGTTATTTGACATGTCCCCATCTTGTCCTGTCTGATATGTGTTTTTTGTGACAGAGAGGTGTTCATGAGTACAGAAAGTAAGAAAGAGGTTTGTAACCAGGGCCGGACTGGGACTAAAAATCAGCCCTGGCATTTAAAACACACAGGCCCACACTCAGATACTATTGGTGAATCAGTAAGAGAAAGAACACTCTGGAACACCGACACCAAGCCAATATATTGTGCGTACCAGATATAAAAACTTTTAGGCTTATCTGTAGGTATAGCTGATATCTTCATAAGTCAGATTCGGCTCTAATTCCCCTTCAGAATGATAGGATGCTTCATTCAGCACTTGGGATCCAAAACTGGCACTTCATATACCCTCAATAATAGCCAGGGTTATAGGAAGGAGAAAACTCACATAGTGTAATGCTGTATAGCAACATATTTATTATATAGAACAATATAGATGTACACTTCTTTCAAATAAGCTTATCTGGGTATCTTTGTCCAAAGCAAAACAGCTTAGATCCAAATGGAGACACACCACCACGCAGCTGGATATAAAGTGAACAGGCTCCTTAGAAACACAGTCCTCAACGCTTTTCGTCTTATCAGATAAAGACTTCATCAGGAGGAATTGTACAGATAAGCCTAAAAGTTTTTATATCTGGTACACACAATATATTGGCTTGGTGTCGGTGTTTGTTCCAGAGTGTTCTTTCTCTTACTGATTCACCAATAGTATCTGAGTGTCTATACCCACTTGGAGACTAAAATTCTGGCTTGTGGTACATTTCTCTGTATTATTATATACAGTATTATACTATGTGGTGCCCCCTCCCACTTATTTTGTTCTATATATATATATATATATATATATATATATATATATGTAACACTGCTACTCACTTTTATAAGTACACACACAAAAAAATTGAGTAAAACGTTTATAATTTACTCTTTTGTGACGAAGGCGAAGGGCAGAGCAGGATAAAGCCTTTAGGCAAATTATGACTTATAGACAGAACATTCTGGCGCAAAGTAGGATAAGATGTAGTTAGAATGAATGTAATGATAGGTAAATAACCTAATGCAGATTAAAATGGATGATACATATAGAACAATAATAGTTAAATAAACAATATTTAATATCAATCAAAACCAGTGCACTGGTAGAAAACTGTATATAATATACACAATTAGACCATAAAAATAACCATATGGACATAAAAAAAATAGTATTATACAGGTTGACTGATGAATATCCGCAACCGTTATGTAACATGAACACTCATATCATAAGTGTGCATGCAGGTGTAAGCAAAATGTCAATGTATTTGGCTCTGAAGAAACAGATCTGATATCTGTATCCTTTAAAGGTCAATCGCCTCTGTTCTAGAAAATTTGATGAAAAACATCTAAATCACGTTGGCTAAGGCTCAATTATTGCATTTATTGCAAACCTTTCCTTTATACTATCCACAACAAGCTCGTTCACCCTTTCTTTACATTTATTACACTAGACGGGACCTACTCGCGCATGCGCGATAGGACTTACTGGAGGACACAGGAGCGTGACACCCGCTCACACACCTGACAGTTCAGACGGAGGCTACGCGGAAGAGGACCGGATCTCGCCGGGTGATCGACGTAATCAAGCGCCACACAGCCCAAGGTAACACTCAGCAGGACTGGTATGTCCAAAATAGTTACCAAACTCCATGGGTGAGTGATTCCTCTACGTCTATTTGTCTACTTTCGTTGAATTTGATCAGTTTCGGTGCCTTTGATCAGTTAACATTCTGGATCAGGATTTAGATGTTTTCCAAATAAAATATTGTTTATTTTGCTATTATTATTCTATATGTATCATCCATTTTAACCTGCATCAGGTTATTTATCTATCATTACATTCATTCTAACTACACCTTATACTACTTTGCGCCAGAATGTTCTGTCTATTTTATCTATACTAAGGGGAGGGACACCTCTTATTTCTGTGCAGCAGTGTAGGTACCATATATTGTAGCTGCGCAATTTGGAATTTTTTTAAATTATTACTTATGACCAAAGACAACGCGTGTTCGTCATTGCTGTGCAAATCTGACTCCTCAGCAAATTGCCGTAACAGAGAAAACAATCAAAGAGCGAACAGGACAGAGATAATATCACGTCAACGCCTACAAAGCAGGTCGAACAAGATGCCACGCCATTTTTGATGTCGGTAGCTTTAATTAAACAAATATTCATGCTTATAACTGTGGTCACATGAACAGTATTTGTGAATTTTGCCACGCTAAGCATTTTGTGGCTGAGCAGCCATCTGACAAACTATTCATTCAATGATGCCACAAGGGTAAAGTCTAATTCAGTGCAATCAGGTCTTTCCCTGTTATATTATCTTTATATTATTTTTTACCGACATGGTAACGGACTTTTAACTACTGTACCTTTATTTCCCAAAGGAATGACATCAAAGAAAAAACACCCTTTGTAATTACTTAAAACAGCACAACAGAAAACTCTAGCGCTGGGCTTATTACCTCCAAACTAAAACAAACAAGCAAAATAAAGTATATATATATATATATATATATATATATATATATATATAGCCTCAGCTGTAAAATAGGACCTTGCCACATGGCCTAACACAAACCAAAAAACAACACAAAAAAGAAAAAACAGCAGGGACCAAAATGACCATTAAAAATTCTTTGAATTATTTAGAAACATTGTCTAATAATAAAAATATAGTATAAACATAAAACACCGTATTCATCTACCATAAAAAAAAACTTCCATTTTGAGATATTAAAAAGACGTATATACATAAACCATAAAATTACCTTAAAATAATAATTTCTTGAGTGTCACAGCTGCTCTCCACCAAATCGTATGTGCCAGAACTGCCAGATGGCCAGTCCGGCCCAGTTTGTAACCATTATTGAATGTATAGCAGCTGATTGAGGGAGAGATGAAAATACTGATACTCAAATTGAGCAGTTTGGTCTCCTACAAGAAGCTGAATCCTGAAGGGAGTGCTGACAGCCCAGATGCAGAGTTAGAAGGCTACATTTCAGAGACACACTGGGTAAAGATAGATTAAGAGACATGGGGACTCAATTAGAGTAGGACCAGATGTTGAGGCCTGCATTGTTTTCTCTCTGTATTTTGTACAGTTGCCATCAATGATCTGGGTCTATATTGCAAGGTAACTACCAAATCAGAAGATGTATATATTAAATGTTAACAATTTTAGCTCTTTGAAATGACAGTTTTACATAAATTTTATTGGACGTGTAAAACACCACCAAATATTCATCATTTCTGTTAATAAGTTAATGCTATTTAAACATAACAGAGTTTTTACTCTCACTTTATGCCACAAATCCACTATACAGTATAAATATGCCGCTATCTTGCACTATCTTTTTCAAATTCTGCCACTGTTGAAGGCCTGATACTCTCCTTTTCTATAATATAATGTCAGAGTTAGTAAGAATGAAAAAAGAGAAAAATGAAGTTCAGCATATTATGGTCCTCATTTAGAGTTTGCTGCATTTTGTGCCCCAAACTTTCACACAAAGAATCTGTTGCAAATAAAGACGTACTTCTGTACATATGTTAAACCGCCCATATCTCAATATACGTCCAATCAAAGAAAACAGCAGTATTTTGTCATCATCATCATCACATAACTTTATACCATGCCTCCAATAGCTGCAAAAGATACGCCTTCTAAGAAGCGTAATCCTGACTGTAAATGAGGCCCAATGAGTTCTAGCTGTGTGAAAGTCTACTAGGCAACTTGGGTTGTCCTGTTTTATATTCCTGTAAATGTACAAATATTTAGCAGTATTTATATGAATATGTGTAGAAGTTAGAATTCTGGACAAAAGAGGAATCAAGGAAAAGACAAACAACTACCGACCAGTGAGCCTTACATCTGTAAGGAAATTGATGGAAACACTCTTAAATGTGGGAAAATCATGTTAAAAGAATCTTATTGACTTTTTTGACTAGGTGACTAAAGAAATAGATCTAAAGGGGGCCATATATAAAGCTTATCTAGACTATAGTAAGGCTTTTGAGACTGTCCCACATCGCAGACTGTTAAATAAATTTGAAAGCTTGGGATTAGATTCTATGATGGTTGAATGGATAAGATCTTGCAGGATAGAACACAGATAGTTGTAATAAATGGGGTGCATTCACAGGAGGGAAATGTTACCAGTGCAGTACCCCAGGGATCCGTACTTGGACTAGTGCTTTTTAATATCTTTATTGGTACCATTGCAAATAGTATTGAAGAGAAAGTATGCATTTTACAGATGACACAAATATATGTAACAGGGTAGACACTCCAGGGGGTAAATGTATCAAGCTGAGAGTTTTTCGTCGGGTTTGAAAAGTGGAGATGTTGCCTATAGCAACCAATCAGATTCTAGCTATCATTTTGTAGAGTGTACTAAATAAATGATAGATAGAATCTGATTGGTTTTTCAAACCCGCCGGAAAACTCTTAGCTTGATACATTTACCCCCAGGAGTGGTAAAACAAGTAGTTGATGATCTAGGTAGACTGGAGGACTGGTTAAATGTGTGGCAACTACAGTTTAATATCAGAAAATAAAAAATCATGCACTTGGGTCTCAAAAACCAAAAGGCTAAATATAGTATTAACGGCACTATAATGGAAACTACTGAGGAAGAAATGAATCTAGGAGTCACTATTTCAGGTGACCTAAAGGCAGGTAAGCAATGTAAGAAACCACTGAAAAAGGCAAGTCAGATGATTGGTTGTATAAGTAGCAGAAAGAAGTAATAATGCCACTGTATAGGTCATTGGTACAGCCTCATATAGAATACTATGTTCAGTTCTGGAGGCCATTTTTCCAGAAGAATATAAATACATTAGAAGGAATAGGGAATAGGAATAGGGTCACCTATACCTCTCCCTCTGGCAGCTTTCACACAATCCCACAGGGAGTGCAGTTAACCATATCTCTTGCTATAAATACATTAGAGACTGTACAAAAAGAACGGCAACTTAAATGGTGCATGGCCTACTGCACAAAACTCACCCAAAAAGACTAAGATCTAAATATGTACAGTCTAGATCTAAATAGGTATAGTTTAGAAACTTTCAAATATATCAAGGGTTTTAACAAGGTACAGGAGGGGAACATTATTCAAAGGAAGAGAAGTATTAGAACCCGAGGACATGCACTGTAACTGGAGGGAAGCAGGTTCAGAGGAAATTTGAGGTAAAATGACTTCACAGAAGGGTTGTGGATAAGTGGAATAGCCTCCCATCAGAGGTGGTAGAGGCTAATACAGTACAGCAATTTAAACATGCTTGGGATAGACATAAGGATATCTTTACAAAGAACTAAGGATCAAATAGGGTTTGAGGTTACCTTAGGTTAGAAAATAGGCAGACTAGATGGGCCAAGCGGTTCACATCTGACATCAAATTCTATGTCTGTGCTTGAAAGTTTGTTTACAAACCCCCATAGAATCCTATAGAACAATGCCTTGTGTGACCAAGCTTATTGTGATGAATTGTAGAATTCTTCTTATTTATTATTAATTTTTATTATTATTATTAATCTTTATTTATAGGGTGGCACATGAGATCCGCAGTATAACAGTACAATACAGTAAACAAATAACACTACAACCCACACAACAGCAACTGATAGCCTGGAAAATAGGTCTGTATAGTGTCTAATCTATATTTAAAACTTCCTATGGTTCAACCTGATCCTAATAACCACACTGAATATAATAGTAGTAAATAGTTAAATCCAATTATTTATAAATCAACCACTTGGTGGAAGATCTTAAAAATATAAGGAACACTGTCAGGGGCGGGCTCGTTTCCCCCCGGGCCGTTGGGTCAGACGGCTATTAGGGGTAGGCCGGACGGCCGCCCCGCCCCCGATGCAAAATACATAATTTCCCCCCGCGGCCGCATCTGATGATATCAGATGCGACCGCGTCAGCGCACAGGCGGTCGCATCACATGAGCCGCATCCCCTGTCATGTGATACGGCCCCCTGTCTGCCCCCCGGGCTTCCCTCTCCCAGGGAGAAGCAATGAAAAAGCAAATACTAAGGAAATATGATGGTGATACTTATGGACACACCGTCAGTGTGGAAATGCTCTGTCTTTTTCACTATCCGGGTAGTACTAAAGCTGGGTACACACTACACAGTTTTCATCCAATAATCGGCTAAATCAGCCAACATACGACCGCTCGTTCAAAAGTCGGGTCAGTGTGTGCAGTGACACGATGGTCGAAAGTCTGCCCAAATGGACGATTGTCGCCTCATTTGGTTGGTCGTACCATTAAATATTTTCGTTCCAATCTCGTTTCCGCTGTGTAGTGTGTATAAACTTCCGACTGATCCACAACGGTGGGTATGAAATTACAGTAATTGCTCACGACAACATGGCTGTAAAAAGTCGCTAAAGGGACGTCCGCTCTTCCCTTTATCGTCCTAAACAAGGCTAGTGTGTATGCAGTCCATGGACCGAGCGATCGGAACATCGATCGCATGTAAAATTGCTCGGCATAAAAAGTTGGTTGAAATTTCTGTAGTGTGCACCCAGCTTAAGATCGTCTGTATATTCAATCTCCTCAATTAGTGAATTTTCTTTCTTTCTCCTGATACTAAGATCTTGGAGACCCTTGTTATATATCCCGGTGTGAGATGGAATTGTAGTCCACTGTTCCCTAGTAAAACTGATAGCAATCCAGCTTGAGCAGTTGAAATCTCCTACAGGGTATTGTATGAATCGTTATAACCGGGGTACAGTTGGGGGATAGGAGGATGCCCACCACCACCGCCTGGCTGTTCATAAGGTCTGACGAAGTGGGTGAAAGAGAAGCACCCATTGGAGAGAGCTGCAGGGAAAGCAGTATCAGTGGAAGCAAGCCAGGTTTCTGTGATGGGAAGAAGATTAAGAGAGTTGGAAATTATGAGGTCATGGATGTTCCTAATCTTTTCCAGATAACAGTATTTGAGCAATGCATCACTCAAACATAGCAGGACATATTCTGGGCAATATTTACTGTGTTTGTTTTTGAAATACTTCATATTGTATTTTAATGTCCATTCAACTTTCTTTCAATTCCTTTTTTTTCAGCTTCCACCGCAAAGACTAGTCGGAAACACCTTTTTGCTGTGCTATTGTCTTACAATATTAAATCTACACTAAGAAAATGTAAATATTCAAAGATAAATAGAAATTGTATAAAACATGGAAGTAAAATATTTTTCTATGTAAAATAATATTTATCATAAAAATCAAAATTCTTATTTTTTCATTCGGCTCTGATCTTCCCCAATGTTTAGCTTCTTCATTGTTTTCAATGTGCTGTATAATGACCAGAGGAGAATATGAATACATATTGCTCATTACACCTGTGCACTGTAGAAATAATTGTAATTAAATACTATATAACAAAATATACATATTTTAGAAAAAAAACTTTACACCACAATAGAGAATATGCTGCTTTGTGGTCATATGATTATTTTTGCATTTTGTGTGCCTATTTCTACACTAAATAGATCTGCACATCAAGATGGCAGCATATATGGGGTGGTGCAACTTTTTGTAACTGATGGTAGAAGTTTGGTGAATCACGGCATTTCCAGCTAAACATGGGGTGATTCCACTCATCTGCCTCATACTGCACTCAAATGTAGAAACAACATTGTGTTTTGCAAGATGAGATATGTAAATGAGATTTTTATGAGGGCAGTTTCTATAAGAGTAATTTCGGCTTCCACCACTGTATGTCCTCTGTGGACAAATATGGACAGTCTAGAGATCAGTGTAACAGACATTGCCTCCTGGGCTAGAGAGGCAGTTTTTATACAACAGCCATAAAAAGTCATAGTAGTTCAATGTTATGGTACAACTAGCCTCAGCTAGTTTTATTAAATAGGAAAATCAAAATAAAACAAGTAAATAAATCCTGCCCTTTCTGGCTCTAACTAATACAATTAACAATACATCTTTAAGTGTGGAAGGACCTAATGTCCAGCTTACAAACAAACAGCAATTTGTAAGTTTGTTTCACTTGTTGAAGACAATCCATCTATTCTGCAGCCGTGGAACAGTGCTGTCCATGCCTTATAGGCTGCATTTTTGCAGGACTTATTGGGGTGCTAAATTACATGTGTCAGCGCATGAGGCTCTGTGAAAAGTCCGCTGAACGCATATTTGTAAGTGAATGAGGCTTTTCAGCATTCCTCAAGTCACGGTTCCCTTCAAGACCATATCTAAAATGGCAGATATACTTTCTTTTCGCTTGTCCATAATGGATTACTTCTCATATCCCCCTCCATCATAACAGTAAGCCGTACCAACACAATTAGAGAAGTTCCAACACCAGGGCATTCCCATGTACCAAATGACAGGAGAAAACACCACTGTAGACACTATATAAAGCTGAAATGGTGGATTTCGCTGTGCTATTTTGAGAGAGATCATATCAAACTAGGTTTTTTGTTGAGCCTTGACAAGCATCCGCAAAACTCAGGAGCAAATACAGGATATCTAGACGGGAGGCTCCAAATGTTAGAATTCAGAACAAAACAAAAAAAAATCACTCACCGGTTACACACTGACATGTCCCCGCTGCCCACCAGCTTTTCTCACACATGCCACCCGTACCAATCAGCTCTTGTCAAACTTGCCACCTCCATTCCATCAGATTTTCTCACATGCCCCCTGCCCACTAACTTGTCTTTTATATTCAACCCTGCCCTAAAGCGCCCTAGACATTTCTTTTCACACATGTCCCCCTGCCCACCAACTTTTCTCACACACGTCCCCCTGCCCACCAACTTTTCTCAAACATGCTCCTCTGCCAAACAGCTTTTTACTCACATTCCCTCCTCTCCAAAAAATTTTAAATAAACAGCCTAATACTGTATGTATCACATTTATATTACCTTTGCTTATGTGTTAAAGTATTTTGCAGATTTAAATGAATTATACAAAGAAATAGCACCATGGGTGAGCCAAATACTGAACAAATACTAATAAAATACATGGTTGCTCAAACCTTAAGTTCCTTTAAATTAATAATATGTAACTTGTCTACACTGTAAACCAAAGCAAAAGAGAGAGAAAAGAAATGATCAAATGGGGCACTCAAAATGAACCATAGGTTAGGATTATAATATATGTATATTAAATACTGTTAAATACTTCTTTATTGGTATTCATTAAAACATTCTCATAGCGAAATATAAAAGGTGATTAATGGATAAGACTGGTATAATACAGAAACTGATAAAAAGGACAAAATAAAAATTGTCCTGCCGCGTTGCTGCTCATTTGTCCACTAGACTTTTGTAAATTGTCGTGTATATTATCGATATAACTTCTCCAGTGGTTATTGGATTTCTGAATATTAAATGTATAGTAGTGCTAAGTATCTAACCTCTAATGGTGAGAGTATAAATTAATATAATACCCCCTAGGTAATAAGACAGATCTATACCAAGAGCTTAATAAAACTGGTGTGATTGAAATATACCAGTTAATTAGAATAGGTAAAGCCCAATGGTTATCTCATATAAACCATATATTAGGTATAAATATTATATTTCAAACCATTGGGACATATAATATAGCTCCTGGAATAATACCTCCAATCTGTATAGAGGTTAAGTTATTATACAGCATATACTGTAGTTGTCATTACTCAAATGTATTAATATGCGCTATATTGAGCCTTTTTACAATGCCCTAAATGCAGGCATAATCATTGGTTCTTATCCCCTCCTATTTATGAGGGTTTACAACTACAACATACTCAGAATTCATTGGTCCTCTTAATTATATCAAGACCGCAATTAGATAGATTCAAATAAACGGATTATGTATTCATGATTAAAGTTTAATCCATTATGCTGCTATATTCCCTATTTTCCAAATATAAAGGGATCTATCTATCTGGTATATAAATAGTGCTCAAGATGGTACTGAATATGCCACAGCTGTATCAGACTGCAAATTAATTAATCAATATAACGTTCTCAGTGTCAGAGCTGCAGCATATACGGAGACCTCGTTAGGCTGCTTTGAGTTCTAGAGTATATGCAATCAGATTCTTGTCTTATTTCTATTAGAGATAACACTGTCTGTTCAAACTAACAGGATTAGAGAGAGCATTAAACGCGGCGTCCACCGACACGCGTTTCGCTAGAAAAAGCTTCTAGCCTAGAAAAAGCTGATACTATACTCATGAAGAAGCCTCCTTGCAGCATTTCTGCAGATCTATGATTGAGCAGCCCAAGTGTAGCTGGTGATTCACAAATTGAGGATTCCATTTGGAATTGCAGCAGGATGACGGGGATATTTTTGTAGCTGACAACGGCGCTAATGAGGATGTTGATGAGGATGATGTTGTTTGTGTAAGTCCTGCACCAGTGGAAGCAGTTCTTGCACGTGATAAGAAGAAGGCCATTGTCATGCCTGGACATAATAACAAAAAATCCACCCCTTATGTGTGGAATTATTTTTACACAAATCCTGACAACAGTTGTCCAGCCATTTGTAGCGTTTGTAAAGCCACAGTCAGTAGAGGTAGGGACCTTAAGCATCTAGGAACCTCATCCAAGTTACGCCATTTGAAGCGAGTTCATGGCACGCTGTTGGGAAAATCTCAAACTTATGCTAAAAGTATAGCAACAAGCAGTCCAGCATCAGCTAGCTCCCTTCTCTCACCTTGATCCCGGCACTACACCCACACTCTAAACCCACAACAACGTTCTCATCAATATCCTCAGTAGCGATCGGAGTTAGTCCTGCATTCAAGTTGCTAAGGCTAGATGACTCCTTCACTATACATGATTCCTCTGAAGAAATATTGAGCGTTAGTCCCGCTGCTGCTGCTGGGGATTTATTCAACCCAGAAGCAGACAAAGAAGAAGACTACTAGTAGCTTACAGCAATTGACTGTTAAACAATCCTTTGCAAGAGGAAGCAAATATGAAAGCTGTCACCCAGTCGCAAAGCGGATCACACAAGCCATGGCGACTATGCTAGTATTAGATCTGCGTCCAATATCCCCTATTAATGCAGCTGGTTTTAAACAGATAATTGTGGTCTTGTGTCCCTATTACCAAACTCCATCACTTCACTATTTTACTAGAACAGCTATTCCTCACCTGTACAAGAAGGTTTGTAAAAATGTAACAATTGTGCTCCAAAATGCCATTCTACCCACTGTACACTTAACCCCAGATATGTGGACAAGCGAAACTGACAAACTAAAGATTTTATGACTGTGACACCCACTGGGTTGGTGATTCGCCTTCAGCAGCAGGAACAGCAGCAATATATACCCAACTACGTCACATTTTTCAGATGCAGGCTACTCTGTGTATCACCGGCTTCACTAAGAGGCATACAGCTGACAGTTTGTTACAAAAACTAAGGGATGTCATTGCAACATGGCTTATCTCGCATGGACTCTCCTCAGGTTATGTCATTTCTGATAACGCCACCAATATTGTGAGAGCATTACAGCTGGGTGAATTCCATCACATTTCCTGTTTTGCTCACACAATCATCTTGGTGGTGCAGAGCTTTTTGAAAAATGACAGGGACGTGCAGGAGATGCTGTCTGTGACCCGTTAAATATAATTTCCGCCATTCTCCAATATCATGTAGGAGATTGCAGCAGCTACAAGAACAATTGAATTTGCCCTGCCACCAACTGAAGCAAGAGGTGGTAACAAGGTGGAATTCCACCCTGTATATGCTTGGGAAATTGACATTGGGAAAGAAGGGGGAATGCATTTTACTCAAATGCCTTGGAGAATACTTTCCGTGTTGTGCAAGGTGCCGAAACCATTTGAAGTGTAGTCACTTTTGAAGTGAGTTCAGACACTGCTAGCTTGAGGCAAGTGATTCCCTTAATTAGACTTTTGGAGAAGCAGCTTGAGAAACTGAAGGAGATGAAACAAAGCAATTATGCAATTAAGTATGTCGGACTTGTAGATCAAATGCTTTATTTGCTTCGCCAGGATCAAAGAGTTATTAAAATCTTGAAATCGTATCACTACATTTTGGCGACTATGCTTGATCCTTGGTTTAATAGCTATGTCTTCTCTTTGTTTCCAACTAACTCTGATCTCAAGAGATGCAAGGAGCTCCTGGTGAGCAAGATGACAGCTCAAGTGTTACGTGACAGGACGTCGTCTCCTCCTTCAGTATCTCAGTCACCTGCTGCTAGGAAAAAACTTAGCTTTCCCAAGAGACCCAGGGATGATGCAGATGACTCAGTACAACATTTTGACATCTAGTCTGGTCTAAAAGAATTGACCAAAAAACGTGACACCTCTGCCGTAACTCCACCTGATTCTACTATCAACTTCCAAAGGATGTTGTAGGATTATTTTAATGACAGCATAGAAATAGACACATCAGACAGTCCCTTTACATACTGGGAGGAAAAAAAGGAATTTGGAGACCCATGTACCAACTCGCTTTGCACTGCCTAAGCTGCCCACCCTCCAGTGTGTTCTCGAAAAGAGTTTTCAGCACAGCCGGGAACCTTGTCAGCGATCAGTGTAGGAGGCTACTTGCTCAAAATGTGGAAAAGATTATGTTCATAAAAATGAACTACACTTCTGGTCTCTAGCGCTCCCCTCATTGATCTTCCCATGACCCTTAACCTTATCTTCTATAATGTCAAGGGCCTCAACTCCCCTCAAAAACGGGCTAAACTCCATTCCTCTCTTAACTCTCTTAAAAGACATTTGATATTTCTACAAGAAACTCATTTTGTCCATCATCTCCACCCTGAGCTTCGCTCCAGAAAATTTCCCTTGACATTTCATGCATGTGACCATAGGCAGAAAAAGCGAGGTGTAGCAATTCTGTTTGCACGCCATTTAATTTTCGATCTACATGACTCTCATAAAGATAAGGAAGGTAGGTTCCTGATCCTCATAGGCACTCTGAATAATCTCCCCTGTACTCTAGTGAACCTCTATGCACCCAACACCGGCCAGCATAGGTTCTTCAAAAAACTGGGTTCTTTGTTAGCACGTGTTCGTCAAGGTGAACTTATGGTCGCTGGTGACTTCAACGCTGTTCTAGCCCCGACTATAGATCGTTCCTCAGGCCCCTCCTCCTCTCCCTCGAGGAGAGATGCTCACACCACAGCTGCCTTACAGGCTTTTCTAAAACTCCATAACTTGTATGACTCATGTAGAGTATTGGACCCTCTGGCCAGGGACTATACCTTTTTTTCTTCTCCCCATAATACCTACTCCCGGATTGACATGATCCTGCTCAGCCACGACCTCACTCTTAAACTTTGCTCCTCCCAAATTTTCCCTGTTACCTGGTCAGACCATGCCCCTGTCTCCACTGTTCTCACCTCCCTCGCTCACCGCCCTCCTAGAGCAACCTGGAGAATCAATGAATCACTCCTACATGATAAAGAAACCACTACTCACCTAAATTCTCTTCTCTCTGAATACGTTGAGACGAACGACACTCCTGATATCTCTCCTATGACTCTCTGGGACGCCCATAAGGCTGTAATACGGGGTCATCTTATTGCCTTGGCGTCTCGGACTAAGCGATTCCATTTGGCTAAAACTATTCAATTGATGTACTCGCTGAGAGCTTTAGAGCAACGCCACAAATTGATCCCTGATCCCTTGGTTCTCCAGGAAACTGCTTCTGTCCGTGGTGAATTAAATCTTTTGCTGTCCCACCAGGTTGCCAATAAACTGAAGTGGCTCAATCAACGCTACTACAAAAAGGACGACAAAGCCGATAGATTGCTTGCCACCAAACTTAGAGCTAAGATAGCGGCCCGGAATCTCCTGGCTATCAGGGACTCCGATGGAATTTAACACTATGACCCTCAGCGGATACGTGCTGCCTTCCAATCCTATTACACCAAACTTTATAACCTCCCCCAACCATCTGATCCTTTAGTCTCCCAACAACACTCACAGCTGATTGAATCTTTTCTTTCTTCCGCTAAGCTTCCAAAACTCTCTTCACAAGCTAGTACTCTTTTGGGGGCTGAGATTACTAGAGAGGAAATTGAACAAACCATAAAGTCTCAGAAAACAGGAAAGGCTCCGGGGCCAGATGGCTTTACTGCTGTGTACTATAAGAGGTTTGCTGGGCTCCTGGTCCCCCGTTTGCACACCCTATTCAACTCAGTCCTGATTGGGGGTTCCTGGTCTAGGGAGGCACGGATCTCCGTCATTCATAAAGAGGGCAAGGATGTTCATGACTGCGCTAGTTATCGCCCTATCTCCCTGCTTAATATAGATGTCAAATTATATGCAAAAATTTTGGCTAATAGACTAAATTCGGTCCTTCCCTATCTTATACATTATGACCAAGTTGGCTTTATACCGGGGCGTCAGGTCAGAGACAATACCAGGAGAGTCGTTGATCTGATTCATATCATTAATACCAGGAAGGCCCCAGCCATTGTTTTCTCCCTTGATGCCGAGAAGGCTTTTGACAGGATCTCTTGGAGCTTTATGTCCCGAGCCTTGTCGGCGTTTGGGATTTCGGGCAACCTCCTCACGGGTATTCAAGCCTTACTCTCGACCCTCCGCAAGAGTCATGATCAACGGTTCTACCTCTGACCTTATAGCCATATCCAATGGTACACGACAGGGGTACCCTCTGTCTCCTCTCATCTTTGCCCTTGTTATTGAGCCTCTAGCGGCCTCTCTCCGGGCCTGCCCGAACATACAGGGTGTGCGGACGGGGAACCTGGAGAGTAAGCTCACTCTCTTTGCGGACGATGTCCTTCTGACTCTCCTGCAGCCCGAGAAGTCTCTCCCTGGACTCTTTAACATATTACACCATTATGGGCACCTCTCAGGCTACAAGATCAATATTACGAAATCGGAAGCTCTCCTCCTTAATATTCCCTCCCCAGAAGGATTGGTACTCACCTCCCGCTTTAACTTTCGGTGGCAGAGAAAGAAAATTAAATACTTAGGTATCTTCATTACCGACTCCTATGACTCCCTTTACCGGGAGAACTACCCGGCCCTCTTTTCTAAGATCAAGTCTGAATTGCTCTCCTGGCGCTCACTGATCATTTCGTGGCTGGGCAGGATTATCTCTGTCAAAATGAACCTCCTCCCTAAGCTTCTCTACTATTTTCAGACCCTTCCTGTCCGAGTCCCCCTTTCGGATCTGACATCTATCCAAAAATGTCTCTCTAGGTTTATCTGGAACGGCCGGTCTCCCAGAATTAAGCTGGCTCTCTTAAAGAGACCCACCAGAAGTGGTGGTAGTGGTTTCCCGGATTTGAAAATTTACTATTGGGCCAGATCGTAGCCTCCTTTGCCCCCCCCCCCCCCCCGCGGCACTGTCGAGGGTTGACATCGAATCAGCTTATCCTAATTTTCCAATCTTGTCCTGTATATGGGGTCTCTCAAAACAAACTAGATCTCCCCTTACCTCCCAATGCCCTACCCTTCTATTCTCAGCTGCAATATGGGAGACCTGCTGACCTCATCTCAAGATACCGGTGTCTTCTCTTACTGTCCTACCTCTTTGGGGTAACCCTGCCTTTCCTCCTGGGCTCTACTCTGCCTTCTATAGTCCCTGGGTCACTGTGGGAGTTCGATTTGTTGGATACCTATTATTTCAGGGGGCCTTTATCTCCTGGGATGACCTACGCTCTAAATATCCAAGGCTCCATCCTAAATTCTACAAGTATTTCCAATTACGACACTTTGTGGGCTCTCTCCTCGGGGGGGCTCCTCTCCCCTCTCTTAGGTCTCCCTTTGAATCCCTATGTCTCTCCTCACCCTTGGGTAGGGGCATGATTTCCTCTATCTACAGCTTAATTCTCAATGTACTTTTACCTCCGGGCGGTAGGCATGAGAGGGAGTGGGAGAGGGATCTGGGCCCCCCCAGAGGAGGATTGTTGGGAAATCATAAGGGATCAAGTTGCCACCAGCTCTATCTCCACTTTGGTGAAGGAGAACGCATATAAAGTATACTATAGGTGGTACTATACACCTGACAAACTCACTAAAATGTTCCCCTCTAGTTCTCCATTATGTTGGTGGGGTTGTGGCCAGATGGGCTCCTTTCTGCATATCTGGTGGTCCTGCCCTAAAATATCCTCCTTTTGGGACCGAGTTAGGACCCTCCTCTCCTCCCTCCTTCCATGCCCTGTCCGGAAAGACCCATGGTCTTTTCTTCTCTGTTACCCTTTGATTGAGGATGATAGACAGTCTGCAAAATTGGCCTCCCATGTCCTGGCTGCTGCGCGTTGCCTAGTAGCGAAGTCTTGGAAACAAATTGATCCCCCCACTATGGCGGCCTTGCGATCCGCTATCTGGTTTATTGCCCGGATGGAACAGATTACATACCACCTGCATGATAAGGATGATAAATTTCACCAGGTTTGGGCCCCTTGGCTTTACTTATAACCCCTTGCCTCCTGTACCATCTCCTTCCTCCTAAATAGATTCCCTAGGTTCATAGGTGGCCTGACTCTTGACTCTCGATGTTGTTTCCCTTCCCAGGGAATCTAAGCAGTATTCTCCTCTGAAACTCTCATTGCCCCTCTTCTATTTATTTGTTCCTCCTCTTAAAAAGGAAGGATATGGTTGGGGAACTGTGTGGATAATTGGGAAGAATGTTCTCTTTTTCTTTCAGTCTCGGTGGCGACCAGTGCCTTTCAGATGAGGGGGAGGATTTGTCAAGTTTCAAATCTAAGACTACATTAAAATTACCACTTATTATGATCTGACCTTTGGCCAATAGCTCAATGTGTCAGAACAGTGTAGAAAAAATGGACCCTGACCTTGATTTGGAGCATAAATCAAGGTCAATGTGTAGTGTGGAGCGGAGAGTACCTGTGACTAATAGAAAACAGCGGTCTGGATCAGAGTAGGAGGAAGAAGGTTAGAAAGGTACTTTATTATGGAAAAGGATCGCTACCCCCCTTTTTTTAACAGTTTACTGAAGTGAAATAGGTCTGGGAGAATTGTTTCCCCTGGATGGGTACCTGTAAGATGAGTTTCTTGAAGGAAGACTATGTCTCTCTTTTCTATTCTGCAGGCTCCCAGGATGATGCTGAGCTTGCATATGGAGTTGAGGCCATTGACATTTATAGAAAGTAATTTCCATGGAGATAAAGGTGAGGTGGCCACTGTTGAGGAGGAAAGCTCTGTGCAACAAGGATAGAAAGGATTAATCTGGGGATTTGTAAGCATCGAAGAGGGAGAAAGCCACGAGAAGAAAAGAAAGATAGAGGAGAGAAAGGAAAAAAGTAGCCCAATTGGGCAAACACCCTTTAACGCAGGGACCCAGAAGGGATCCGAACTGAACAGAGATGAACATTGTGGGCAGCATGGTGGCTTAGGGGTTAACACTTCTGCCTCACAGCACATGGAGGGGATGTGTCTTGAACTCAGCGATGGGAGGCTCTGGACCACTCAGGTGCCAGGGGAGCGGGTGTCCTTGTCTTGTTGAGTGATGATGAAGTTGAGCAGAGCCAAGTAGGATGTCAAATTTGGCCAGGATGTCCTGCCCTTGGTCTAGTGTTTTGATGTAGTGAGTGGCACTCGCAACAACAATTTGAAGGTGGAAGGGGAAGCCCCAGCGTTAGCAAATATTATTCTGGCGAAGGATTCTGGTAACAGACTGAAAAGCTCTGCGTTTTTGAATTGTAGAAGGGATAAGGTCTTGAAACAGTTGTATGTCCATGTCTTTATAAGAGATTGATGAGGTATTTCTTGTGGATGTTAATATCCGTTCCTTTGTGCTGTAATAGTAGAGATTATAGTAGACAATTATGTATCGTGGGGGTTGGTCTGATGTCAGTTTGGCACTGAGGGCTCGGTGGGGACGGTCCATGAGGCACTCTGAGTTGGTAAGATCTGGGAGCACTTGTATGAAGAAACCTTTGAGGAAAGGTTGGATATCAGATGAGGAGACATTTTCCAGTACATTGCGAACACGACCGTTGTTGCGCTGAGAACGATTTTCGGGTCTTCCTGCTTTTCTTTCAATGCCTCTACCTCATCACGTAAACGTTGATAGTTCTGTCACAAATCAATGCAGGAATACAGCTAAGGAGCCATGAATAAAGTGAAAAAACATTCAAGTTTATTGCTGAAGAGTCTGAACAGATGATGTAATAATGAGCTTGCAGTAATTACCAGGTATACAGCAGTTGCAGGTAAACAGGAGGTGTGGAAAGATTCCAGGCAGCGAGTATAGGGAAATGCAGAGGTAAATACCAGGTTCACAGATGAAACAGGTCAGCAGAATGTATGTAGAGATCTCAAGCAGTATAAACCCAGGAGCACAGCAGGAGGAAGTGACCACAGAGTGTAACATCACTAACCAGCAATAAATGCTGGGGGAGACAGGTATACATAGGGGAAATGAGAACACACCCAGGTGCATGGGATAATTAGTGAACAAGTTAACCCCTAATGCAAACAAGAAAGGCACAATAGCAGCATGGTATTCAGAGGTACTGCTGCAATACAATAATAAGGACAAAAGGCAGGAGCTGCCAGGCAAAGCAGCATGTAAAGCATAAGCTTTCAGGCAGATCCTGACAAGTTCTTTGTCGAGGATAGCTTGTGAGCGGCATAGGTCGTCCATTTTAGTTTCGAGAGCGTCTGTATGGGTACCCAAAGAAGCAATTTCAGCTTTAAAATCGTTGACTTCTATTGAGAGGTCTTGTTTAAAAGGCCACCTTCACTCCTTCAAGAAGGTTTGCCATGGCAGCCTGGATCTGAGGATCCAGATCAGACACTGAAGGGGGGAAAGATGGTGAGATGGCTGATAGATCGGAGTTTGGTAATGATGCTTTACTTTTTGCTCCAAAAAAGTTGGTGGTGGAGCTTCCGCAAGGTTTCTTGTTCTTTTGAGACATGGTGGTAGGAAAGGTGAAATAGACTCTTAAAGGTGTGAGGCAAGAGGGTAGGAGATCCCGTGGAGATGTAGTTACCAAGACGATATGCACAACAGAGGTTGGAAAATTAGGCGGGGCTCATCTGGTCCCATGTGGGGGATGAGGGATTACATCAACATAGGCCTGAAGTCCTTGTGAACGAAAAGATGACGAGTAAGGTCAGCGGAGTGCTGTCCAGGAGGGAGGAGCCCATACAGGGCTTCTGGGGCTGTTTGTTGCAAAAGAGGTAGTTAGAGTAGTCAGCTTGGTATAATATTAGACAATGACCACTGGACAGTAGCACTGGATTAAGAGAAAATGTGCATTGACAGTCACCAGAGAGAAGTACAGGTGACGTAATGTATGATTAGGCAGGAATCACAGGAGAGCAGAGGAACAGTCCATTTGAATCTCCCTCTAGTTGTGTCTCTTACAAACAGCAGGGGATAAATGTATTAATATGCGCTGCTTTAAATTTAAATGCGGAGGACGCTGAACTCGCGGGTGTTGAAGAACCCACATGTTAATACATTTACCCCCGGGTGTCTGCAATACCTGCAATTGACATTCACAATTTAGGTGAAGAATTGTTAAATTCACTTCAGCCAATGACCTCTGTAAGGGTATATAGGGCTGCGGAACCTACAGATATTATCAGATAGTAGGGTCTGGTATGTAAAACCTCAGCTAGAGACCCCAAAGGGAGGCAACCAGATATGCCCTGGGTTAAATGGTATTGAGAGGGTGCAGAGAGAGTCTCTGAGGCTGTGTTGCAGAATAATGGGGATCACCAGCTGTATTACGAATTAGGGCTGTGGATTATATAGAGTCCTGGAAGGGGTGGCATGTCCCAGAAACTAACCTCCGGTCCTTAGGTTGTGAAGTTACAGCATACATCGGGACACTGCAGCTGATGACGCTCTCCAGGTGTGGCACACAGCAGGCAATTCAGAAGCAGAGTCGCGCGGTGCTGGACCCCTGATGAAACACAGATGGTGCTGGCTCAGGCACTGCCCGACTGGAATGAAGATCTCGGTCGGCTCGGCGGCTGTTCCTTGGTTCCGCCCATGATTTGCACTGATGTTTGGGGATTTGGGCTGGTGTTCGGCCTTGATCAAAAAATTTTGTGGATCGCCATCGCAGTAACTGTTCTCTAAAAGTAGGTGATATGGTCTGGCTTTCCAGGCTTTGTCACCTACTTTTTATTAGACTTAAACAACCCTGTAAAAAACTTGGGCCTAGGGTTCATTGGATGTTGTACTATTGTCAAAAAGTTTAATTCCTTTGCCTTCAGGCTGAAACTTCCACCTTCACTGAGAATTCCGAATACCTCCCATTTTTCTCTTTTGAAAGCCATTGCATCGTCTATTAAGTTCAAGTTCCATGAGTCACGAAAACTTCGGCCAGTCAACGTACATGGATGCCACAAATTTATTGTAGAGAAGATTCTCGACTCCAAGAATGTCCAGGGACAACCCATTTCTTGGTACATTAGAAGGGCTGTGGCCCAAACGAATGCTTTTGGGTCCTTGGAGACATCTGTACACTGATAAACTCCTCAAAGAATTCTTTAAACAGTTCACTGGGAAACCTGGAAGTCAAGGCTCCCTAACCCCTCCTCAAGGGGGGAGGTAATGTCATGAGCTGCGGCGGTGCCCGAGCCGCCGCAATTCTCTCCTGCTCCCTGGCTGCATCCTGGCCATCATCATGATGACCGGGACGTCACTTCCTGTTTTCGTCCCGGATGTCACTATAGCAACGGACAGAACACTCTCATTTTACCGCCGCGACCCGGCCAGCTGGGCGCATGTGCACTTTAAGTTTTTTTGACCACGGCCACCTGAGCTGATATGGGGCACTTGTTTAGCACCAAGCTGATTGGCGCATGTTTACATATAAGGCTTAGCCTCAAAGCCAGTTATAGCGTCCTGTGTATCCACATTGCTGACCAGCTCTCTGTTTTTGTGTCCTTCTGTATCCTGATTTATCTCCTGTTCTGTCCCTTTGCTTGAATTCGGATTCTGCCTGAACTCCTGTGCCCTTTGACTTTTGCTTGTATTTGGACCATCCATGTTTGCAGCCAGCCCTGACCGCCATTCTGTATCTGACACCTACTTACACCATTCTGGTTACCTTCTCCTTGCACTGTGGCAGTTTAGATAAGATTCTACTTCCTTTGAGCGTAAATCCTGGGGGCATTCGAGTACCTGCGAACAATAACAGTTCTACGGGAAAAGTGGCTGCTAAAGGTGAAAACCTCTGTTAGTCTGATTCTAAAAGCTCATCTAATAACCGCAGTCCTAACAGGAGCCTTATACTCCTATGCACTGAGCAAGTTTAAATAGCTGAGCTGAAGAACAGGGTGGGTCTCAGGACAGAACACATGATCACAGGCTCAGAGTTCTTAAAGGACCATGTTCCTTCTGTTGTACAATGTATTATTATTATGGTTCTGTGCCTGTAGCGGAGAGACATATAGAGGGAGTGATCCGGATAATGGGTTTGAAAAGTAACTGCTGGAGTTCAATATGTGACAAATATACTGCAGAGACACAGCTGTCTGCACGAGCAGCTTGAAGCAGCATCCCACCTGCTAGGCAACCAATTGGGACAGCCAGAACAACATTCCAGCTGTCTAGAAACAGCCAGGATGGAGGCTTCAGGGTGAGCTGTCATGGTCAATCCAACAGCTCATAATATCTACCAGCCTTCAAACGCCCATCTTCTGATGATCTAGCTGTATTTTTCTTATTTTGGAAATACTCCAAGGTTTGGTAATCTTTCAAAGAAATACTTCAAAAGAATTCATTTTTTCATTGCACGTTTTTTCAGATATAATGTTTGTCTTTCTACCTAGAACATACGTCTATGTCTACCATGCAATGACTATGCTATAAGGTATATCGGTACATTCAAAATCTTACATTAACCCTGTGGCTTTTTCAAATTTGAACTTCCATTGTGTTTCATATATCATTTTTGAAGCCTTTTGTCACCAATCACTTTACATTTGCTGCAGGGATCAACCTCCTCTTCCTCCTATGCTATTTAAGGCACCTGTGTATATATATTAGGACTCTGTCTTTATGTCTGAATTTGGGCCGCAGTACCTCTGTGCCTGCAAGGAGTTATGCCCTCATCATTAGATCAGAATCATGTTCACCTGTTTCTGGCCTTCTTAAGACTGCCTTTTCCAACAGGCCAGTGACAGTACGTTTGTTTTTGCTGCTGCTGGTATTTCTGTGATACTTCTGTTTGGATTCATCATCCTGCACCATTTCTATTGAACCAGACCACGGCTACGTTTAACCTTGCTCCTGCTTACTCACTGGTATTTTGTGTATCTCTTGACTTATGACCACTGGCTTGCCTGACCCTCTATTGCCTGATTCTACAATGGATCATCTGGTGCCTTCTGATTATCCTGATATTCAGTCTCCTTGTGTCTGTACCTCATCTGTATACCTGGACACCAGTATCTGCTCAACCTGGTAACCTGCATCTGCACTTACCCATTTGTGCCTAACATCCTGTGCCTCATGCCTCATGACTATCTTGGTATTCAGTCTCCTTGTGCCTGCATCCCATCTGTTACACCTGGCAGTCCTGGTATGCAGTCTCTAGAGCTCCCAAACAATACCTGGTATATCATGAAATATGTATCTGCATTTAACTATTGTCTTCACCTATTTAATATTTGTGAAATCCTTGTTATAATAAGGACACTTTGCTTACATTTACAACTATTGTCTGTGGTTATCACACTGGGAACCCTAAGATTATACATAGGTGCCACATCTTTGTTACAATTTTGCCTTCGCTTCCCTGTCAGTTTATCTTCCACTTATCATTGTTAACTCAGGAGTGTATTCCTGGGATTTACCATATTCATTCTATTTCTGTTATCACTCATCTCCAGGATAGTCCTAGTAACAGTCATCTCCAGTGTCATCCTGGTATCTGCCATCTTCAGTGTATTTCTGATATGAATCATTTCAAGCGTATTCTTAGTTTCTGCTTCTCCAGTTTATTCTTGGAGGGAATTTGCAAGCGAAATTTAAAGTGGTGATGGCTTTTAAAGGCAAACTTGTCTTTAAAAGCCATCACCACTTTAAATTTCCCCTGCAAAGTCGTTGATTTCCGAAATCGACGTTTCATACATTTGCCCCAAGGTGCTAAACTAGAACTGCTCACTGACCTATAAAATTCCAATGGTACTTCCCTTGCAGTCAACATTGCATGTGCTGGGATCTAGCTGAGAGAAGGGAGCTAGCTGGTGCTGGACTGCTTGTTGCTATATTTTTAGCATAAGTTTCTGATTTTCCCAAGAGCTTTCCATGAACTTACTTCAAATGGTGTAACATGGATGAGGTTCCTAGATGGTTAAGGTCCCTACCTCTACTGGCTTTACAAATGCTACAAATGGCTAAACAACTGTTGTCAGGATTTGGGTAAAAATAATTTCACACATAAGAGTTGAATTTTTTGGTCTTATGCCCAGGCATGACAATGGCCTTCTTCTTATCACGTGCAAGAACTGCTTCCATTGGTGCTTGACTTGCCACTGTAGAGCTCATTGACAGCACTTTTAGCTTAGCTGCCTTAAGCCCATTGTTAGCTTGTTTCGTGGGGGCCCAAACAAACCAAGCACTTCAGCAACAAAAGTGGCACTACTTGCCGCTGAAGTGCTTGGTTTGTTAAACTGTACAAATCCTTTTTAATAAACAACATTAGGGTGAGTGGGAGGGCCCAAGGACAATTCCAGCATGCTCCAATTTTCTCTTCTGCCACTGCTGTGCGGCAATGTTTCCTAGATGTGCTATAAATTGCCATGTGTTTGTGCCATTATTATTATTATTATTATCGTAGATATGTAAGGCGCCACAGTGCTCCGCAGCGCTGTACAGTAGGGAAAACAGGACAAACATAAAACAAGGACATGCAAGGTAGACAAAACAAATGCAGACATGAAAATATAGGTTATGAAGGGCCCTGCTCATTAGAGAGCTTACATTCTAAATGGAAGAGGGTACAGCTGAAACAAGAGGAGCTAGTGTGGCTTAGAATGGAGATTGGGATAGTTGTGAAAGTGCATTAGTGTGAATAGTGTTATCGAGGCTAAAGTCACCTCTAAATAAGAGATGGGTTTTCAAAGAACATCTAAAGATTTGAAGGCTGTGGGAAAGTCTGATTGAGCATGGTAGTGAATTCCATAAGTGGGGAGCAGCACAGGAGAAATCTTGTAGACAGGAGTGACAAGTGGTTACCAGAGCGGAGACAAGGCGAAGGTCAGAGGTAGATCTAAGAGGACGGGAGGGAGAGTATTTTGATATGAGATTTGAGATGTATGCAGGGGTAGTGTTGTTGAGGGCTTTGTAGGTAAGGGTGTTACGTTCCGTATACACTTGGTCTAGATTTGTAAGGACCTAGCAAGGCGTGCAGTCTAACAGCCCCCTGGTTTTCACCAAGAACCACCGCAAGGTGGGATGGACTTAGCTGCTAGGGAACTGCAGGTTGCGGTCCTTGGTTTGGCCCCTAGACACGAGTGGGATAGGTGAAACTGACAATACAAGGAGTGGAAGTAGATACCTTGAGAGTGCTGTGGTATTCTCTGGAGAATGGGTAAGAACAAGCGGGATGGAGCAGGCGGAGAGTTGGATGCGGCCGATGGTACACAAGGTAGATGACAGGAGAGTGGTCTTGTATGCAAGCTGGTTGATTCACAGTTCAGATGACCGCAGAGCACTGAAGTAAGCAGGAGGAGAGTCTGATATACTAGCCGGGTCGGTAAACTGTTCAGATGACTGCGGTGCACTGTAGTAAGCAGGAGAGTAGTCAATAAACAAGCCAAGTCGGTACACTGTTCAGATGACTGCGGTGCACTGGAGTAAGCAGGAGAGTAATCGGTTAAACACGCCAAGTCGGTACACGGTTCAGATGACAGCGGTGCACTGGAGTAAGCAGGAGAGTAGTCGGTTAAACAAGCCAAGTCGGTACACTGTTCTGAGTGGAGACCTCGCGGAGGAGTAATGCAGGAACCGAAGCAGAGACGCCAAAGCAAATAGCCACAGAGAGCTCCGGGAACACAAGGTCTGAGTCAGGAGGAATAACCTGTTGATCTGACACAGGTATGATGTCAGACCCTCCTTTTATTTCTGATTCCCCGCTACAAGGTCACATGATGTTCCAACGGGGAATCACATGAACTCCTCATCGCAAACCAGGCTAATGACTGAAAGGTGCTGGAAAGAATGCAGGTGAGCGCTCTTACAGTACCCCCATCCTTAGGTGTAAACTATGGACACCCTAAAAGGTTTTTTAGAGAATCTTTTGTGAAACTGAGAAAGGAGTCTTAAGATCTTGCGCAGAAACCCACATGTGCTCCTCTGGGCCGTATCCTTTCCAGTCAACCAGGAATTGAAGGGTTCCTCTAGAAATACGGGAATCAATAATTTCTTTGACCTCAAATTCTTGGTCATGTGCCAACATGACAGGAGGTTTTTTGTTGAATACTGAAAACATATTAATAATTACTGGCCTGAGTAAAGATACATGAAAAACATTGTGGATCCTCAGATTAGGAGGAAGTTCTAATCTAAAGGCCATGGGGTTAATGGTCTCCAAAATTTTGAAAGGCCCAATAAATTCAGGAGAAAATTTTCTGGAAGGTACTTGAAGCCGAATATTACGGGTGGACAACCAAACCTTATCTCCAGGATTGAGAGAAGGAGTAGGACGCCTCTTTTTATCAATTTTTTTTTTTACTGGAAAGAGAGGCTTGTGTTAATTTGGAGTTGGCGAGAGACCAGCGAGAAGAGAAATCCTGTAAAAGAATCGGCTGCTGGAACTCCAGAAGGGCTGAGGTTAGAGAAAGGGGGAAGCTTAGGGTGAAATCCTTGAAGAATATAGAAAGGGGATGTAGAGGTAAATTCATGGAGATGATTATTGTGAGCGAATTCTGCCCATGGCAATAGACCAATCCAGTTGTCGTGAGTAGGAGAGATGTAGCATCTAAGGAATTTCTCAAGTTCCTGGTTGGTTCTTTCAGTAAGACCGTTGGACTGAGGATGATATGTGGAGGAGAACTTTAGTTTGATTCCACATAGATGACAAAAGGCTCTCCAGAATTTTGCGACAAATTGTGTGCCTCGATCTGAGACAATTTTATCCGGGCATCCATGTAAACGAAAAATCTCCTTTAGAAAGAGTTGAGCAAGAATGGTAGCGGAGGGTAAACCTTTCAGAGGAATAAAGTGGGCCGCTCGAGAAAGGCGATCAGTAACTACCCAGACTACCGAGTGGCCTTTGGATAATGGGAGATCCATGTTGAAATCCATTGAAAGGTGGCTCCAAGGATATTCCAGAACAGGTAAGGGCTGAAGATACCTATATGGGATTTTATTTTGAGCACAAATGTTGCAGGTACAGACATATTGTTGAGCATCAGAGGATAAGGATGGCCACCAGTAACTTCGAGTACTCAAATCTTGGTGTTTTTTTTTATTCCAGCATGACCAGTAAAGCGAGAGGCATGCGCCCATCTAAGAAGTTTTCCACGGAGATGTACAGGTATGAATGTTTTCCCTTTAGGGACTGCTAGATTAGTTGGAGAAGTGGCCAAAATACATTCAGGATTGAGAATTGGTTTCATCTTGTCTGATTCCTCCAGGTCTGTAGAATCAAAAGAACGGGAAAGGGCGTCAGCCTTTTTGTTTTTTGAACCTGTTCTGAAGGTTATACAAATATTAAAACGTAAAAAGAACAATGACCACCTGGCTTGACAAGTGTCACGGGCACTAGGAGTCTTGCCCAGGAATTCACCAGATGACTGGGCTTATCAGAGTGGTGAAGTTAACACAACGGTCCTCTGGTAGCAGGGTGACTAGCGGAACATATATCACAGCAGATAGAGAGAATGCCAATAAATAATAGGAAAGTCAGTGACTTGCAGCAATCTTGGTCAATGAGTCAGCGACTAGCTGATATTGAGGAAAGGCAGATTTGAACACGGAGATCAGGATGGACATGAGCAGATGCAGGGAGGTAGCAGGGAAGTCAGTGGTCTGCGTACAGCAAGTTGTACCACTGCTTATGGTGAGGAGACTTGTCCAGGTGCAGGTAGGTAACGGGGAAGTCAGTGGTCTGCGTACAGCAAGTTGTACCACTGCTTATGGTGGGAAGACTTGTCCAGGTGCAGGTAGGTAGCGGGGAAGTTAGTTGTCTGCGTACAGCAAGTTGTACCACTGCTTAATAGGTGAGGATGTGTACAGGTGTCGATGAGTGGAGGCATACAAAGGATAATAGGATGCAGACACTGAGAGCACAGAGGAACTTGATCCCAATAGATATGCAGCGTATCCAGCAAAGTCTATAACGGTATATGTGGCGCTGCTTGGTAGAGACTTACTCAGCACAGATATTCAGGCAATAAAGGATAGACAATCACAATTATGCATATAACGACTGAGTAGTACGGTTAATTCCAAACATATATGCAGCATAACAATAACAGTCTATAGCGGGTATGGATACCGCTGCTGAGAGTAGAAACTTGTCCTAGCGGATATGCAGAGTAAACATAGAAAGTCAATAACAGATAGGCATACCGCTATTCAGTAGAACAGTCTGTCCACAGGAAGATGCAGAGACACTGAACGGCAGAGACGAGTGTAGGAACCTCAGGTGAGTAGATTCGGTAATCAGAGTCCAGCTGAGGACACAGGCAGGAAACAGGAGACTGTAGCAGGTATGGAAACCAGCGATGAGTAGCACAGGGAATCCACAGGAACTGAAGACACTAATAGTACACAGGAGACAGTAGCGGGTATGGAGACCAGCGATGAGTAGAACAGGAATCAGCAGGAAACTGAAGACACTAGTAGAACACAGGAGACACCTTCAGAGACTCACAGGTAATGAGGTAATGAGCACAGGTGCCTTAAATAGGGAGAGTTGCCTGATCAACAAATTAGATTAAAAGCAATAGTCACAAGAGTTCTTGGGTGCTGCGCTTGCACAGTCCATCAGGATGGCAGACGGCCGCGATTCAAGATAGGTGCCGGCAGGAAGGCTAGGGAGCCACGCACCAGCGTAGAGGCACTCACGGTCCGGTGAGTGACAACAAGAGTTTAACCACTTGGCAGACTGTACGTATAATAAGTTTTTATGCTCAATATAGATGACTATGGAAAAAGAGGCTCCCTCTAGATGATGTCTCCATTCCTCCAACGGTAACTTGATGGCAAGTAAGTCGCAGTCTCAAATCCCATAATTCATCTCAGCAGGAGTAAATTTTCAGGAGAAAAATCCACATGGTTGAATGTTCCCCAAGGAAGACCTTTGCGAGATAATGGCTCCCACTCTGATAGAGGATGCATCAACCTCAAGCTGGAAAGGACGAGACGTATCGGGTTGCTGCAACACTGGAGCAGTGGTAAAAGCTTCTTTAAGAAGAGCAAAGGCTCTAGTTGCTTTAGGTGGCCATGTTTTAGATTTGACAGAGCGTTTAGTTAGAGCAGTGATAGGTGCTACTAGCGAGGAGAATCCTTGAATGAATTGCCTGTAGAAGTTAGCGAAACCTTAGAATCGTTGTATAGCTTTGGGACCCACAGGCTGAGGCCAATCCAGGATAGCTTGTAATTTTACTGGGTCCATTTGAAGACTGGAACCGGAGACAATAAACCCTAAGAAGGAAAGGCTTTCTTTCTCAAAGACACATTTCGGAAGTGTACAAAACAACTTGTATTGTCTGAGACAGGTTAGGACTGAAAAGACATGTTCTCTATGAGACTTTAAATCTGGAGAATAGATGAGAATGTCGTCAATATAAATAACAACAAAGCGGTAAAGCATATCCTGGAAAGTGTTGGAAAACAGCTGGCGCGTTACATAACCCGAAGGGCATCACTAAATATTCAAAATGACCATCATGAGTATTGAATGTTGTTTTCCACTCATCACCTTTTTTTATCTGAATCAGGTTGTAGGCACCTCTTAAATCCAGTTTGGAAAAGATTGATGCTCCGTTAAATTTGTCAAACAGCTCTGATATTAATGGTAGAGGGTATCTGTTTTTAATAGTAATTGAATTAAAATTTCTATAGTCAATACATGGACGTAGGCCTCCATCCTTTTTTTTTAACAAAGAAGAATCCAGCTCCAGCTGGAGATGAGGACTTTCTAATAAACCCTCGCTTGAGGTTGTCCTCAATAAATGCAGACGTAGCAATTGATTCAGGCTTTGAGTTGGGGTAAACTCGCCCTCAGGTAGGTGTTTTATCCGGAAGCAAGTTGATGGCACAATCCCAATAGCGACGGAGAGGCAATTTGGAGGCCTCCTCTTCATTGAAAGCGTCAGAGAAAGAAATATAAGGGACCGAAATCTCAATATAGACAGGAGTCTGTGTAGGAGTCTTCTTAACTGGTACTATCACCCGTTGTAAACATTGTGAGAAACAAGATGAACCCCAAGACAGAATTTGAGAGTTCTGCCAATCCAGAACAGGGGAGTAAATTCTCAACCAGGGCAGTCCTAGAACTAGAGGATTGATACTTTTAGGGATGATTAAAAATAAGATAGTCTCCAAATGTAAAGCTCCAACTTGCAGGGATACAGGAAAAGTACGAGACTTAACTGATCCACCCTCAATTCTACTGTCATCTATAGTTGTGATGGTGATGGGATGCTCTAGCACAATAGTAGGTATAGACAGATGGGCAACAGTTGCTGCAGATATAATATTTCCTGCTGCTCCAGAGTCGATGAGAGCTAGTAGGGTGAGTTGTTGATTAGATTGGCAAAGGGATACCTCAATAGAAAAGTTAGAGTCACAGGGATGGGTCCCTGAGATGCCTAACCTAGCCTTGTCAGAGCCAGTTAGGCCTTTTCGTTTCCCGGCCGAATAGGACATTTGCTCAGGAGGTGACCTGACTCTCCACAATATAGTCATAGGTTGCCCTTGAAGCGTCTTTTTCTCTCTTCAGCTGACAGACGGGCTCGCACTAATTGCATTGATTCACCCTCAGGATTAATAGGGTACTGTAATCTAGACACAGACCAAGTGGGTGTGCAGTGAGATGGTTCTCTCTCTTGATTTTCTTTCCCAAAAGCGAATGTCAATCTGGATACAGAGAGAAATTAAGGCGTCAAGTGAAGAAGGAAGATCCCTGCCAGCCAACTCATCCTTAATTCATTCCGAAAGTCCCTGCCAAAAGATAGCGGTGAGTGCCTCCTCATTCCACCGTAGCTCTGAGGCAAGGGTGCGAAAATGAACAGTCCTAATGGTAGTGAGCCCTGGCGTAGCCGTAGGAGTCCAGATGCTGCACTGGAGATTCTGCCAAGCTCATCAAAGGCCCTTTTGAAGGCTTCTAGAAAGGTATTATAAGTTTGAAGAAGGGGGTCATTATGCTTCCAGAGGGGGGAGGCCCATGCCGGGTCCTGACCAGATAAAAGAGAAACAATATAGGCCACCTTCGTTCTGTCGCTGGGAAAATTTCCGGACTGCAGTTCAAATTGAATAGAGCATTGGTTAATAAAACGCATACATGCCTTGGGATCTCCTTCAAATTTAGGGGGATTAGGAATCCTTAGCTGAGAGGAACCAGCAGAGTTTCCAACAGTGGGAGCTACAGCTCCTTCAGCCGGAGGGCTAGGGCGAGGATTAATATGGGAAGCCAATGTATTTTGTAATGTATCCATGCGTGTAGACAGGCCTCTTAAAAACTGCAGAAGTTGAGCCTGATTCTTCTCTTGCTCCTCTACCCTACATACCAATTGTCCCTAAAGCTCTCGTGCTGAGGGATTGCCAGATTCATCCATATCAGTCTTTTACAAAGTAAAAGTTTGACAAATTTTCACAACGGCGCTCTACTAGGTATGCAGCCTAGTATGTAAAAACAAGCAACCACCTATGCTTGTAATAACATGTGTACAATAAAAAGATTACATACTTGTGGCGCTTACTTCTTATGCATTACAGGGATCTTCTGGGCGATCTTATCGGGAACATAAACAGAGCTTTCCTACAACAGAAAACTTCTAATAGTGTAGCATGTCTGATATAAATTCTAGCTACTGTACAACGTGAAACAATGAAACATATAATCCTGTATTCAACACGATATCCACACTGTGATTCACCCGTGTCTCCTTATATTTCCAGCACCCTTTTGGATGTATGCTTACTATGTTCCAAAAGAAATCACGCATGTAAGAATCTGATGAGTATCCCTCTCCTATTTGCTTTCTGTTTCTCCTGTCAGAGATCCACACTCAAAAGAGAAAACAAAGGGAGCGATCTAGCGCATTACCTTTTAATAATAATAAAAACATTAAACATTTACAAGTGGACTGGTACCGGGGGATGGAAGTCAATGTGCAATCGCAATGTCTTTGACCCAAGATCTCCAATGGCTATCTCCTCGATGGTATCTCGCCCACGATAACAGTCTGTAAAATCCTTTTAAAACAAACGCGTTTCAACTCCTATGGTGAGTCTTTTCCAAGGTTCTGTCTTCAATCTATAGAACACTTCTTATATGTTGTTCCTTTTCTTAGCAACACCTGTTCCTTGTTGTTCTCCACGGGACTCAGATGTTACTTCCGGGTTTCTAAAGCGAGGCTTGACTATCTTACGTGTTACTATTGTGTACTGAAGCATGAATGTAACTACAATTACAACTGCTAAGAATCAGTTTATAGTACATATAGCGATTTTGCAAAGATCATCATATAAGTAATTTAGATAATAAAAATAGAACATTTCCACTATGAGAAAAAGGCCAATTAGCTCATTCCTTATCCAAACACACATGGATCGCAATGAGCAGCTGTATCAAATTGCCAGATTCTGACTAATACAATACAAATTCCTCCCTGCTGTTTTCTTAAAAAAAATTCTTGAGAGAAATAGTAGATAAACACTTTGTTTTCAAATGTATTGCTTGAACCTCCTATGGCAAAACCGATCAATATAGAGCCCCATTCGTTTTGAAAAACATCTCAAATATATGCTGTGACTTTCAGACCTTAGGACATGTCTGGAAGAAAACCAAAGTTCACAATATCTTATGTCTTTGGTCTCACAGTTATTGTTCTACTGGGTCAATTGCCTAATCTTTTCAAAAATCGATATTATAAGAAAAAATGGAAAAAGGTTTTTTTCCCGTTTATTCCACTGGTTCTCTCAAGATGGACAGTTAAACACGATGTATGCAAATTGAAATGAATATGGCCAAGGTTACCAAATCTTTACATCCTCATCAGTATTTACAAAGAAGAACATTTATTCTAAACATACCATGTTTTATACAGGATATGAATCTTAAAAATCTGTTATGATGAACAACTTTTTTATATATATTAACATCAAAATACAGACATTCCAGTTTTTATCTGCTCTAAGCTATGTTAAATTTAATCAGACTGCCGATGTTCTGGTCCTGAACATCAATATATTCAGATCATGTTCCGATGAATGCCTAGATTGCTCCAACAGGAGACTTGTCGAGAAACCGTAAGGAGAAAAAAAGGACAATAATCAGTGCATTATAGCAATATGCTGAGATTACATTTGTCTGAGAACGATATTTACTAGTTTACACTCCTCATGCATTTCTATATAAACCATTTTTAATTCAAAGTCAGCATTTAATCCTTTCGGAATTAGAGTGTCAATCTCATAGATGTACTTAATTTCGGCTCTAGATAAAGTTGTTAGAACATCAGTATTCCTCCAATTGTCCTCTATTTTATGGATACCCCAAAAACCCTTGATATGGTCTACTGAATTTGAGTGGATATTCTTAAAATGTTGAGAAAGCGCATGAGTCTCAAGACCCCTCTTAATATTATATAGGTGTTCTCTTAGCCTCACCTTTAACGGGCGAGTTGTCCTCCCCACATAGATTTTGTCGCAGCTGCATTTTATGGCATATACTACATTTTTGGTGTGACAGGTTATAAAGTGATCTATTTTTATATCCCTCTCATTTAGTCTTATATCTGTAGTCTTGGTATCCTTCATTTTGCATGTTTTGCATGCTGCACACTCTCCACATCTATGGAAGCCTTTGCTTCTCACTGAACACCTTCTCTCCTCTGGTAAATG